>NC_134024.1:4610228-4927014 GCF_040712315.1 Castanea sativa | reverse complement strand
ATATAAATAATTTTTTTAAAAATGTATACCTATTTATATATGAAGCTAAAGTAGTTAGGCTTATCCCAACTTAATTCCTAATTAAAAAATATATTTTTTATTGAAAATCTAATAGAGTTATATTCTTATTAGTGATTTTGTACATTTTTAGTATCTAAATAATTGTTGATTGAAGATAATTTTAAAAAAAATCATATTTTTTTGTTAATAATAGAACTATGGGTCAAATTGGGAAAAATGCTCATACACCCCTGAACTTTAAAGTAGTGGTCAAAACACCCCTATACTTTTTTAATGGCCAATTTACTCCATAAACTTTACATACCAACCAAATCAGTACTTCCAGTTAGTGTACTGTCAAAACTAACGAAATAGTAATGTGAGATGCACATGAGGTTTAAAAATAAAAACTCAAACCCCTTAATCGAAAACTCAATGGATTAAACAAAGAAAAGAAGCAATGTTTGACCGGATAGGAGATAGCTTCTCTAATATCTCTTCAGGGCTCAAGAAACTCCATTATTGCTTCCCACCTGAGAACTCAAAGAGCACCACAACTTTTAGCTCAGCTCTCTCAACCCCACATCATCCAAGCCTCTCTACACCTACGCACTACCCAATACCCACGACTCAAAGGCCTATTGCCGCCACAGTAGTGGTGTCTTTCACCGCCAAAGCACCAACACTCAGTACAAATCCCACCCTAAACCTTCTTCAAAGTAACGAAGTAACAGGAAGAAGAACCACTCCAATGTGCAAAAGATAAATAGTAATTAGCTCAACAATAAAAATGAGAGTGACCCATTATGCGGTGACCCACCAAATGTTGATTTGATGGGTTTGTGTGAAGAGGGCAAGGTTGAACAAGTTCTGGAGTGGATTCATCTGTGTTGAGTGGTTTCGTTCAGTGTGGCTAGAGGAGTTGTTTCTGCTTGGGCTAACAACTGGCCTTGGCGAAATTGTGGCCTATTTTCCCAGAGTTTTTTTTTTTTTTTTGGTAATGTTTAGTTGCTGGTAGTTTGGTGTGGTTAAGGACTTCTCTGTTTATTTAGTTTTGTTGTAATAGTCGATTTGTAGTCTCATGTGTTGTAGTTAGTGTCTGGGTACTCTGGTTTAATTGTGAACTCCAATTTATCTTGTACGTTTTGTTTCATCAATAAAATTTCCACTGTTATGCAAAAAAAAAAAAAATTGTGGAGTATATGGGTCAAGGTGTTTGTGCTTAGGGATGGTAATTTTTTCCCGCCCCGCTTGACCCGCCCCTCCCCGCTTCGCCCCGTGCGGGTTTTCCCCGCCCCGCAAAGGTGATGGGGCGGGGATGGGGCGAGATTTTAGACCCGCACCACGGGGCAGGGCAGGGATGGGTTTACACTTTTTAGACCCACCCTGTTCCATCCCCGCCCCACCCCGCGTTAATAAGGATTAAGTTGTAATTTTTTCATACTCTAAAATCCTACTATTTAAACAAAAATATCATCAGCTTATTTTATTCTACTTAATGTGGTTCTACCTCTCTTTTCTCTCAAGCAAAGTTAGAAATAAGGTACTAATTTTTACTTTTTTTTTTTTTTGTCTTTTCATTCATGATTCATATGTCTTTCTCAACTTACTTTTCATCATTAACATAATATGAGATTTTTGTGTCATACTATGAGATTTTTGTTGTGACATTGTCTTGTTAAACATTTAGATAATATTATTTAGTTTTTGCTAAAAATTAGTTTGATTTGATAGGATAAATTTATTTATAATTTCAAGTATATTTTTAATATTGAAACATGTCATTTTATTTGAAAAAATGGTAATAGTTATAGGGAAAATTAACAAGAAATAAAGTTTTACAGTGTAGGGTGGGGCTTCGCGGGGCTTTAAGGGGCGGGGATGGGGCAAAAAAATTTCCCCGTCATGCGGGGCGGGGCAGAGATGGGGCAAGAAAAATCTATACGGGGCGGGGGCGAAGATCCCATCCTTCGGCCCCGCCCCTCCCCATTGCCATCCCTATTTGTGCTGATTATGGTGTTTATGTGTGTTGTTGGATTCGTGTGGGGATTCGAAGCCCCTTCAAGTTGGTAAGAGTTTCAATGGGTTCTTGAAATGTTCAGTCAATCCGGTCAGACCTTGCTCCTCTTCTTTACATCAATCCACCAGGTTTCAAATTAAGGGGTTTGAGTTTGTTTTTTAAAAGCTTATGTGTGTCTCACATGATCATTCCATTAGTTTTTTTAACAGCAGATTAACGGAGGTACTAATTTGGCAGTTACGTAAAGTTTATGTAGTAAATTGGCTAATAAAAAAGTTTAGGGGATGTCTTGGCCACTACTTCAAAGTTCAGGGGGTGTACGAGCATTTTTCCCGGTCAAATTTAATAAATATACTTTTTGTAGTACACATATTGGGTTATAAATTTCTTCTCTCCATATTGGGTTATAAATTATTTAATACTCTTTTTTTAGAAACCGTTAAATTAAATTATTTAATACAGTATTGGATTACAGTACTCTTTTAAACTCTTATACATAATACAGTATATATATATATAAACTTATTAAGCATCCTAGTTTATGCCCCCTCCCCCATCACAACGAAAAAGTTCTTACTCTGCCACCGATGATCAAAGCAATACATGAGGACCTCATAAGCAATTTAGTATTACAAGTAAACATCAACCCTAATCATGTCATGAGGAAGGAAGGAATATGCTTCTTTGATTACATGTTTAACTTATAAATTTGAATGAAAAATAATTAGGATTTTCTCCATTTCACAATTAAAATTTTATTTTCAAAATTTTACAGTGTACAAAGTGCAAGTCATTTAAGTAGTTTATTTATCTTTAAATTTGTAATTTTTAATTTTAATCATAAAATGGATCCATTTTTCAATAGAGATGATCTTTTTCCACGAATCTACGGCAGAACTGATTTGTCAATGATGATAGCATTTTTCATATTTTTTCCGCATTGAAATTCCAATTGAGAGGTCAAATTAGGTTAATTAGGAACTTGTCCGCCAGCTAGTTAATCAAATGATGACTACTAGTCTCTGCTTTTACTTTTGAATTTTGATTCCTAGGACGCTAATTTTCCTTAACAGTCTTACTATTTTTTCTTATTTCACCAAACATTAGGATCCGTAAGGCAGAAAGAAAACGTGTGGATAAAGAAAAGAACGGTCGAAAATTAGTAGATTTAACACACAAAAAAATTATAAGGTCCATAAAGGATGAAAATAGGAGGGAGGGACCTTAAAAAATTAATTAATTAATTAAAAAGTAGAGAGAGGACAGCCGGTTCTGGCTCACAATTTTTATCCTTCCTAGAATTTATCATGGTTTTTGAGCAATAACGTATTCATGAATCACCAATCATCACTATTGTTGACAAAACACATCCGGACGATTCTAGGTAGGTCTTATAAATCTCCAGTTTGGACAAGTGGCCCATTGAGATTCTTTCCATATACATTAATTTAGTAATAAATTTTTTATACTTATTATTCTGGAATAATAGGAGATATTTATGTCTATGATTTGGTCCCTAAGATAATATCTCGTTCATCTTTGAATTTAATTATGTTATATTAATTTCTCAAGTTATTTATTTTTCTTCTATATGAGACTCTCAGTCTCACTCACAAATCATCTATGATATATTAAAGTGGAAGCTCAACTAAGAATCAAAATTAGATTCTAATTGCATTCCAATTATCTTTACAATAAAATTTATACATCTAAATTTAGAAAATATATAATAAAAAATTTAAATTTAATTTATTATTTTTACAATATAATGAATGTGTACAATTTTAGATAAAAAATATATATATATATATATATATATATATATATATATATATATATATATATATTAATAGGAAAAGTTCAGTTACAATTCGAAATTAGAAAAAAAATAATTTGCGTCACGTGTCCAAATTTATGTGGAGACCACATCATAATTATCCACTTAAGTTTGTGCTATATGTCCACTTAAGTATTTTAATATTTGTGTCAAGTAAGTTAATGAGCACAAAATATTAAGAATCTAATATTAATAAACTATATAATTTAAATAAATAAATAAAAAACTAATCACATATACTCAATAAAAATCACCACATAATAAAGATCACCACACATTCTATCTTATTAAAAATTATTTTAAGTATTATTAAATTTGGGTAAGATTTTTAATATGTGAATAATTATGTTTACTTTAAAAAAAATAATATGACTAATTATTTATATTTTTATGATAAAAATTGTGTTTAATTTCAAGTGCGTTTATATGTATGCATGTGTTACATGCTATTTTAAAAAATAATATATTGACTAATTATTTATATGTTTATAATAAAACTTGTGTTTAATTTCAATCATCCATAAGTTTGCATGAGTTACATGCTAGTACTATTAATAAGAGGATTCTCTATTTAGGTTTTATAATTTTATGTATTAAAATATCCTCACACAAATTCTTTAACTCTCTAATATACCTCTATCTTTTAATTGAATAATTTTAAATCTAAACAAACTGATTAAAAGAGTAATTTACTTTTTTTTTTTAAGTTACTAAGTTTTAGGCTTTCAAAATTTTATCAACTCTCACGTAGAAAAAAATCCTAAACATCAGGACACTATTTCTATCTCACTTCTAAATATTATTTTACTAAACCCAAAATAAAAAATAAAATTAAAAAATAAAATCTCATTGCATGCGCAAAGCGCCTATTGTAAATTTTCCTCTTTTATAACCCAAAATCTAAAGTAACAAAAATTAAGAAAACAGGAAAAACATATTAAAGCCTAGCCCACTTTCCACGTTTTTGGAAAGAGTACAGTAGGACATTAAGTCTTGCCTTGAAGTTTTGTTTGATATTTCTTTCTTCAAATTATAGTGTGGACTGGACTGGACTGCATGATTATTTTTAAAGAAAAAATATGACCAATAAAGCATGTAATAACTTTCGCTAAAAATTCCATTTGCTTTCTATATTGATTCTTGACTTTATGGTGTTTAGCCATGGTATACTTTCTACGATATTCACGCCTTCATCAACTTATTAAAACAACATTACTTAGGACATGACTATGACCTGGTGAGGAAAATTGTCTTACAACTTAGTTTCTTTAAAGTTAAAATTTTCATGTCCACAACCATAAAATTGGAAATGATTCTGATGAAAATATGTATTTTTCATAATACAAGACAGATAGCATCTCAAAGTAACAATGACGCAACTTAAATCTGTTGCATTTCAATAGGAACTAGCCGTGTGGCTCTAACCGAACTAACAGAATTTACAAATAAGCGTGGAGCCAATGCGGCATTGACATCTGGCAAGGATGTGTGGCATTAAATTAGAAAAACGGTGCCATTTGATATAAAGAGCCGTTAAATTTCAAAACAGAAACTTCGGATTTTTTTATAAATGCTATGTTTTACAATATTTTTACAATACTTTTACAACAAATCCTAAGTGTTAAAATCATAAACAACTAGTACTACTCTACTATATTCTTCTTAAATTTAAGAATGGGCATTGGGTATTGGAATCAAAGAGGCAGAATCAGGTGCTATCATGCACATCCTCCGTTTTGCAGTGTGGTCATCAACTCGATTGTTTAAAGAAAGTAGGTTTGAAAGTGAGAAAACAACGACAAAAAATTATTGAACTATGTTAAATGAAAATAAAGATAATTATAGACTAAAATGACAGCTGGGGGCAAAGTTTGTCATCATCAACATATACAATAAGGAATTTCTCTCTAAACAGCAAATATAATCTTAAAATTCTGTGGAATTTTATTTTGTTTGAAAATAAAAATTTATGACTTTGGTAATGTATTTGCGCCATAATACAATGATACAAGGAACAAAAACAGCACTAGAATAAAAATATGTAAGATTAAGAGAGTCCACTGTGTGCTATCGAAGCTAATGTTGTTAAAGAAGTTAGGAGCAATGGTTGCTAAACATCTAAATGTCCATCATCAGATCTGCCGCCTCTTTGTTACTTCTATCCCAGCCTCTCTAGCCCAGCTCAGACAACCAGCCATGGATCCCCTTACAAACAAAACTGAATGAATCCCCTCCATTTTGTTCTTCTACCCTTGCAGCTCTCCTTCAGTAGGATTAGTTGCCAATTGAAAAACTCAAAGGTCTGGACTTTGCTTATTTTGCTGCTGTTGAGGCTTTCCTTTAGTTCATAACAGTCACCTTGCACATAGAAATCAAACTTTTACTATGCATGACCACATTAGTGGCAGGGAAAGGATCTTCCTTGCCTTGTTCAAGTCCAAATAGACCATAAAATAAAGACAAACGACTTTGAGAAGTACTTTAAGTTCTTTAAATTGTCCCTAATATCCTTCAGCGAGTTCTAAATCCAAGCCTGAATTGAGTAAGGCTAAATGAAACCACTTCTAACGGACAGATCAAACAACCCCCTCCCCCCACCCCCCCAAAAATAAAAGCCTTTCAAAATTTCCAAACAAGTAAAACCCCTTTGCATACTTTAACATAAAGCAAACCATAATAGATGGAAAGGATAAGAAGGAAATATATAATAATTAGAATTCTAGTTTATTCAATTTGAACTACTTGTCTCATGCCTTTACTAATGAGCTTATGCTTATGGACTTCTAAATAAGGACAACCCAGAAGCCTAATTTTGAATGGAAGAAATAAAAACATGGGATAGAACAATAAATCCATATACCTTTGGCAGTGAGAGCTTCCAGTGTTGATCTTAACTTGCTTTCTAGCACATGATTTCTATTGCTTTTTAAAATATCAACAAAAAGCTTTGTCTAGCCATTCTTTTTCACACATTGAAACCAAAATAGCACAAGATTCTAAGTTCGCTGCCTGTTATCCAAGCAAATGTTCATAAAGAACTCAGGAGAAAGGGTTGCTAGGGATCAAGGCTCCGCCAGGACATCTGTCCATCTGTCAGACCCAAACATTTGCAAACTGTTGAATGCCCTTCACCACAACCTCTCTATTGGTCAATCATAAGAAAACTAACAGAGAGAAATCTCAAAGCTTGAAGATGCGATAAAGAAAGAGTTGTACAAACTAGAAGAAGCAATGTAATACAAAGACATTCACATTTTATTAAGAGGAGGCCGTCATTTGGACCATCCAGATAGTTTGAAGTTAGAGAATGGATGGCATGTCAAGGAGGCTTTCTTGGAGCTTCTAGAACAGTATTCAAAATTTTCATTTTATTTATTTATTTATTTTTATGTTATTTACAATGATATTATAGCTATGGGGATCACTTCTAGGTGTGATGCCTATCAATCTATATGCGAATAGAAATCATTTTACGATGTTATGAAAAGGTACAAAGTCGCTTGGTGTTAGGACTTGGGAGGTTCAAATGGAATGCAATATATACATAGAGCTTCAGTTCATGTATAATATGTATTTGGCTTGCATGCATGCACATCCAATTAATGGAATTTATTCTCAAAAATCTGTGGCAATATCTACTAGTGGCAGTGTCATGTTTATTTTGTGAATATCCACAAAAAGATTAAAAACGAAGAAAAAGCTCAGTTGAAACAACCAGCCATTGACATGCACCTTCTCTATTTTTTCAAAATAAGCTTGGCTCCCCTGTATTTCCTTCTCCTATCCTTGCAGCTCGACTCCAACAGGATTGGTTGCCAGTTGCAACACTCTCTAAAGGTCTACACTTGCTTATCCTGTTGCAGTCAAGGCTTTTCCTTGTTTTTTGAAATTGTGGTTACCCTGCACATTGAAATCAAACTTTTACAATACATGACCACATTAGTGGCATAGAAAGGTTCTTTCTTCACGGTCATCTTGTTCCTATAAGTCCAAATAGACCATAAAATAGAGAAAAAAGACAAGGAGAAGTACTTTAAGATCCCTAAATCTCCCTCCCTTCGTCCAGCTCTTCGACCACGCTTGAATCAAATAAGGCTGAATGAAATCAATTCTAATGTACAAATCAAACCAAACCAGATTTCTCTAGATGAAAAGGAAAAAAATATATGGTCTTTCAGTATGTTTGACTCAAAGGACTAAGTCCTTAGATGCCTTTTCATTTCTTCCCTCACAGAAGAAAATTCAATAAAATTCTCCAAAGAACAACAATCATTTTAGATGGTAATTGTAACCTACATAACTGGTTCTAAAGCTCAGGGTCTTCACTTATGGTTGTGCCAGTAAGATTAATAAAGGACTTGCCAGCTTGGTTTCTACAATTCCTAGTATGCAACAACCATTATCCTTTTTCAACCAAATAAACCCCAGATTTGGAATGAGGCTTATGAGCTTGTCAGCAACACAGGAATTTGTAAAATTCTCTCAGAATAATTTTGGCTGTAGGGTTTTCAAACTAATTCAGAATTCCACCTGAAAGTATCTTCGACTAGCACATATGCCACAACATGTAGAGAACCTAAGCAATTTCATTTGACATTATATATATATATATATATATATACACACACACACACACACACACACTTGGATGTCTATAAAGGTGTATTATCAATTCACTATGAAATGTATTTCATCAGGCTTAAATGACAAAGCAACAATGAAAATGTGACAAAAGTTAAATTCTAGACATAATGCATCAACAACGATAACATGTAGAGTAGGGTCTAAGCAAACTACCTTCTCCAATTTTCAACCTTGTCTACATAGTTGTTTGCCTACATGAATCTAGTTATTACTAAAAGGACAAACATGTGAAATGAACATGGATGGTTTGCCTTGGTTATGATTTGAAATGAGTTTGGAAAATTTCAAGAAGTCATATGGTAAAAATTTCCATAATTAACAAACAATGTTACGTATAAAATGAGTTTAAACTATTAATATTACAAATCAATGGGGCAATGCAAGTCATCGGCAGATACCAGCCTTTCCATTCAAAATTGACATTTCATATATTTTATTAAACTCCTAAATGTCTAAAAAAAAGAAATCAGGGGGAAACAAAATAAAGAAAGGAGCTAAAAATCTAATTTACAAAAATATGTCACTTTTAAATGAGATTCAAATATTATTAAGATCTCGCCCATGCCTTTGCACAAGCATCACATGTGATGATGACGTGTAAGATGCTTTCCTAACATTGCAAAACAATGAAAGCACATGGCTAAGGCCACTTTGTAATAATTAGTGTTCAACTACTATCTATTATTCATAGTATTTGTTGATTTCCATTAGTGGAATTGCTACCGTTCTGAATTTTTCCTGCGATCGCAATTATTAATTCATGGTGCGTGCCTCATGCATCTTCACCTAATTTGTTGATTACAATTAGTGACATTATTAACTTTCTGAACTTTTCCTCAATCACAATCATAAATTCATGGAATTCTACTTTATTCATTTTGAAGAACCTGCCATGGAAACAAAATGAGGTTGTGCTTGTGGATTCCTAAAATGAGGACAGGGAGGGCAGTGAGGAGGGTGGGGAGAGATTTAGAGTTTGCATACTCTGCAGATCCAAGTACTAGAATCCTTAGATTTGGGAACCTAGAAGCAGAAGGAGGATTGAGAAAAATATTACCTACCAAACTCAGAGGCACTAACATAGTAGAAAAGAAGAGACAGAAAGGCAGCCCCACCAAAGGATTAGTAATGGTTAGATCAAGCTTTTGCATAACATGTGGAATGGTGGTGCAGAGCATGTGTTAATGTAGGAGGAAAGACATTTGGTTAAGCAACAACTGGGCAATATGTGTAGGGCTATGGGATTGAAAATGGCATAATGAAGAGTCTAAATTATGGACATTATATTCACAAAGCTAAGATTTTGATTCTGCTGTCCAAAGTATGGGCCTAAGTCAGGAATGGGGACGAGTTCAGAGATGCCTCCACTCGCTTGACAGAACACCTATGGAGATAGGATGTGGCAGTGTTACTGAGGGCATTTTGTCAAGCAAAGGAGAGGGAACTCTGCAAGACCTTGCTCTCAAATATCTCTCCCTCTC
The DNA here is from genome assembly GCF_040712315.1 of Castanea sativa. Lineage (NCBI taxonomy): Eukaryota > Viridiplantae > Streptophyta > Magnoliopsida > Fagales > Fagaceae > Castanea > Castanea sativa. The sequence goes on along the minus strand of NC_134024.1, from coordinate 4,917,032 downwards.
TCTAATTTTCTCTCCTCTCCACTCATTTTGCTTCTGATTTAGTGTGTGTGTGTGTTTCACTTTGTGGAGAGTTTCTATGCTTAATGAAAATTTGAGAGAGTGAAGTATAACTTTAAACGGAAAGAAACAACATGAGATAGAACAATAAACCAGTACGTTTGACAACAAAAACTTTCCAGTTTTAATGTATACTTGTTTTCAAGCAGATTATTTCTTTTGAGTTTTAAACATCAAGAAGATGCTTTTTGTTGCAGTTCTTTGTTTGTCCCAGTCAAATTGCTAGAAGTCTCATTGACAACTCTAATCAAACATATGGTGGACAATCCATCAATAAATGTACAGAAGAAAAAGGTATTGTAGCAACCAACAAAAATGGAATTAAGAAGAAAGACAGTGACTTACAGGGGAAAAAGTTGATTAACTTTCAAGGTCACTTTCACTTAGCTCTTCACGACAGTCTTTGTGCTCACTTGGCTCCTCACAGTTAGAGTTACCAATCCTTTTTGGGTAAGGTTCATCATTCGAGTTTCCAACGTCATCATAGTCATCTTAGGTTCGCTTGGCTCTGTAACCTTCCGCTGCCACCATCAAATTGTCGAAATTATGATGTCTTTGAGTCATAGTTCGATTAAGATCTTCGATGTCTTTCTTGTATACCAATCGCAACCCACATTTCTTCACCTCCAAGCCCCCACAATGAAGGATTTGAATTCTAGCCCGAATTTGAGTGAATCCATTTGCATCACATTCCCACATTGTATGCAAAGAAATTAGCCAAATATGATCTGATAAAGGAACAATTTCGTCAGTGGCTGATACGAAACCCTTCGTCATTCCCTTGGATATCAACAAAACCCAGAGTCGATAGTATTTGTGGATTTGGTGACGTGGAAGAGAAGAAAATACAACGCAAACAACAATACCCCTCAACTCATTACACAAAAGAGAATAAGGTTCTTGTATACTAACTTCGGCCCTAATACTTTGATGCCTAAACCACTTTGGAATTTCACTTCCAAGAATAACAATGTCCTATCTGTTGTCAAGATAGTGTCCCTGAAATGTACAAGACGTGTTGTTTGGAATTGAGGGGAGAGAGAGAGAGAGAGAGAGACCTGAAGGTGCTTTCTAATCACTGCAAAAAACATGTCGATGAAGCCTTGTTTGTCATCTAATTTATTGCAATTTGTAAGACAGAGTACTAGCCCATATAAAGAATTTAGTTTAGATAGATCTGGTACTAATTCCAGTGAGGTACAACAAGGATTCCAACTCCAAGCACTACAAATATTTAGAGGCTTTGGCAATAATCGAAGATTCTTGCAATTCTCCACACGCAAAAATTTCAAATTAGATAATTGAGCAATGTTTTCCGGAAGGCAACCAAAATTATTTCCACTTATGTTTAATATTCTTAGAGAGAATAAGCAACCAACGTCGCTCGGGATTGCCTTAAGATTGCAATAACTTAGATCCAAATTGGTCAATGAACACAAACTCAACAGAGAAGTTGATAACAAGCTCATGGGATCGGGACTTCTCACCTTAAATCCACCGAAGACTAGTTTTTTGAGATTTTGAAAAGGAGAATTAGAATAAGGCAAAAGTCTTGCAGCAATTCCACTCACATCATCGTTCTCTACACTTTCAACCGTCCCCAAGTTCTCTAGTAGTTTGCAAAGTTTTGAGCATCCGGAAAGATTGACATTTTCAAGCGTCTTCATATTAAAAAATGTGCTAGGTAGAGACGTGAGATTTTTGCAATCTCTTAAACCCAATGAGATGAGACCAGTCAAATTCCCAATTGATGTTGGTAATTTTGTAATAGCAGTGCCATCCAAGTACAGCTTTAATACACGTTCCATGTTCTCCCCAAATTCTGGAATTCTTTTTACTTTTGAGCAATTAGAAAGAATAAGAATCTCAAGAGACTCCATTTCAAACTTGCTTGGAAGTCTTCTGAGGTTTTTGCAACCCTTTAGATTAAGAAATGTGAGATTTTTATGAATGCTGATAGATGGATGAATCTCACATAAATTGATACAACCTTCAAGATCCAATTTCTCAAGAACTAAGGCTTTGGTGATGTCTGGGGTTTCAATAAGTTTTTGAGACCCATTCAATTCGATGAATTTCAACCTCCCAAAAGACTGATAAAAGCACCCCCCCACCACAAAAAAAAAAAAAAATTAGCTTCTACAAATTCTTAGAGTTTAATGAAATTAAAAAAAAAAAATTTGTAAGGGTTCCTAAATTACCTTTGCTCCTTTCCAAAGTCGTTCAATGTAGCTATTTCTCAAGCAAAGTTTAACAAGTTTATTTGATTGGAAGCTTGATGGCAAAGATTTCGAAGAGTACCCACTCCAATCAAGAAATCTTAATCTATTAGGAAGATAATTAAGGTCATACATAAGGTGAACACCATTAACTTTGAGCAATTTTAGATATTGCATATCTGAGAATGCTTCAGGATTCCAATTTACCATTTCTTGTTGTTCATACAACTCTAGCACTATGTCTTGAATTTTCTTTGTCCCCTAATAATTAGAAAAAAAGGGATTGGTATAAAATGCTTGATTAGTAGAACTATTATAATTTAAACTCTTTTGTTCCCAAAAGAAAATTGAAGAATACAATAAAGTATTTGCTCAAGTTCTTTAAATAACATCATACCGTATTTTTTGTCAGCACGTCATCAATGTCCTTATTCAACCACAGTCTACTACGCTTCCCAGGATCTTCACGGCACTCTTGATGAACTATGTCTTTACCCATGTCTTGTAGTAAATCATGCATCCACAATTGATTTTCTTGCAATTTGATAAGAGATTTATCATTAAGAACCCTTAATCCAATTTTAGGGTAAAGCTCAAGAATATCTAATATTTCTATGATAGTTTCTTCATTCATGTGATTAAAGAAACATGAAATATTCAGGAAAATTTCCTTCTCTGCTTCTTGTAGTCCATCATAGCTTATTTGAAGCACATTGAGAATTTCTCTTTCAGGATATTCTTTTACCCTATCTAATGCACTTTTCCATTCATCTTTACTTTTGTCGAACAAAAAGGAACCTAAAATCTCAATGGCTAAGGGAAGGCCATTAGCATAGTGTACAAAGGCTTTGGACAACTCTAGATAATCCGCAATAGGATGCTCATCTCCAAAAGCTTTCAAATAAAAAAGATGAAAGGCTTCAACATCATTCAATCCTTTAGCCTCATATATTACATCTACTTTACGTGTCCTTAGCAAATGCTCATCCCTTGTTGTTATGATAATCCTACTACCTGGACCAAACCAATCATTCTCTCTAGCTAATTTGTTTAATTGGTCTAATTTATTTACATCATCGAGAACAAGAAGAATCTTTTTGTAACGTAACCACATCTTGATCATGAGAATGCCACTATCAACATCTGGTATATTCATATCACTGCCCATCAAAAGCTCTTCCAAAAGTTTTTGTTGTAACCAAAGTAAACTCTTTTTCTCAGAATCCTCCCTTACATTAGCAATAAAACTACAAGCCTCAAATTGATTAGAAATCATACCATAAACAACTCTAGCAAGAGTTGTCTTGCCCATTCCCCCCATCCCCCAAATTCCTATAATGCGAACATCGTTTGACTCTAAATCTAAAAGTGGCTTCAATTCCTCACCTCGGCAATTTATTCCAATTAGTCCCTTGGTATCTACTATATATGTAGAACTCAATTTATTAACTATCTCTTGCACAATTTCTTGTATAACTTTTGTTTCAGTGCTGCAAAGAAAAAAGAACAATAGGCAATGAGTTTGACCTACCATGACAGGAACCAAAAGAAAAATTAGTAGATGTATGGCATTCAGTTTAGTAGGTTTACATTGAAATTGGGACGTATAAATGTAATTGAGTGCTTCAAGAAAAACTCTAAAGAACGACCCATATAAGTATTTTTTATAGTTCATTTGAACAATTCAATTATGGATCTCCCTTGACTCATTTATAAATTTCCATAGATAATTGCATTTGAAGGTTACTAGATCTTACATCTTCAATTAATATTTTGTTTTGCCTCTTTAGATCATAGATATAGTTTCATACGAAACATTTTCGGTTTTCCTACTTCCCAATATCTTGACCTTGTAATACAAGATTTTTTTTTTGATATAAGATAGAATTTTTACTCTGGTCTAATCTAAGTGCATATGTATGTGAAGCTTTCTCCTGGAGACTTGAACCCCAATCCTTGCTTCCCACACCCCACAAGCACTTATACTCGTTGGGTGACCATCGCACCAAGGGTGTGCGGTGGTTGTAATACAAGATTTACTTTCACATAATTTGTATTCGTATTGAGTTCCATTAAATATTGTCCACCAGGCAAATATATAGTTTCTAGAGGCTGTGATTGGGTCCAATGGATGTCCTGTTATTTATTTTTTATTTTTTATTTATCTCCATATGTCATGTGGACTATATAAATAGATTATAAATATTGACCTGGTTTAATATAATTTTCGTAATATAATCAAACTCTATTGTAAAAGCGTTTTACATGCGCTTGTTCCTGTCAGTTAATAGATTCAATAAAATGTAACCGAGAAGTGATTTCTGATTGTAAGGGCAAAACCTGAGATTGTCTACTCTCTTCTATTTTTTTTTTTTTCATTTTTTTTCAGTTGCTTAGCCGGAAACCGGTTAGTTCAAATAAATGATAAAAGGAAATTATTATTATTATTATTATTATGAGAAATGATATGTCCACAACATTATTATGAGAAATGATATCTCTTCTATTATTATTATTACTATTTTGAGAGATCGCATTGTGTGGGTTATTGGCAAGTTATTAATGTTATTTTTGCACAATGGTAATTACACAACTTTGCTATGAACATAACTTATTCCACAATTTTTTTATTTTTTATATTTAAATATATATACTTTCACAGAACCAACAACTAAAGTCACTTTTATTTTTCACCACTAAAATCAATAAGAAGTTTTGATTTAAAAGATAACTATCTCTTCATCACTCTTTCTGTTTTCCTCCCACCTTTCAACATTTAAGATTGTTCCTCTCTCTCTTTTATATATATATATATATATATATATATATATATATATATATATATATATATATATATATATATATATATATATATATATATATATATATAATATTTATTGTATCTTTTTATTTCTATAAGTTTAAGCTCATCATAGTCTCTTTTTGGTTTTTTTAAAAAAGTAAATTTATCATATTTTGTGCCTCAGATTTTGTCATCTTACCTTTTAACTATTTAATGATAACTTTTTTGGTTATTAAAAGATTAAAACATCATATCATATTTTGTTTTTATATTAGTATAAATTACATTTTATACTATGTAATAAAAGTTTGTATTTTTTTTTTTTTAGAATACTAAGTATTTTAACACACACACACAATGGAAGGGAAGAAGAGAGAAGGTTTTAAAGAAACTAACAGTGGTGTATATTCAAAAAGGCCTAACTCTTGGATATACAGCATAAACTTTAAGCCCCTATAACTCACACTCATTTTCCAATGTGGGATTAACTCATTGTTTTTTCTTTTGAGAATACTAAGTATTTAGTTTGAGTTATAAAAGGTTTGAAGTCTATGCTGTATATCCAAGAGTTAAGCCCTTTTGGATATACACTACTGTTGGTTTCTTTTAAAAATAAAAGTTTGTCTTAGCAGGGTATAGATTACATTATTGACTTTATTAATGCTAGCCAGACTCAAGACTTTTCAAATTGACTAACTTGGTCTCTAAATTGGTAAATCCAATCTGGATCCTAATCAGTTACTCATTTTCTCTTTTCTCACAATAATTAGGGACCAAGTTGGTAAGTTTTGAAAAATCTTGAACCTGATTGACATTAACTAAAACTATCCAAAGCAGCTAAATTTTATTTAAATATTAATATTTTGAATTAAATTACCTTTTTGGTAAATGCCATCCCGAGGTATTGGCCACTTTTTTTCATTTTTTCTTCAATTGCTTAGCCGGAAACCAGTTAGTTAAAATAAATGATAAAAGGAAATTATTATTATTATTATTATTTTGAGAGATCGCATTGTGTGAGTTATTGGCAAGTTATTAATGTTACTTTTGCACACTTTGCTATGAACATAACTTATTCCACAATTTTTTTTATTATAAAAATATACATTCACATACTAAAGTCACTTTTATTTTTCACCACTAAAATCAATAAGAAGTTTTGATTTAAAAGATAACCATCTCTTCATCACTCTTTTTGTTTTCCTCCCACCTTTCAACATTTAAGATTGTTCCTCTGTGTGTGTGTAAATATATATATATATATTTTATCCTTTTATTTTTATAAGTTTAAGCTCATCATAGTCTCTTTTTGATTTTTTTTTTTAAGTAAATATTTATCATATTTTATACCTCAAATTTTGTCATCTTACCTTTTAACTATTTAATAATAACTTTTTTGGTAATCAAAAGATTAATCCATCCCTATCAAAAAAAAAAAAAAAAAAAGATTAAACCATCATATCATATTTTGTTTTTATATTAGTTTAAATTACATTTTATACTGTGTAATAAAAGTTTGTCTTAGTAGGGTATAGATTACATTATTAACTTTGTTAATGCTAACCAGATTCAAAATTTTTCAAAATTGACTAACTTGGTCTCTAAATTGGTAAATCCAACTTGGACCCTAATCAGTGAGTCATTTTCTCCTTTCTCACAATAATTAGAAACCAAGTTGGTAAGTTTTGAAAAATCTTGAACCTAACTGGCATTAACTAAAACTGTCCAAAGCATTTAAATTTTATTTAAATATTAATATTTCGAATTAAATTACCTTTTTGGTAAATGCCATCCTGAGGTATTGGCCGCTTCTTTCAAAATAGCTCTCCATTTCTGTACCTTCTCTATGTTCTCCTTGAAACGTTGTTCATGTTCATCAAAAGCTTGTTTGAAAGTTCCTATTAGCTTCCGTATATCAGATGGATCCACATAATAAAAAATAGGTAAAACTGTCATTCCTGTTTTGGTTATGCATCCAATAATCTCTTCAAGTTCCTCTAGGCACCACGTTGAAGATGCATAATTTTTTGAGAAAATGACAATAGCTACCCTTGATTCTTTTATTGCTTTCATGAGTGTAGGTGAAATTGATTTTCCTCTTTCAAGTTTTTCATCATCTATAAAGGTGTAAATGCCCTTTTGATCCAATGCAGTATATAAATGGCTCGTAAAACCATTCCGGGTGTCCTCACCTCTAAAACTGAGGAATACTTCGTATGTCAATCGATGGGTGGAAGAGGAAGATGATGAGGCTCTTTCGTTGTTCATGGAAGCCATTGAAAATATCCTGATAAATTTTCAATCACAATTTAGATAAAAGCTACACTCAATTAAAACTGAAGATCAAATTATAAGGAAAATAAATTAGGAAATAGGAAAAGAAAGAAATAAAAGATATGGAAGCAGGAAAGAGAAGCGAGAAGTTGCAGATTTGGTGAATTGCAGTGAGGACTATAAAGCTCTAAAATCTCTTGAAACAATGCGAGCGGATATCTGATACTAGAAAAAGTTTATACTAGAGAAACTTCCTGTTTCCAGTTGTAAACTTGTAATGCCCTATCTTTTATTCTTTTTGACTAACTTAAGTTCTTTTCATATGGCTTTCATTCTATTTGTTCGAAATTCAGATGCCATTATAATGTGATATGCATAAATGCTGAAGAAGTGGTACAAGCAGTGCATGATTTCTTTATTTTTTCTGATATGCCATTATGATGTGATTAACCTAGGCAAGAACCATATAAGAACATCATACCTTAATTATCAATTTTAGGAAGTCTTTTATGAAAAATTAAAAAAACTATAATAAAAAAAGAGCAATGATTCGTTGCAAACTAAATTGTAGTAACTACTGCAAAATGCACACTTGTCAAGTGGCCATTTGGTGAAAAATTCAATCTTGTCAAGGAAGTTTTCATTTAAATATAAGCTTGTATACATTTTTGCAAAAGTTGCTACAACTTAATTTGCAGCAAATCATTTTCCATAAAAAAATATGAGTTACTTTTAATTTTTCTATAAAAAGTTTCCTAGAGTAAAACCCAAGTTCTACTTATATTGCTTTGTTCTATCTCTTTGGATACCAACTGTAACGTGAACAGCATAAATGCTTCACTGGATCTTAATGCATTTACTCTTGGCTTTTCTTTTTTGGTTTCCTTAGGCGTGGTACATGGGATGCAAGTAATGTACTCCTCCACTAAGAAAAGAAAAGTGACAAAAGAGTAAGTTCCTGGTAACTAATCTAAAGTTTTGTTTACACTTTGTTTTTCTTTTCTTTTTATCCTCTTTTTTACTTGCTTTTAGTCTAGAGGAAACTTTTTTATTTTTTGGGATAAATACTTTGAGAAGTGCTACGTCCACATGCAACTTTTTCACAATAAATTCTAGGTGACAGGTTGTTACGGGTTTTTAATTTGAATTCATCATTGAAATTATTTTTTTTGCCAACTAGTAACGGCAAGTAACAACCTATCACCTAGAATTTGTTGTAAAAATATTGTAAAACTTTAGTGGAAATTTGATTGGAAATTTGATGACAATTACTCTTACACATTCTACGTGGTGGAAATGAAGAGAAAGGGTAACTTCAAGGTGGCCAGCTATAAAGTCCTATTATTTATATTATTTTTGACAAACTACAAAGCTCTATTCATTTTGCTTTCTTCCTATTTATTCAAAATCCAGATGCCATCATATGTGACATACATAAATGCTTTGGTGGAATCTAGAAACTTTACGACTAAGTGTGCGTTTGGGAACCAATGAAAATTATAAATTATTTCACTATTCAGCTTATTTTTGTTACTATTCATGAGCCATACTTCACATTTTTATACTATTCATGGCCCCACTATACTATTTCAACTAACTTTTACATTTATCTACAGTACTTTTAGCAATAAGAGCACTTGCAGCGGTAGAGCTAAATAGCTATATAGTTATTTCAGCTCCACAAAAACACAAAAAATCCTCCTGCAGCAGTGGATGTATAGCTAAAATTTTTAGCTAAAGTGCTACAATGCTTATGTATCAATACATGAGCACTATAGCTGAGAGCTATTAAAAAAAAAAATTTTATTCAACTGCCCGATTAAAATAATACACGCTGAATGTTTCTCTTCATTCTTTTATTCACGCCTCTCTCTCTCTCACAGTCACTCTCATCTCTTCTCTCTTCTCTCTTCTCCATCTAAAGCTCTCAACTCTCTCAAACTCATCGTCGCCGGCCCTTGTCACCTTCAACGTCACCGATTCACCAGCTGAGACCCACCGCCGATCAACCCTCTCAGCCTCAGACCCACGCCGACCCAAGCTCTCAACTCTCTCAAAACTCTCTCAAGCTCACCGCTGCCGGCCCTTGTCATCTTCAACGTCACCGACCCACCAGCTGAGACCCACCGCCGATCAACCCTCTCAACCTCAAACCCACGCCGTCCTAAGCTCTCAAACTCTCTCAACATCACCGACCCACTCTCTCAAACTCTCACCTCTGTTTTACCGCCATCCCAAGCCGCCGGTCAGCTCAGACCCACCGCCGATCAGCTCAGACCCACCTCTTGGTTTCACTTCAGGTCAGTTGTCTTTGTATTTGTATTGGACAGAATGTATTTGTATTGGAATGTATTGGGAATTTTCTGTGTGCAGGGAACTTTACATTTTTTTTTTTTTTGGCTTTTGATTTAGAGCATCCATGAATGTATTGACTGTATTTGTATTGGAATGTATTGGGATTTTTCTGTTTGCAGGAATTTGTGTGGTTTTCTTTATTAGTGGGATTAAGCTACTGTCAAATTAAGTATTTATGCATAATCGTGTTCTATTGTTATAATTCTAAGTATTTTAAGTTTTGATATAAATATTAGATTGGGAATTTTCTGTGTGCAGGAAACTTTACATTTTTTATTTTTTTTTTTGGCTTTTGATTCAGAGCATCCATGAATGGACATATTGGGATTTTTCTGTTTGCAGGAATTGTTGTGTGGTTTTCTTTATCAGTGGGATTAAGCTACTGTCAAATTAAGTATTTATGTATAATCATGTTCTATTGTTATAATTATAAGTATTTTAAGTTTTGATATAAATATTAGATTGGGAATTTTCTGTGTGTAGGGAAATTTACATTTTTTTTTTGTCTAATTTTATGGAGTCACGTAGAGACATGGAGTCATGTAGGGACCTAACATATTACACGGGTATCATGAATGGGGATATAGAAATTGACTCACAACTTTCAGGAACATCTCAAAATACTACTATGTCAGTTTCTGATTCTCCACCTGAAGTTGAGAATGCCTCTTTTACAAAAGGAAAATGGGGCGCTAACTTTAGTGTAGAGGAAGATCAACTCCTACTGTCAGCATGGCTTAATACTAATGTTGATCCCGTAAATAGTAATGAACAAATACAAAATACATTTCATCAAAAAGTTTGGGAATACTTCATGCAGTACAATAAATCCGGTACCACACATACTGTTATCTCCTTGTTAAGTCGTTGGGGAATGATTAGTGAAATGACAAATAAGTTTGCAGGGTGCATGGCTAAAGTTAACGCATATCATAAAAGTGGTATAACCAACAAGATCAGGTATAAATTATATTGCATTAGTGTTAACATACCCATTTACCAATAGTTTGAAGATTCTAATCATGTTATATTTTTTAAATTTTTTTAGATTACCAATGTGAAGGCTTTGTTTTTGGAGATACACAAGAAACCCTTTCTTCTTGAGCATTGTTGGCTCATGTTAAAGGACCAACCAAAGTTTGCCAATCCTAATGGAAGATTAAGAGTATCTGTGCCTCCAACTCTGGAGTCAACATCTATTGGTGAAAGGGGCAAGGGGATTGTGGGTCTGGACTTGGTGACGATTCCAATTTTGAGAGGCCAATTGGTAAGAAGGCCGAAAAAGCCAACCGAAAGAACAAAGCCACTGGAAAAGATATAGGGGAATATTTGACCAAGAAAATGAAATTTATTGAGGAGGTAACTCGATTGGAAGAGAAAAAAATGTTTATTAAGAGGGAAAGACTTACGATTGAGAAGGAAAGAAGTGAAGAAAAACTTAAAATTGAGAAGGAAAGAGTCATGTATATATTACGGTTGCGGGTGGTTGTGATTGTTGTTTATTGTAATAGATATATTATTTTATTGTAGTTGATATATTGGATATATTATTTTATTATAGTGGATATATTATTTTATTGTAGTGAATATATTATTTTATTGTGATGTTTATATTATTTTATTGTGTTGAAAGTTAAAATAGATCTACTGCTGCAGCATGTTTTGTAAAGTGAGTAGGTAAAATAGATAAAATAACTTCTTGTGAAGCTAAAAAGCTAAAATTTTAGCTCCACTGCTGTGGATGCTCTAAGTTTTCAGTTTTAGCAAAATAAGCGGTATCCAAACAGACCTAATAATACATCCACTAATTACTTTAGTATAAGCGGTGTGTGAAGTTGCTAAAGAAAGGACATAAGCAGTGCATAATTATTTTATTTTTCTTTTATCCTCCAAATGATGCACTTTAAATCATTTAAGAAAACAATCTTTTCACAATCAATATATTAAGGCCAAATTGAAAAATAAGGGACTAATGCTTTAAGAGAACTTGCTCTTTCATTTCTATATTTAAAATTAAGTTCTTGCCTTATATGTGTTTGTGCACGCATGTTCTTGTAGCACACGTGTTCTTTATTCATCATATTTCTTTCCAAATTGTGTGAAGCAAGGAAGTCAATACCGTACCGGAAGCTGTACCGGTTTGACCACTGGTACGATATATTTCGGATACCGGTGTACCGTTTCGGGTTTACCACTATTTTATATATATATATATACACACACACACACACACACACCAAAATCTCTAGAACCATATTTATAAACATATAATATTTCACTTATTATAGTAAATATAAAAGTTTATTATAAATCATTACCTCAATTCAGAATAAATTATTCATAATTTTAGACTTTAGTATCAAATAAAAGAAAAAAAAAAACATAATATAAAAAATAGAAAGCTTAGTTGTTCATTGCATACTAAGAAAACAAATAATACTAAGAAGTTAATGTGAATAAATTACCATTATGCTTTTACAAAAATTCAAAAATTACAAAACTAAAAAAAAAAAAAAGCTTTTTTTTTTGTACCGGCCGGTACGCCCGGTACCGGCCGGTATTGCCCGAAATTGGCCGGTATGGCCAGTACGGCCGGTATTTTTTTTGGTACAATATAAAAGTGTACCGGTACCGGTGCATTGGCCGGTACGGCCGGTACCGGTACGGTATCGGCCACACTGGTGTGAAGTGGTTAACAAAGTTTAAGAAATATCAACAACCTACTAACTTGTTTATAAAGTGATTGTACCTTATATTTACTCTTCTTGCTCCTGTTTCTACTACAACTATAACATGAACATTATCAATAATAAATTTTGTTAGAAGTATATAGTTAAATTATTAAATATTATATCATTCCCTTATAAATTAAACTTTTCATTTCTTTGAGTGAAAGTATTGAATAAAAGAGATGGACATGTGTGAAAAGTGAAAACTTACAAATATGAGAAATGAATTTGCAGTAATGATTGTAAAGGTCACTATTCTAAGAGATAGTGGGCCTATCACTATCTCTTAGAAAGTAGAAACAACGCATAATTTAATTCCTATTATATAATTTCTTGTTTAATAAATGAATGATCACCATTCTTTCTTTTGTTTGCGAGTTTGTGAGAGAGAGAGAGGAGGGAGGCATTACTAAAACCAATGTCACCACAAAATTCACAACAATCTTACAACTATATTCAATTTGCCAACTACCTTGCACATGGGTCATTTAAAAATAATAATAATAATTAATAGTGATAGGCCCAAGTGAAGGGTACTAGTGAAATTGGGTATTGTAAATTCTTATGAATTTTGTGGTGATCCGAGCATTGTTTTCAGTGTAGTCTACATTTTTTTTTTCTTTTTGTTTATTTTTTAAACAAAGTGGATGTGAAGTCTCCCTCTCCTTCCAGGAATCTCAAACTGAAAAATATTTAACTCAGGCTATTATGATTATTACTTTTGCAGAAATTTAATTAACTAATGTTAAATCAATACAAAAGCATCCTCTGTGTTTTTAATGATTTCTTTAAGCATCAATCCTCTTGATCCTGTATACAGTTAGCTTTTCACAAAATAGTATTAAGAGAAGTACGTTTGTAATTTAACAATCGCAGTTGGTATAAGAGGAGAATTTCAGATACTAATACTACAAAACAAAAGTGAAACACAAAACCCAGGATAATATCTTTGTCATCATCCAAATATAAATTGAATCGCAAACTAAATACCAATTCAAAAAAAAAAAAAAAAATCAAAGAATTCACACAAAGCATTGCACAAGAGAAGAGAGAGGACCTTGAGTATGCGGATCACGTTGTCAAGATCGAGGAGACGAATAAGCTTGAACAATTGGTGGTACAAAACTTTCCTTGTGCTCTGTTTGAGAAGAGAAAAAAAAGAGAGACAATAATTGAAGAGGAAAACTATTTAGTATTAAGTTGGAGAGTTAAGGAAAGTTGTAGGAAGTTTTGTGATTGGAATTGGCTTAACTTGTTACTCAAGTACGTTCCTGGTAACCAGTATAAAGTTTTGTTTAAACAAATTTTTTACTTGCTTTAGTGGAAACTTTTTATTCATTTATGTTTTTTGGGATAAGTAATTTAGTGGAAAGGAAAATTATCCAATGAATATATTTTTCTAAAAGGCTATTTGACTTTCTACATTGAAAGGAAAATTATTTCAAATTTAGTGTAAAATCAGTCATAAATTATTTCATGATTTAAAAAGAATATCAAATTCGATTTTGATAATTAAATGAATGATTAAAAAAATATTAGAAAACAAATAAGTTGTATATTTTTTATTAAAATTTTGTTAATATTGATTGGATATTAATTCTATTTTTCATGTATAATTAGACTTTAATTTTATCATATTTTCATCCTTTTTAACTCTTTTTTTTTTTTTGGGGTTATGTCTTGGCCCCCTAAACCAGATTTCTGGTTTCGTCCCTAGTATTAAACAAAAATCTCTCTTTTTTTTTCTTTTTTCTTTTTTTTTTTTTTTAAATTTGACGATCACTACAAGAGGAGAAATTCATATATAAAAAAATAGGAAAACACAAAAACCCAATAAACAAATTTTATGTTCCTCCCCTTTTCCCTCTGCTTTCTCATCATTATTCAAATTAAATATAAATTTAATAATAAAAAAACAACAACAGAGAATTCTGAAAATCACACAAAGAAAGCATTGTATAAGAGAAGAGAGAGGACCTTGAGGGTGCGGATCAGTTTGTCAAGGTCGAGTAGATGAAGATGCTCAAATGATTGGTCGCAAAAAGAACTTTGTGTGCTCAGTTTGAGAAAAGAGAGAATATAATAGAGATCACACAGACTGATCATGGTAGAGAGTTTAGGAAAGTTCCAGGAAATTTCCGGATTGACTCTTATAATCGGCTAGTCCACTCGTAAAAATATCAAAATCATAACTTTATTACGCGAAATTTGAACAAATCAAACTGTTGAACAATCAGACTCTTTACAATGTTTATCTCCAAAAAAAAAAAAAAATTTCAATGTTTTCATAATGCTTATGTGCGATTCTATGCTTTAGAATAAGTTAACTAATAAGTTGGTCATTTTGGTTTTGTGGAGCAACCATTAAACACTATGATACAATCCCTTACTACTTAACTCTGATGCCCTACAATTGAAACAGTTGATTCTATTATCTGAGTGCTAAACTAAACCCCCCTAGAGCTCGACTTATCTTTTTTTAGAGTAGTAGATCGAGCTAGGATTTAAGTCCGCGAGTGTGAAATTTATAACTATCAAATATATTATTTTATACTTACAAACATATGTACATTCATACGAGCTTATGTACAAGCACAACACATACATCATAATTTTTTATATATAATACTTAAGCCCAATCTGTTTAATAAAATACCACTCGTGAATATCAAGCAGTATTTTAATGTTAGAAACCCATTAAAATATCGTATATTTATTATATTGTATTTATTTATTGGATTTTATTTTATTTTATATCTGTATAAGTTGTATTGTTTTTTTTTCATATTCAAATTTCCACTTAAAATTCTCAATAAAGATTATTAATAATTCGATAAGCCTCAAGTACAGTTTCTATAAATTTTTGTTAGACAGATAAAATGATTAAATTATTACAATTTTAAACCATATAATAATCATTTGTGTGTCTAAACCTTTAATAAAAACAATATCATTTTTTCAAAGTTTATTATATAATTATTTCCAAATTTTATTATTTATACATTTTTATGAAAAATAAAGTCACAACATAAATAATTTAAAGTTAAACTCATAAATAACACTTTTGAAAGATATATAAACAATAGATTTTGTATCTTTTTCCTCTTTAATTATACTTTTTCCTTCTATATTTATTTATTCACCCTTTTTTTATAACTTGTGAAACTTAAATTTTAATTTGATATAACAGGAAACTCCCTAAACTCCCTTGGTTCCATTGTCATTGGAAACCCCCTACAGACTCATAATTGGTTTACCACGGCCAAATTGGGCCATTACAATGGCCCAAGAAAAACCATTGCTATCGCAAATTTTTATTTTATTTTTACTAAACAATTGCTTTGGGAAATTCTTTTATATCGTAGACACACAAAAAGTGGTAAATATTGTACACATTTACAAAAAGTATACAATATTTACCACTTTTTTGTAAATGTGTACAACATTTACTACTTTTTGTGTGAAGTACAAATGAAATATTATATAAAGGTCCAATTTATTTTTAGTCGCCCAATTGAACACAGATTAATGGTTTCTAGTTAGTTCAACCGGTAAAATCTTTGATGGTTGAATAAGAGATCTTTGAGGTTTAATCTCTGCTTATACCAAAAACTGATTGGATTCTTAATATAATAATAAAGAGTTATCATTAGGCGCGAATGCCTGATGATAAAAACTCCAAATACGCACTATAGTCTGTCATATGCTTTCCACGTAGAAATGATGGAAGAACAAAAATCAAGTATATTTTTCACATGGAAAACTAGGGACGAACAAACTCAAGAAGATCACCTTCTTCTTTTTTTCACAAGGAAACAATCAAACTATGACTGGAAAATTAGTCTCTGAATTCCACTGTAGCACTCTATGGGACATAAGACTAGTCCAAAAATTAAATATCAAGGGCACTAAATCATACGGGTAGTAATTCATGTTAATAGATAATCTAAAATTTTTAATAGATATATATATATATATATATATATAAAAGATAATCTTAGAAGAAAGAAAGATAATCAAAGAAAGTTAGTCTTTGAAAGAAGATTTTTTTTTTCGCTCTTTGTTTTAGATAAAATTGTTAGAGGCTTTAGAGTTTCAATGAAGAATTAATCAATATAACTATTGAATTTCTTTTAATTACTCAATTATATTAGAATTTAAATAGATGTAACATAAAAAATGATATTTATTTATATGAATTAAGTCATTTTAGGTTAAATGCAAGTTAAGCAAATCAACACGAAATTGCATGGTTTAATAAGAATATATATCTAGGGTTTAAATCCTCCACCTCAACTATTGATGTATCATTAAAATAAATAAAAAAAGTGTCATTCCTAAATTTCCGTTTGTGGTCATGCTGCAAGAATCAAAAATTTTTTTTTTATAGTAAACAGTAATACTTATTAAAACACACACAAAAATAGTAATACTAGTGTTTAAAATGGGTTTATAATACATTACATAATCAGAGTATAACTATAAAAGGACTTAACTTTTATAGTTGTAGACTGAGATCATAAACAATGGACACTAGACACACACAACTAATGTGGGATAAGCATCCTTGTTTTTTGAGTAAATAGTAAAACTTATTAGGACACACATGAAAATAGTACTACAAAGGTTATGTCATTTTGTAGTTGTACTCTGGTTATATAATATATTATAAGTACCCGTTTGTTTCAGCATTTGAAGCCCAAAAGTTGCGTTTTCAAAAAAGTCAGCCCAAAAATAGTGTTTGGTTAGTATAAAACGCAGCTATTTGGAAAAAGTTGCGTTTTATATTTGTGAAGAGAACGCGCATTTGATGTTTGGAGCTCTGATGGTCCATTTTGTTAAAAGTTCGTGGGCGTTTAATATATCTGTTGGGGGTGAGTTGGCAATTACTAAATTGCCCTTCAATAAAGGACAAGGTGACTTTAGAGTCTCACGCACAGTGCCTCTCATTCCTCTCATCTCATCTCTTTACTTTGCGCAAGCCAGCTCCCTTACGCCTTTCATCTCTGTTGGGCTTTGTGGAGCCTAGTTTATGTTTGATCTGGTTAACAACCCGACCCGACCCGAATAGTATTGCGTGGTTTTTTAATGGGAGATTTTCTGAGGCTTGTCCATGAGTGCTCCGGCTTGGGCCGACCTCGGGAAAAATTTTCTGGCCCGTTTTGTAGCCCATTGTGTATCCTGTGCGCAGGAGGTAAAAAATGCAGTTTTTGTCATTAGGGTTTCGTCGTTGTTGTAGTTGGTTTTGAGAGAGAAAATTGATTGTAGCTGCACCTTTGTACTTTTCCCTGATAATAGTAAAATCCCTGCAACTCCGTGGATGTAGGCAAATTGCCGAACCACGTAATAACTGTTTTGTGCGTGTATTTACTTTTCTTTGGCGTGTGTTTTTTTCTCTATATTTTGTTCTCACAAGTTTAGGAATTCGTGGAAATATCCTACAATCTCTTCTCTCACCTCCACCCTCTCCGTGCTGCTACAAGCCTCTCCTTGCGCGTAAGTCTCTCTTTTCTTTTGTCACCCGTTGAAAATCTTCTTCCTCTTCTTCTTCTTTCTTCATCTTCTTCAATGGGCCTTCCTCTGTAATTTTTTTTAAAAAAATTTATTTGCTTAATCTGATCTGAGAAATACATTTTGAAGGTAGAGTTTTGATCAACAAAACACCAAAAACCACCAGGTGCCAACACTGATTTGAATTTTTTTTTTTTTTTACCTATCAAATTTTAATTTTAATTTTAATTTTAATTTTTTTTTTTTTTTTTTTTTTTTCAGATCTTGCATGCTTTGTTCTTGCTAAAGATCTATTTGTTCTCTTGCTGGGTACTGAACAAAATTTGTGGGTACATGCTTCGTAATTTTTTTTATTTTATTTTGTGGATGCTCTGTCTTAAGTTATGCGATATCTGATTTGGGTATTTTAGCATGATTTGGGTATTTTAGAAATATAATGAATGAGAAAGAAAGAAGAATTTTCAAAAGAAATATAAATATTTTTCATGCCGGTTGTCGTGGTTCGTTGAGTATGTGACATTCTGGAATATTGGGCTTGTTTGGTTGCTGATGTGGTTTGTTGGGTATTGGGTATTTACATTTTGTATTTGGGTATTTACATTCTGGAATACTGGGTATTTACATTGTCGTGGTTCGTTGAGTATGTGACATGCAGGGTGTGCGTGGGCTGCTGATGCGGGGTGCGTCCGCTGCTGATGCACCCCACATCAGCAGCCCACGCACACCCCATCAGCACCCCACACAAGTTTTTGTGTTTTAATGTTGATTATTAGTTATTTAATTATCTGGGTTTTTAAGGTTGTGGTTGAAAGTCTTTTATTTGATATGAATTTTCAAGTTTTAGTTATGTTATGGGGTTATATTTATTTTTATGTTTTCTAGTACTGAGTGGTAGCTTGAGTTTTTTGGGTTGGTTTTTGTGGTTTTTGTTGATTATTAGTTATGTGATTTTCTGGGTTTTGAATGCTTTGGTGTAAGAATTTATTGCTTAGTTTAAGAATTGTAAGCTATACAATGTTTTTTTTTTTTTTTTTGGTATTGAATGGTAGATTTTTTTTGCAAATTTTATTGTTTATGTGATTTTTTTGGTCTTTAGTAATGAGGAGTGGAAGTGTTTTGCTTCATTTAGAATTGGAATTTAATGTAAAGTTGAATCTAGTTGACTCGTAAATTGTTATTTTGGTATTTGTATGATTTGTTCTCAAGGTTAATAACCTTGGATACTGCAGTTGATTTGTTGGATTAAGATTATTTTTAAGATCACTATATGGAATATTATGAATTCTATTTTTTGCATTTTTTATGGTGGTTAACTTTATAGATGGGTAAAAAGACCACTTCCAACCCCGAGGTAAAAAAGGCTAGAGCAGATTGGGATATTAATCCAACATGGACAACTACTTTTTTGTAACCTTTGTGTGGAACAATATCAAGCCGGGAATAGAACAAAAGGTGCTGGCTTTAGTACAAAAGGTTGGTTCAATTTGGTGACCAAATTTTGTGATGAGACCAGTCAAATTATGATAAGGACCAATTAAAAAGTAGGTGGAATGTGTTAAAAGGTGATTGGAGATCGCGTGGGAACAATTGAGGAATCTTGACAAAGGTTTAGGTTAGGATGCAGTGAAGGGAACGATTGTTGCTCCTGATTATTGGTGGGACCTGAAGTTGAAGGTGAGTTGAGTATTTTATTAATATGATGGAGATAGTTTTTTATATATTATTGTTATATGAGTGAAATTACAATTACATTTTTTAGGAATTACCCAAAGCTAAAAAATTTCAAGAGAAAGGTCCACAGAATCTAGAACAACTTGATATAATGTTTAGGGATGTTGCAGCAACTGTGGTAGCTGCATGGACCCCTTCTTCAAATACATTCCCTCCAACAATGCCAGAAGAGGGTGCTGGTGATTCAAATGGTAGCTCTGAATTTAAGGATAACCAATGTGACATGAGTTTAGACATTGATAGTTTGCAGCAAAGACATACTAGTCAATCACGTAGTTCAGGACAAAAGCGAACTAGTGAATCAATACCGTCACAAAAGAAAAAAAAAAAGATAGGAGGAGCTGCAATGTTGGACGATCGTATTAGTCAATTAATAACTGTATGTCAGAATAGGTCTGAAGGTACTTCTCGAGAGTCACCAAGTTCAATTGATAATGTCATGGCGATTGTGAGAGCACTTCCTAGAGTGGAAAGTACGTTTGTGGTTCAAGCTTCCTATATCTTACTAAAAAGGTCACGTAGGGAGATGTTCCTAACTTTCAAGGACCCAGAGTCACAGTTAGAGTGGCTACAAGGAATTATTTATAACCAAAAGAAGTGACCAACCTTATGTGGTATTAACTATGTTGTATTAACTTTAAACTAAGTTAGCTATGTTGTATTAACTATGTTGTATTAGCTATGTTGTATTAACTTTAAACTAAGTTAGCTATGTTGTATTTATTATGTTGTATTAGCTATGTTGTATTAACTTTAAACTAAGTTATGTGATATTTAGTATTAGCTTTGGACTAATATATGTGTAATGTAAACACATTTGAGATTTTCATTACAGTGTTATGTACTTGATGTTCTGAATTGTCTTGGTATGTTCTGAATTGTCTTGATGTTCTGATTATTATGTTGATTTATATTAAAGTAGTATTAGCAATGGTTGACTATTTGTTACTTTGTTGTGTAGCTTAAACCAATATGGATGATTATAATGGTACTCATGAGAGTGGCCATTTTATGGAACTATTAATGGATGGGGATTACAGAAATTACTGTGATGATCATGATGGTGGTGATTATAACAATGCTGACAATAATAATGATGGTGATAACAATGATGATGATGATGATGGTGAGAGTAGTGACAGTGATGATGACAGTGACAATGATTCTAATGATGATGATAGTAATGACAATTCTGATGAGAAGTTTTACTAGCTTGTGGCAGTTACCTGTGAAGTAGTTGTGACATATTTCAATAAGTACATTAATAAGACTCCTTGTTATGATTCTGAACAAACAGGGTGGGCTTGGGTGAGACACTGTATGGAAGGTAATGAGAAATTGTGTTACAATATGTTTAGAATGAAAAAGGAGGTGTTTCATAATTTGTGTCAAGTTTTACAACATGACTATGGACTTCAACATTCAAGGAATATAAGGTTAGAAGAGTCAGTGGCAATCTGTTTACTGATACTTGGTCATGGAACATGAAACCGAATGGTTCAAGAAATATTTCAGCATTCAGGTGAAACCATAAGTAGACATTTTGAGAAGATGATCACTCTGTTGGGTGCTCGCTTGGCAGCTGCATATGTAAAGCCTTCGGATCCAACTTTTAGTGAAGTTCCAACCAAAATACAAGATCATCCAATTTATTGGCCACATTTCAAAGTATGTGTACTATTGTATATTTGAATAAGTGCTATTGTCTATAAGATAATACAATGCATGTGGAACAAAAAACTATTAATGTTTTTATTAGGATTGCATCGGTGCGATTGATGGCACACATGTGATAGCGGTTGTACCTACTGAGAAGTCCATTCCATACTTTGGAAGAAAGGGATATCCAATCCAAAATGTGATGGCTGCATGTAACTTTGATATGTTATTCACATTTGTTTTTCCTGGATGGAAAGGTGTAGCACACGACACCTCCATTTTTCTTGATACTATTTGTAGATAAAGTAACAACTTTCCGCACCCACCACCAGGTTTGTGCCATAGTTAATCAATTGTTCATTATAATGACATATTGCGTGTGTGTTAATACAATTGATTTTTTTTTTCTAGGGAAATATTATGTAGTTGATTCTGAATACCCAATGATGAAAGACTATTTGGCACCATACAAGGGGATTTCATACCATCTTCAGGAATTTCGAAGGAGAGGTGGAAGCCCTAGAACTAGACATGAAAAATTTAATCATGCTCACTCATCTCTTCAATATACGATTGAGCGCACTTTTGGTGTGTGAAAGAATAAATGGAGAATTATTAGAAACATGCCATCTTTTCCATTCCATATCCAAATACTTATTGTATCTGCTACTATGGCTCTTCATAATTTTGTTAGACTCAATGATAGGGATGATAGGGGCTTCATAAACGCCAATCGAGATTCAATTTCTAGAAGAGAACATAATAGTGAAGCAGGTAGCAGTTATGAGCAGAACTCAGGATCTTTAACAGACCCTGTGATGGTGGTTCTTCGATTCCATTGCTAATTCCATTTGGGGGGATAATAATTAGTAGTTGTCTTTTTTTTTTTTTTTTATTAATATCATGTAGTACAATTTAAACTTGGGTTATTGGTGTGTATTTTATCATCTTTTTTACATTTTTATGTAGTACAATTTAAACTTGGATTATTGGTGTATATTTTATCATCTTTTTACATTTTCATTTTGTGCTTCATGATGATGAAAATTATTTAGATTTAATTAATATTGATAAGAAGTCATTAATGGTAATAACAAATAATTATGACACTAAAAAAGAAAAATTGCCCAAACATTATTAAAATGATACCAATAATATATTATTATTATTATTTAGTAAGTATATGAAGTAGTTGATTTACGTATGCAATAAACTCCCTTATATATATATATTGTCCTTTTTGGTAATTTATATCTCAAATTGCAACTTTTATAAGTGCTAGCCAAACATTCAACTTTTTCAAAAAGCAATTTTTAACAGCTTTTACAAAACACTCAGTTTTTAAAAAAAAAAACACTTTTTCATCATGCACTTTTTGAAAACTCAACTTTTTCAAAAAGCCCAACTTCAAAAAGCCGAACCAAACTCACCCTAAATCTGGTCGCAAGAATCAAATGTAGTTAGTGTAGAAAATGGAAAATGAGTCTTGCATAGCTCCACCACAAACGGGTCCAAAACAACAAATATTAAATGATGTAATATTTTTCCTAAATATATATTAAGATAGAGAGAGAGATGCAAAATTCTTAATAACCATTTATGTGTAATAGTGTTTCTTAAAAAATATTTATGTAAAATAGTGTGTCTGGTATTTAATAAATGATGAGTCATATAAAATAATATTATTTTAATCAAAACTTGATACCTTAGTTACAATTTTTTTTAAAACCTAAAACCTAAAATGTAAATTAGATTTAAAACTGAAAGTTAGAGACATTATACGACTAAAATAAATTTTAATCAAACTTCGAGGGTGCACTTTACATTTTAACCACAAAATAAAGTCTAAATTTAATTTTATAGCCTCCAATAATATTGTGTCACATCATAATTTTACAAACAAGGAATTAGATACTAATGTTGCGCCACATCATAATTTTACAAAGAAGACTTTAGATGTGGCTACACGTGATCACACTCCGGCGTATATTCTATACTTCGATGTCACACACAACATCTCTTATTTATCACATTGAGTCAGTGAGTGGATTTACATTTTACAAGCTAGAGCCAATAAACTTGGACAACCCATCCAACTCCTTAACGAATATTTCCATAGCTGGAGCTGGCAAGCAAATCGGAACAACAATCCCATCCTTTCCCATACCATTATTGACAGGAATAAACGTGCAAATCACACCAGGTATAGTCCCGACCCCACCTTTGGCTGGCCCACCATAAATTGGTTTGCCCCACCCAAAATCCACCTTTTTAAACCCGGCACGTGTCAAATCCGACACAAGGAAGGTCCTCATCACAGTGAAGTGGGGCCTACCCCTAATGACCAACATATCAGCCAATGACCGCACGTACTCCTCATTCACCTTATTTTTCGCTTTCTTCACCAATTCCAAAGCATAACCCAATGGTTTCTTACACAGTTTCTCTGCAGTTGTAACCGCCGCAGGCAATGCAAAGCTATTGCCGTAATAACCGGTTGGTAATGGAGGGTTGAGTTTTGCAGATGCATTGATTGCAAAAATAATGCGGACCTCCTCGTCCGAGTCGGGTTGGATCGCTATGGTGCGACAACGCCAGAGATAGGCTGTGAGTAACTCAAATGTAGAGCATTGACTTAGGTGGTGTGGCACAAATTTACGGAGGGCAGAAATCTCAGTGGGTCCGAACAAGAAGAAGCGGAGGGACATGTCATCGAGTGGGAAAATGGTGCCCTTAGTGTCGACAACTTCGTCGTACTCGGGATGCGCGTATGTCACATGTGGTGGGTCACGCGCGTTAAGGAGATGTCTCTGCCATACAGGTAGAATGGATGGGGAAGTTGCACCACGCACCACCTCGCCTACGGCCATCATGAATTTGACAAGTCCGATTCCGTCGCTTATGGCGTGGTTAAGACCTATGGCAAAGATGAATCCACCGCACTTGAGACGCGTCACCTGTCAGGTCAAATCAACAAAATGACATTATTGGAAAAGAGACATATCTATGATCAAGGCTATCAAAATTGAGATTTTACTAGGATCGGTGTGAGTGTTCGAGGATCAAATCGTAGGATTGGCACAAAGAGATTCTACTTTTCAAATTAAAAAAAAAAAAAACTTATAATTATAATTCATCATATATGTTAAAGGAACATTGAGCAAAAGTAATTTTTGACACAAATTAGTACAAACAGCCAATTGTAATGTTGTATTGTTGTAAACAAGAAAGTACTGAGAAAGTAGTTTTTTTTTAACAAGGTGAAAGTACTCAAAATTTTTTTAATAAGAGTGAAAGTACTGATTAAGTAGAACTCTAAAAAGAACAGTACAAATGTGTGTCTGTGTGTGTATATATATATTTCTTTGTTAATTAAATGATAAAATTTTGCTACAAACTTAGTTGTAGTTAATTAATATAACTTCACTCAATATTTTTTTATTTGATGTGAATTTTGACAAAGTTATCATTGAATTATATATTATTTTCTATATATATATTTGCAAAATTTCTAAAAAATAAAAAATTAATAATTCTGTCATCAATTAAATGTTTAGATTTCAAGTTTTTATAATTTAAAATTATAAATAAAAAATAACTTTATGGATCAAATAATAAACAACTTTCAATTGGCACGAACATAAAGAACATGCAATCTAATGGTTGGATTTTCAAAATACGTAACTATGTTAATTTTTTTTAGTGGGAATATGTAAGTATTAAGTCCAACCAAGTTTGTAGCTAAATTTTATTTTTAACCAAATTAGTTGGTTTGTGGCTTTACACAACTATGTCTACTACCATATTTTAAAAAATTAAATGTATATATGTATAGCATAAGGTCAGAAGCCCACTTCCCTAGGGCTCAAGCTAGGATAGTCCCATGAATAGTATCGCCCCTGGACCCATCCCATCATGATTGGCCTGTGGGCGGCCCAAAAACGTTAGGTCATTGCTTGTAATCACAGTATACAAATACACCTCAGGTACTGCATGATTGGCCGGTACTTTAGCAGACTAAATACCCTTGGAGATTGTGCTGCCGAACAAGTTTCAATGGTCAACGCTAGTTCCAATGTACCAAACTCCCATTTCCAATGAAGCATTTTTCTTATCAAGAATAATTAGATTGGGCCCCACCCGCACTAGCGGAATCAGAGAGTAATCATAATTCTACCACTAACCTCAAGCTATAAATAATAGAAGATACAATGAAAGAGGGGTTAAACAATTGGGGAAAAAGAGAGAAAGTAGATGAGCATCCAGAGAGAAGTTATCAAAGGGAGGGAAAGAGAGCAAAGGGAGGGGAAGAGA
This sequence comes from Castanea sativa, assembly GCF_040712315.1. Lineage (NCBI taxonomy): Eukaryota > Viridiplantae > Streptophyta > Magnoliopsida > Fagales > Fagaceae > Castanea > Castanea sativa. The sequence goes on along the minus strand of NC_134024.1, from coordinate 4,891,380 downwards.
TCAAACACTGTATCAGGCCTTTTGGTGAACCTACCTAGGAGCTATTCATTGTAAGATACTCAAAACCCATAAAATAAGTAAATTGTGGGCCCAAATATAGAGTCCAGCCCTTGGGGGAAAATTGGGCTTGTACAATATATATACACATTCACACACACACACATTGTAGTTGTTAACAAAAAAATATTCTTTATGAAAAAAAAAAATATATAACTAAGTAATGGTAAATAAATTTATAATTAAAATTTATTTAAAGATATTAAAATATAAGTTCATTAAAAGTTTTTAGTATTTGGTTGCTTAACCGATGGATAGTGTATATTTTCAATTGTATTATGTTGCTTTATCCAATTCATTTAGTAATATAATGAATACTCTATAACTCTACGCTTGAAGTTGTTTTGATTCTAATTATTATAATTTTATAAATAGAGTTTCTTTTGGTTGTAACTATATTTAAGTTACAAACGCCTACTAAAAAATATACACCTGGATATGAAAAAAAAAGTAAGAAGAATAACAAGTTTAATCAAGTCTATAAAATTTTCTCTAGATAAATTTGAATACAAAAATTTAACTAGTTATTTTGTGTTTGAAAAATGAAAAGAGTAGATTTGAAGTATGAAAAAAAAATTATTTCAATATGTAAATTTATTAAAGGGTAAATTACAACTTACCCGCATGTGGTTTGGCTAAAATTTAAGTTGCGTATCTATGATTTAAAATTGGACACTTTTCCTATTCGAGGTTGACCGAAATTTAAATTGCATACTTGTGATTTGAAATCTCATGATGTAAGAGTTCCACTGGATTCTTTTTGATCTTATTTGATCTTGTAATTTTATGTTTTTTGAGGAAAGAAACATAAAAATAGAGCAAAATTACATATTTAGTTAGGTTATATTTGGTAATAGTTTTTGTTTTCTATTTTCAAAAACTTGTTTTTGGGAATATAAAGAAAAAAAAATAATTTTCTTGTATTTTTGAAATAAAAAACATGTTTGGTTAGTTGAAATTAAAAAGATAGTTTTTTTAATTAAGAAAAAAAAATAGAAAGTACTAAAATATGTTGTTACTAAGATTTTAACTTTAATGTTAATTCATTAAATGAGATAGATTCATTAAATGAAATACGTGTTTTCATTGGCTTTTGAAAATTGAAAACATTATTTTGCATGTTTTCAGTTTCTTTCACAAATTGAGTTTTGAAAACAGTTTTTATTTTTTACCCATTTTGAGTTGCTAAACAAGTTTTTTAGTCTCAAAAATTGAAAATTGTTTTTGAAAACAGAAAATATGGGGAAAAACAGTTACCAAACATATTCTTATGTTTTTGACAAAGATGGGTTATAGAAATCTAATTAGACTAACCTCAGGTGGGTAAAGTATCAAAATTTAAATTATCGGTAGGCAACTTAAATTTCGACCAAATTAAACCACAAATAAGTAAGTTGTAATTTATTAAATGCCTCAATTTAATTTTTACCTTGGACCCCAAAATGTGTGGAGTTGCCCTGCATGACTAAAAGTTGCACTTAATAGAAAAGTTATTTTAAATAGCTGTAACTAAGGAAATTCACTTTCAGCAAAAAACACCTAAGAAAATTCACTAACTAATAAATTTATGGTAGTTCTTTCTTCTTCTACAGAAATGATTTTTTAACAACTTATTGACTATGGATAGTGAATAATCACTTCCACGTTGATCCATAAATTTTTTTTTTCAACATTCATATAGTTAATTGCTCCAACAAGTTACGACAAAAGTTGTATCTCTGGCTTACTTTAAAAAGTTTCTTTTAAATTTGTCATGTGGTTTTCAGGCAAAAATGATTTTCCCAATAATCGCGGGAAACTTTAACAGGCTAGGGAATTTTTTTTTCTTGTTATAATCATCCAATGATCCAACAACTTAGATGTTGTAGGAGTTCTTTAACCAAATATGTACCTGAATATGCAATAAAGGGCAATTAAGGATCCCTCCAGAGCCAGGAACTTCAAAAAGGAGCTCCTCCCAGCATGGAAATGGTGGTTGAAGTGTATCACCAAACTGTTCAAGTGTAACATCAGCATCAGCCTCAATAAAGATGATACCCTCACCAGTACATTCTACTACAAGCTTTCGGCCAGGTCCTTCCCTAAGCCTACCAGCAAATGGGTAGTAAAACACAAGTGTTTGTGCAAGTGCCTCTCTAATGACTCTCACAGGGTCTCTACCATTCATTGAGGGATCATATTTATAGAATTGTATGAATGGAATTTGAAACCGAAGACCCTCTTGGTCATCAATATCAGAAAGTTGTTTGAATTCATGGGGTGTGGGCTTAGCTGGGACAACTAGTTCTGGTTTGCATCTTCTTACTATGAATACTAGAGAGGTGGCTTGTGGTGCCATGCCAAGAAGAAAGGGGGGTTGATGAGAGTATAGAAGAATAATGAAGAAGTTTTCAGTGGTTGTTGCAGCAGTGTGAGTTATGATGTATTTCGAAGTAGAATTTATAGCAAGCAAGTGAAGGATAAATTTTAACCAAAAAAAAAAAAGAAAAAGGAAAAAAAAGAAGGATAATTACAAAGTACTTTTACCTTTTAATAGAAGGAGACAATTGGGATTTTTTCTGTCATTAAGGAACCTGTGGATCTAATTAAATATAGAATTTACTTATTGATCAATCATTGTTGAAGGTGGGAAATGACGAACAAAAGTACAATGGGCAGGGAGCATGAGAGGACGGCATGTATTATCACTTAAATTTATTTTTTTAATAGTCATAATTTTACTTAGAATTCTCATTTAATGATTTTCTAGTACGTACTACGTAGAAAAATCTTAAGAGAGATCTATAGCCTGAAAGGAACATGTGGATCTAATTAAATATAGAATTTGCTTATTGATCAATCATTGTGGACAAATTAAGAGAGATCTATAGCCTGAAAGGAACATGTGGATCTAATTTTTTTTTTTTATAGATAAAACATGTGGATCTAATTAAATATAGAATTTGCTTATCGATCAATCATTGTTGAAGGTTGAAAATGACGAACAAAAGTACAATGGGCAGGGAGCATGAGAGGACGGCATGCATTATCACTTAAATTTATTTTTTTAATAGTCAAAATTTTACTTAGAATTCTCATTTAATGATTTTCTAGTACATGCTACGTAGAACAATTTTAAAATTTTATTTGTTTGTTTTTTTTTTTTTTTTTGAGGAGGATCTTAAGATTTTTGTTAAACCCATAAAATGATTATATTATAACAAAATTTATTTTAGACCATATAGTAACCATTGTGCATTTAAAACTTTAAAGTTTAACCTCAAAACCATAGCAAATTAAACAGTTTGATATATAATTAATTATTTCTAAATGTTTTTTCACAAACACTCATTTTAAGAAAAATAATAAATAATTATATAAAACTTGAACTTTTGACACGTTTTAATGGTAGCATTTTTTTGTATTTTTTTTTCTCTCGAATTATTATTTTTATATTTATATTTCTTTTATAATTTTTTAATATAAAAATTCTTGATAAAATATTTTTTTTCTATTTTTTTTTCAACGAATTTTGATGTATAAAAGAAATATATAAACAAAATATAGTTAAAATATAAGGATATATATATATATTTATAGGGTTAAAAAGTCTTTTAGTACTACAAACTATATCATAATTTTTGTCACATCTCTCATTACGTAGTAGACTATAATTGATTGTTTGTTACTTTCACATAAATTAGGACAGAGCCATGACTCCAAGTTAGAGGATCTAGTATAAAAAGAAACTTACTATAACACTCCAATTAGTATTACTAAATTCAGGAAGTCAATAGTACCAATGGCTATTTTAATTGACCAAATAAACAAAATATTTTGGTACCAATTCATACCATGTACTATTTCAAAATTTCCGCTACTTTATATATATAAAATCTTGTATAATCCCAATATATTAACCTAATATATAGAAATATAAAAATATATTATACTAATTATATTATCTTTTAGTAATTATGGACCTATTTGCATAATTTTTTTTTCCACTTATATCTTTATACCATAATCCCAACTAGGCCCCATATGGATTTATTTTTCCCATCCACCTAGAGCCACTTTTGTCTTGTTTTCATATGTTTTAATCGCCTCCATCCATTCCTTATCTTCCAGAGATAATTCGAGTGGGAGTATGTTCCACGTTTTCTGCTACCAAATTAACAACGCTACAGATGGCCCTTCGGTGCAAGCCAATATCGACAAACGGATCAGGTGATTCTGGTTAAGACCTTTTTTTTTTTGTTAAACCCAATCTAATCAAACAATGAGAGGGGCCTCTCCATTTGGTTGTTAGTGAATACAAATTATTTAAGTTTTTATGAATCAATTAATTATGCTCTTAAATACTAGTATTAAAAAATACTATAATTTATAATATTTTTTCCCTTTCGTATGGCCTATATCACAACTTTATAAATTTTCAATTGTTACATTTGATTGTCTGATTCTAAAAATACAGATTTTTTTTTTATTGTTTCTAAAGTTTGGATTAAACTGTTAGTGTTCATAGATCCAAGCTTCAAAAGCTTTTGCACTATTTTATTTCAATCCAAATCTTAGGAAGTAAAACTGAAGCAAATAAAAAGTTTGTAGAATAAAGTGTATTAGGGCCAAACTAAAACCAGTAAGTTGTAATTACCATTTGAGTTATGTAGTCAGTGCTGTGCATATATGAGTAATTGATGCTGCAGACACAAACTTTTTTACAACATTTTTATAAATTGTTACTGTGGTAAATTTTTTACTGTTTTTCATCTAAGCCTACTATTAATATTATTTTTTTACTTACTAATTACTATTTATCACATCAGCAATTTGTTTGTAACTCTGGCATTTTCCGTGTGTATATATATATGAAATAGAGTTCTGCAGTATTAAAGCACCCTTGTTGTTCTCTTGTCACAAGCCCACTTCAATTTCTGCAATTTTTGACCTTTGTTACAGATTATTACATGAAAGCAATCATATTTTTTTGCCATACAAATACTGCCAGTAGGCACAGGTTTGAAGGCAGGAGTAAAAACTTTCTAGCTTGGATTATACACTTTTATGGTTTATCCCTTGTGATCTGGTGGTGCAGAATATCCTAATCACATGAAATGATGACAATCATGCCAGTATCACGAAGCAGTTTAAACTTGGTGGAAAGTTCAATACCTTTTTTTGGGCAAAATATATATGCAGTAATGCATAAGATGTAATACATGCATATTTGCTATATTTTTATTCAGTCTGTTAGGAAATTTAGACCACAGTTGATAAAATTAAAAAGTTTTAAACTCAAGTTTGTAAATTAGATTTATTTTGAATAAACCTTGTTAAAACAAACAAATATCAATATCATGTCAATATTATACATAACAGAATAGTAAATAAGACAAGATATGATGACCTAAGAAAATCAATGAAACAAACTAGTTTTACAGTAAAAAACTTGGGAGAAAACCTTATCAAAAAGCAATTTACTATAGTAAAGAGAAGTTTTAGATCTAGTACAACACCTTTGTTCCTAGACTCTACAATCCTCATAGATGAACTTATAGTGGAAACTTTCTATTGCTTCAGAACCTCTGAACTCTTTAATATATGAACACTACTCTTTTTCACGGATCCCAATACGTGACTAATTTCAGCAACTTGAAGATATTGTTGGCTACAAAGTTCTTTATTTCATTAACAATGAAGATCAAGAAGTATTTGGTTACAAAATTCTATGGCAAAAAAAACGTAGTAGCTTCTTGCAAAGAGAATAAGACACTAGATTATTTTCTGCATGTGTTCTCTATGTATAACGGCCTTTAAAATTAGCATTATATATGTCTAAAATTGTGAAAAAAAAAAACCTACACAAATACATAAGCTTGGCCCGAAAATCAGATCTAGAAATTTTGATTTCGTAAGCCTCGGTAGATTCAGCTTCTGTCGAATTTCGTTCTTAAATCTCAATAGAGACTATTTTTGTCGAGGTATTTGTTGAACTTTAATGAACAGTTTTACTTTACTTGTTTTTTGGTCAGATTTTCATGATTTTAACACTTGACTTGAACAATATATTTCTTGAAGTCCTAAACTCATCATAGATCTACCTAATTACAAGTAAAGTATATTTTGTCAAAAGATTATCTAATTACATAAAATATGTCCTTAACACAGTCAATTGCATTTTTAGCTTCTCATACAGTCACACTCAGCTCAAAACATGCATATGGCCTATCTTCATTCAGTCATCGCACTGGGTATCTCACACTCTAGCATTCAAGTCACAACAGTCATTTGTAAACCAGTTTTGAAGACTTTAAAATGGTCTAACCTTAATTAACAGATACCAAAAAACTAATAAAAATTTGAATTTAAAGTTGAAATTAACTACTCTATACCCCTTATAAAAACTAGGGTATTGCTTATTACACACAGTGTGTGCAAATACACACTACCCAAATGCACTAAAAATGTGACTTAAAGTTATGTTTTTAGTGTATTATTGCACTTTTATACACATTGTGTGCAATAGATTTTTCCCTAAACACTAATCTACTACAATATAAAATTCAAACTTTACCAACTCTTGGTAAATTGGGCTCACAAGCTAGAGACAATAAACTTGGATTTCTTATGTGCAATAGACTTTTCCCTAAACACTAATCTACTACAATATAAAATTCAAACTTTACCAACTCTTGGTAAATTGGGCTCACAAGCTAGAGACAATAAACTTGGATTTCTTATCAGTAACTTGCTGGCCCTTCAACACACAATCCAACTGCTTTAAGAATCTTTCCATGGCTTGGACTGGTAGGGAAATCAGCACCATTATTCCATCCTCTCCTTTACTATTCTTACCAGGTATTTAAAAGCATGACACTCCAGGGATTGCCCCCACCTCACCCTTGGCTGGCCCACCATAAACTGATTTACCCCACCCATAGTCCACCTCTCCAAATTTGGCACGTGCCATACTCGACACAACGTACAACCCCACCCCATAGAAGTGGGGCCGACCCTTAATCACCATAAGATCAGAAACTGATCGCATGTACTCCTCTGTTACGTTGTCCTTCACCTTCTTCACCAATTCCACAGCATAACCCAATGGATTCTCACAAAGCTTCCCTGCAGTTGTGAGTGCCACAGAGAATGCAAAAACGTTGCCATAATAACCAGTGGGTAAAGGAGGGTCGAATTTAGCACGTGCGTTGACAATACACAACACACGAACCACTTCATGAGGTTTTGTATGGAGAGCTATGGTACGACAACGCCAGATGCATGCGGTGAGCAACTCGAAGGTGGAGCATTGTTTCAAGTGATGTGGCATGAATCTTCTGAGTGTGGACACCTCAGTGGGGCCAAAGAAAATGGTACAGTGGGCCATGTTGTCATCAACTGGGATTGAAATAATGGTGTCCGCAACTATTTCATCGTACTCTCGATGTGTGCATGTCACATGAGGTGGGTCCATTGCTTGAAGGAGATGTCTCTGCCACACAGGTAAGATGGAGGGAGCACTTGCACCACGTGCCATCTCGCCCACTGCCTTCATGAATTGCACCACTCCTGGGGCATCACTCATCGTGTGGTTGAGGCGAAGGGCGAAGATGACACCTTCACACTTGAGACGTGTCACCTGCCAATCATCACCGGGCAATATGATAATTGGTTTATGTAATTAATAAAGAATGATGCTAGAGTTATATTGTAATTGTACTATGTAACCTTTAAATACATGTGCCACCAATTATAAAAAGGTAACTTTATCTTTCATTTATCATGTTGTTTGACGGCCAAAATGGCCAAATACCACAATTTTTAAAAATTTTTAGCAAAAAAACACTGTTACAAAACTAAATAGATAAAAGCTACTTTTATAGTACTCGAGTTTGGCAATCTAATTTTTGGCCCAAAATGTGGTGGGCTGTGTTTTGTTCTTCCTGATGGTCTAGACCCACTACAAAAAACGGGGTCTATAGCCGTGTTTCAAAAACGCGGCTATAGACCCTGAAAACGCGGCTATATCCTATAGCCGCGTTTTCTAGAGCCGCGTTTGTAAACGCGGCCTAAGCGGCGCAGCAATAGACCCGCAGGGTCTGTAGCCGCGTTTTTAAAAACGCGGCTACAGACCGGACCTGAAGCCGCGTTTTTGAACCACGGCTATAGGCTTCAGGTCTATAGCTGCGTTTTTAAAAAACGCGGCTACAGACCCGCTTGAGCCGCGGTTATTAACGCGGCTATGGGCTGCGGACTATAGCCGCGTTTATAAAAAACGCGGCTATAGCCCTCTGTCAGGTTCGTTTGCCAACCTTTCATACAAACTATAGCCGCGTTTGTAAAACGCGGCTATAGCTTCTATTTTTTTTTTTTTTTTTTTTTATCCTGCCCTCTTTTGTGGCTGTTTTTTCCCTGTTATCAAAACTGAAGAATTTTTCCCTGCTATCACAAGTTTCCAACACAACACAACCATCCAAAATGTCTCTTTAGTTCCCTGCTATTACAAGAATGTCAAAATGTCTCTTTAGAAAAAGTGGTGAGCTGTGTATTCACAGCATCCAAGTAGCAGCACTTGATCCTGCAAAAATACAGTGCCAAGAATGTCAAATCCTAAACTCCTGGTTCTCTCACATTTGAAACGGCAGTAAAAGCATGGTGTAAGAATGTCAAACAATGGCCAACTAGTCAAATTGGCAATAAAAAGAACATATTTTTTAACAATGATCAACCAGTCAGACTATATTCCATGTCTCCAGCTAAAGTTTGTAGGCCACAAACATTTCAATTATTTTCATAGGCCTTAGCAAGGATCCAGGAAGAGTACCCAAAACAATAAAGATAAACTTTCCTTCAAAAGCTTAGAATTCCAAAGTAAAATAGAACAATAATATATAATTAAAAAATTGGTGAAAGTAATGATAAGACAAGTGTTACATTAACCCAAACATGACAATCAGTAATAGTGAATGGTAAATGTTTACACGCCTCATGAAGCGGACAACTACAGATTTCTACCTTTTGCAACATCTTTGTAAACCAAAGCCTTTGTTCCTATTTCAATAAGAGCGATGCTTAGGGACAATTCCTTTAGAGTTGTACCTTAGCTTCCCCAATTAAATTTAAGCATGTGACTACATTGGGCAAGGCAATACAAATGTGTTATGTATCTGAAGGACAATTAAATTTAACAATGTGGCTCATGGATTAATACAACCACTTCCACAACCTTGTTCATCATGTCACAAAGCCAATTTAACAGTCCAAGAAAAAGAATTCTTTTTCTATTCTTTTTTATAAGTAAAAACAAATTATTAAATACAGTCTCCATCTTGGTTGAAGATAAATTTCCCCTTATTGGTTGAAGATAGCACTTATCCTATGCTATTGGTTGAAGATAAATTTCATAAATGATTTAGAGCTCAAACAGAAACTCAAAAAAGAGAATCAAAATTTATCTACATTTGACATCCACTCGTAATGGCTAATTTATCTACAAACAGAATCAGTTTTCTGGTTTCTTTATACAACAATTATGCACATTTTGGCATCTTTCACCACAACATCAAAGTTAACCATCACAAAAGGAGGAGATTAGGGAGGGAAGGGGGGATATATAATCCACTGCTTAGCTTTAGTTTCATCTACAAATTCCCAAGAAAATAAATGGTTTAACTTGTACAACAAAAGAGGAAAACTATATATACTGGGAACATATTTTTGACAAGGACAGCAAAAACCCATATAATTTGATTATGAAATTAAATTTATTTTTTAGAAAAGTAGTAGAATTAAAGTTTTAAATTCCAATAAACTTTAGCTCAAATGGGACCTCCACCCCTTGTAGGCCATGCGGAGTGTGTATAAATTACCAATCAAAAATTAAGTTAGAGGATTAAAATGTGCAAAAGGGACAACCAAAATGCAGAGGGAGCATTCCAAGGGCAACCACCCTTTCATGAAAAAGGGAGGAAAAAAGGAAAATACAATTCAGTTCAATTGTTTACAGCAGCTAGCTAAACTTAAGAATAAAATCCTTAAAAGAACCAAAGCAGCTAGCTAAACTTAAGAAAATAAAGCTCTTAGAAATCTAATTTTTGTCTCTCCCAAGGATTTCTCATGCCCTAAAATGCCCATGTATTTTTTTCATACCAAAATACTCCACATAAAGCAAAAATGAACACTATGTAACAAACAAACTCCTCCCAACAATTAAAGAGCGCTAATAATGGAACAACGTAAAAGTAAATGATCCACAGTCTCTTCATCCCTTTGGACAAGTAGGACCATCCAATAATAAACATTTTACACTTCACCAATTCCCAATATTCAGAATACAACTCAAAGCTGCAGTCTACACAAAGAAAGAAACTTTACTACAGTTTCTCATATATCTCTAATGATTTTTCCTTAATAATATGTTTTGACCTTAAACATAAGAGTCCTACTTGGTTCCTATGTGTTACACCGTCTCAACACCATACCCTTGTACAGCATGTAAAAGAAAAAAGAGTGTTAATTGATTCAACCCCCTAGCACACCAGCCAAGCAAGTCTAAAGTTGCAGCAAACAATCCCATGCAAAAGCCACAGTGCGCTCTCACAAGAAGAAATAGGATTTAAATCAAGGGAACTATTGCATCTCACCTCACCACACCACAACACCCCCCCCCCCCCCCCCCCCCAAAAAAAAAAGGCAGCAGTTTAGCCCCATCTCCAGCCTTAAAAAGTCATTGGAAACTCCCACTTGTTCCTATTCCTTTAGCCCATCGTCTAGGAGTCCACCTCCCTTACTTTTTTTTTTCTTCTATACTTCAGACTTACCACCCTTCTCCCTAAACTACCCCTCTCCATGACAATCCACTGACACCATTTACCTAACAAAGCCCGAAAGAAACCATGTAAACTCCTAGCAGCCAAACATCCCAGTAAGTTATAAATTTATTCAATCTAAATTAATCCAAACTTATTTTCATTCAATTTAACTATAAGAAATTGTCATTATGATGAATCATAGTCTTGTCTTTTTTCTTTTCTTTTTTGAGAAACCACAGTCAAATAATTATAGCTATAAAATGTATTATTTTTTAATGATCTTATTAATGGATAATTATAAATGTGAATTACCAGATTTTTCTAGTCCTATATTTTAATATTCCAAACAAATGCATCATAAAGATTGGAATTCAACAGAAGGAATGTAAGGCATGCTAGCTTTTTTCAGTCTCGAGATGGGTTTCCCCTAGTTACATATAACACTTTCATTTCTCCCTTGATACTTTTCTCCATTTTTCCCACTATTTTTCTTAATAATCTAAATTAACTCTCAATAGCAAGGCCCAATATGGAAAGGATCGCCTCCAATAGAATCCTCCAATGCCCTCCTATTTTTAGCCTGATGTGTGACACATGGTATTATTTGATTTTTGAATGCCACATGTCTTAGATTTAAATAAAAATTGGAGGAATCGCAAGGGATCTTATTCTGGCCCATTATGCTCTAAACGAATAAAGGAGGTAGATGCATTTGGACATCACTACATCACAACAAGAAAACAAGAAAGGCAAGTATTGAACAATAGATCACATCAAACAACACTATTCAGCTTCATAGCCCTAGACATACATATATCAACAGTGAAAGTGGCAAAGCTTCTAACTTGGTTCTGGACCACTTGAGAAGCTGCTCTATAGCGTTCGCGAATCAGTCTTCCCGGTTCTCCTATTAATTGAAAATAAATTTCAAACAGAGTTAATTTATGATTGACATTAAATAAATAGATAAATAAAGTTAAAATATTCTCTCTCACAGAATACAACAACTCAATATTTGTTACCTAGAGGATAAATTGTAGGAATTTGCAAGAGAACTGTATAAACACCATTTATTGTTCAAAACTATCAAAATATAGAACCATTCATTTAAGTAAAAGGAAATACATACGAAATCATTTTCAAACCTTAAAACTAACCCATAGCTAAAAAACTGCCTAGTTAATTTTTGAAGGAAACACCAAGAACAAAAGCATGACGACTTTACATGTGACAAATACATTTCACTTTTTCTTTTTGTTTTCTTTTTTTCCTCTTCTTTTAGCCTCAAAAGAAGGCCAGCTACAAATAATACATATACATTTATGTATCTATGATCATATGAGATAAAGAATGACAATGCATCACCTTATCATGATTGATAAGATAACATCCATTGTTATATATGGGAAGACTATTTATGGATCCAATCAAATCAAATAAATCAACAGATCACAATCCAAGAATTAAAAGTACAGTTTATATAGATTATCAAAAAAGTACTTATATATGGATGTGTGGACCAAATGAATGATATCTTAGAATGATAAATAATATAAAATTTATGAGTCAATGAAATTTTTTTTTTATATATATTATGGAAGACTATATTTATCCCATCCAAATTAAATAGATCTACAGATAATAAAGCCAAGAACTGCAAAATTCAGTTTTTATGAATTGGTGGACAAAATGAGTGATATCTTTGAACAATAAATAATATCTAAAGTATAGCTAATTGCAATTCTTCCAACATTGAAGGAGGGTGGTGGGGGTAGATATTATGGCACTGTTCAAAGAATTCCTTAAAACATGTATATTCAAAAAATCACTGAATGCTTCCTTTATTGCATTAATCACTAAAGAGTTTATCTCAGAAGCTGCCTTTATTGCATTCTTCCACCGATCCTATTTATCTACACATATATGCTTATAAGCGTTTGTTAAAACTCAAACTCAGAAACTACCCAACACAACCTTAGCGTAACCCTTGGCCACTTGAGCTACATCTAAGGTAGTGACATGAAAAAACGAGTATAAGAAACCCATCATACCAGCTCTTTCAGATTCCAGCTCTCCAGCAGACATACTTATGGGTTCAATTCCCATGGCTTGGAATACAAGTTCAGTCTGAAATGATTTCCCTTGCCCTTTTCCACCCCAAATACCTGTACATTATTTCCAAAAAAAATGATGTTCCATAAAAACCATGAAGTGTAAGAGCATAATTCCCCCCCCCCCCCCACACCCCCTTTTAACATGCTAAGCAATCTCAAATTAATATTACAAACATATGGTGTAAAATAGAACTCCTCTTATCACACTAAAACTCCAAACATTGAAAGGTTTCTTGACTATAATGGTATAAAAGGCATGCAAGAATTGTCTTCAAAAAAGGGATGCAAAAGCTAGACAGCATAACAAATGGCCTAAAAATAATTAACAGACATATGAATAAGCTTGCCAGTAAAACATTATTGGTCTTTATATTTTAAGAAAGAGAAAAATGATAAAGAAGAGCACTTGCAATAGGAAGCACCCATAAATGAATTTTATAAAATAATTATTTACCAAAATTTTTTTCTCCTTGATGGAAACTTTCACAAATTAGTGAAAAAATCGATGTACTTACCAAGGATCAAAGGAATCTTGATATCAAGAAGATGAGCAATGTAGTTCTTGACAATGTGCGTTACTGCATCAACAGCAAAACATATACAAATACAAAAGAACATAAGTCTCAATGTATCTAAATAAAATGATTTGATAAGCTGCATAAGCAGTAGAGAGTAAAAAAATAAAACAAGTTTGTAATCCTACCATAAAAACACAATAATTATACACATACACTTGACAGGTTAGCACCAAAATGTAAATGAAAAGGCCCAAAAGTTAACATCATGGACTTGAGAACTCAATGTTAGAGTTGATAATTTGGGATAAACACAAGATGTCAAAACTACTAACAAAAATCTATGCATAAGGGTACATCAAGATATTAATATCTTTGTGAGCTCATAATATATAACATCCATGCTTGTCTCTATTGGTTTCATTATTTTAAAAAACTATTAACTAAGAATTTAAACCAAAAAACACTAAGTAAAACAGCAGGTCTCTTGACCAAATACAGTCATTGCTCTCCCTCCAAGTAGTCCACATATTACAGAAAGGAGTAGGCCCAAATCTCACCACGGTCATTATAATGAGATCTCCCTTTCCAACTTGCAATCATTTCAATCAGAGTCCAACCATTACCCAATGCATCCCAAATAAAGACAAAGTTAATAATTAAAACTCTCTGGCCATGACACAATGTAGACTCTTCCCTCTTTTATTACCAAAATATTGATAGTCAGAATCTTTCCCAAAGCAGCTCCCCATCCAAAAAGGCTACTTTACGTAGCATACCAAATACTCCTTTTTCGAAGTACAAATGTATTCTCAATTTCATTTAATTAAGCACCATATATATGAAGTTGTTTAAAGCTCAACCAACTAATTTAACTTCCAAGTTACCAAAGTAGGGCTTCTTGCAGACTTATTTAGTGAAGAAGCGTTGAGTCACTGACCTCTTGATGGCAAACCAAATTAAGAAGATAAGGAAGACACGTATTCAAGGAAGCTAGAAAGATAAAAATTAGTCATAATCCTTGCTAATTCAACTCTATCCTCCAAATATTTTAAAAAACAAAAATAGAGGGTTGGTTGTAGAATTTGGTTAAAAACGCATTGACTATTCGAATGGCAAAGAAAAATGATGGCAACATATACACAAATAACATAAATAATTGAAGAGACTTAAACATGATTGGTATGGCATTTTTCCTAGGAAATTCCTAACTCTTTCCCACCTTTGAGATATATGTGATACTTTCAATCTATGTCTATGAGGTATATGTGGTCGTCATGCTCATACGTACTATAGCTTTGTTTTCCTTCAAACTTGGGACTAATTAAAGTGACACATATGGCAATTACTTGCGCTCCTTAACTTGTATTTCAATAACAAATGCAAGTTGCTTAAGCAGAGAATCAATGAATGGCTTAAGCACTGATGCTCGGCTAACAATTAAATCCACCAATATTATTAGTCAAATCGTATCAAATTCGTATACAGTTTCAACCCCCTCAAGGCTTCCAATATCATCAAATCAGCAACTACATAAAATTTCATATAAGTGGGTGAAAAGAGTTTTCACAAAATCAAAGGAACTCATTGCTAGACAGGACATCCAACATTTTATGTCTACTGAATTGTCTGAAATGATATTCTCACAAATCTCATTTATTTTTTCAAATTAAGACAAGAGAATGAGAAAAACATTAGAAGCAGAATCTACTAGGCTTAGAGCATATTTTTTGCATGAAATATTGATTAATTTTCCAGAATGAGATTGGGATTGGGCATTTCTATGAATCTAACTTGAACTATCTTATGTTAAAGGTCTTGGCTACTAAAATGCCTATGACAACTAAAACAAAAAGAAAACTGTGTCTTACTTGTATTCACTCTTGAAAAGTCTTGAAGAGGTGGAATTTTTTTTTAAAACCATTTTGGCAACTCTTTCAATGCCCAAATGATAGGGTGCAGTTTATATTGAGAAGGATGAATAAAGATTAAAAAATGACTTAAGCACCATTTGGTCAGTGCCACAAAAAGTACTTCATTGCTTTTAAAATACGAAAATTAGAATCATATGAAACAGGAATTATTTTTTGCTTTGAAAAATCATGTATTTGATGACCCAAATCAAAGCATGATGAAAATTTTAAACTCTGACAAAAAAAATTAACTGCTTCTAATGTTTACAAAATTTTAAAATTAACACTCAACAGCACATAGCCACATACACCTTTGATCATACTTGTTTTAACTAATGATAACACACCCAAAAAAAAAAAAAAAGGCCCGAAGCATGTAACCATGTTTCATCCACACCATGGACAATGATTTGAAAGGTCATTCACAACAGATGCAATGCAATAGGAATTTGACTAACAACAAACCACTTAGAAGAGCACATGTGAGATAAGCGGACAACTACTTTCTATAACCAAAACAAAATAATAAACAAGTATTTAGAAGAATAGTGATGACCTGATCTCATTCTCACCTTGGAGACGCATTCCAACTCGGCGAACTTGAAAGCGAGGCCAATCGACGGAGGAGATTGAAAGACGAGGGCGGCCGTTGGATGGGTTGGGTTTGGAAGAGGAGGAGTCGGTGAGGCCGAATAAGAGCTTCGAAATGAGAGAGAGTTTGGGTTTGGGCAGGTGAGTGAGAGAGAGCAAGAAGGAGTCGATGGAGGAGGGGTTTCTGATTTAGGGTTTTTTGCAATCTGATTAATTTAGGAATGATTTAGGGAATTTTTTTTTTTTTTTATATTTATACTAAATGTTGAAGCTGCGTTTAATCAAACGCGGCTTCAACATTTAGGAGCTGCGTTTGATTAAAACGCAGCTTCTGCGGGTCTGGAGCAGCGTTTAAAAAACGCTGCTCCAGAAATAATTAAAAAAAAAAAAAAGGAAATCCCTATAGCCGCGTTTCTAGAAACGCGGCTAAAATCCTACCAGCCAAACGCAGCCTCAACACCAAAGAACGCGGCTTCAGTGCGGGTCTATAGCCGCGTTTAGTAAACGCGGCTATACGTGTTACCTGGAGCTGCGTTTTTGTAAAACGCGGTTCAAAACCCATGTCTGTAGCCGCGTTTTACAAAAACGCGGCTGAAAAACGCGGCCCAAAAGCGCGTTTTTTGTAGTGACCTTTTGTAATCTCATTTACTCAAAAAAAAAAAAAAAAAAAAAGATTAGTAGTGTTAGACCATTAGCATATGGCTTGACTATATCTATTTGAATAACATTATCAAATTTGAAAGTGTTTATGTAACAAACATGCACAAAATATCTATTTATGACAGGAAAGGGAAAATAAGTAAATAACATTCTGGATCTTTCCTAAAAAGAAATGGACCGCCAATATTTTAGCTTTCATCAATAAATTTGAAATAGTTGTCGAAATACTGTTTATTATTTAATATAAAAAACTACTTTGTTGGTGACTACCTCAAACTACAAAACGATCAATTAGAGCAAAAAAAAAAAAATCTAGAAACACAGCGAAAGATTTTAAATCACAGAGTGATCTACTTAAATTTCTCCTTACAAACACAAAAAGAAAAATTAGAAGATAAACTAAGTACAATTTTAAAGACTACGTAATTTTTCAAAATTTTCTTACATATATTTTAACAAATTTTTTCTGTACATTTCTAAAATCAACATCAAAATAAAGTAATAATTTATTATGCATTTGGGAATTGGGAGTATACTCCACCCTCCCATGTAGGATAGGTCCTACTGACTCACCTCATGTGAAAGGGAAGACCAGAATATACAATAATTGTCCTAAACCTAAATAATGCACTGCAACACTGCTCACATTGATCATCTTTACTGTCCTAGTTATCGTATGGAGATAAAGCTGATTCATGCCTTCAAAAGCCATGTGTAATTGAAGGCATGAATCAGCTTTATTGACTCATCCTTATCTCCATACGATAACTAGGACAGTAAAGATGATCTCTCAGCCAAAAAAAGGACAATAAAGATGTAATTGAAGGACAATAAAGATGTAATTGAAGGCATGATATATCTGGGTATAATGAAGGCTTTATGGTTGGCTAGAAATGGTATATTGTGGGTTGTGCCAAGAAGTATTGTGATTTTAGTCAATTAGATGGTATTCTTGTTGAAATTCTATAATTAATGTCTTCTATTTTAGTTGTTGATTTTAATTCTATTCTCTTTTTTTGTAATTAGGAGCATGTTCTCTTTATTGCAGTCCGTACCCCCAGGGCTCACTCCTAGGGCCAGAATCTAGTCTGACCAAGCTCTACATTGTGGTTTCCGAAAATCTCCCACCTACTTGTTGTGTGTATAGCATTCACATCAACAATTGTAAAAATTTTAATATTTACAATTTCAAAATATTACTTTTATAATTTTAACACTTTATTTTATAATATACTAAACATCAAACATTATATTTTTTTTTTATAATTTCATTTAAATATTCTTTCTTTAATATTTTTATTCATTTTTTTTATAACTTCATTCAATTCTTATTCTTTCTTTTTTTTTAAAAAGTGGGCTCCACCTAAATAAAAAAATAATATAAGTTTTATAATTTGTGAACAGTGCGGTCTCAAATTTGAGATTGCATTGTTCATTAATGCCAAATATTATGACATTTAAAACACCTGATGAAAGTAATTTTTTAGAGTTTGGTGTGTCAAATGCCAAATATTTGGTATTTGACATACTTGATAGGAATGCTCTTAGAGAGGAGAATTTGAGAGTTGAATCACATACATAAGACAATACAAATGATGTTATTACCACTAAATTATCACACAAATCTCATATAATGGTTATTTTTATTTTTAAAAAAATATATGAATAATTTGAATTTTAATTTTTTAAAAAGTCAAATTTTATTAAGAATTCTGATTTAACGATTTTCTAGTAAGTAGATGAATCATAAGATTTTTGTTACTTAGAAAATGATTATTATAACAATTTTATTTTTATACCATATAGTAACCATTATGCATTTAAAACTTTGAAGTTTAACCTCAAAGCCATAGATTTTCTTTTTCTATTCTATATGAAAAAAAAAAAACCTCAAAACCA
Organism: Castanea sativa; assembly: GCF_040712315.1. NCBI lineage: Eukaryota > Viridiplantae > Streptophyta > Magnoliopsida > Fagales > Fagaceae > Castanea > Castanea sativa. The sequence continues at coordinate 4,872,838 of NC_134024.1, read as the reverse complement.
TAACAATTTATAAACTTTAGTATATAATTATTTCCAAGTGTTGTTACTTATACACTTGTATGGGCACGATTTGCACCTAAGCCCAAAATAAGAAGGGAATAGGCCCAAAGAGCTCGATACAATGCATTTGTAGAGAGTGGGCTAGAAATTTAGGTTCTAATGAGTTTATATAACAATGACCGTGGGTTAATATCACAATATGGAATAGTTTGTATAATGAAAATTGTCCTCGGACTCAAGCTGAAGATGTTGATTCTTATATTTCTTTCTCTTAAGGACAGATTAAAGATATTGTTCCTCAATCTACAGTATTTTTCTCTCCCTATTTCTCTTGATCCCCCCCTTTCTCAAGGACATTCTTCTATTTTACACTTCCTCTTTTTCCTCATTTCTTCCCTTCACGTGTAGGTCTAGACTGCTAGTGTTGATACTTGTCCTATCAGCACCTTCCTAAAGTCTTTGGGGTAATAGCTGTAAGGCTGAAAATCAGTGTTTAGATATCACTTCTTTATTAATGTGACCAAAGATTTGGATACAGAGCATTCAATGCGGTAGTAGCAGTTTTTTTAAAGATATTTGGTAGCCGTTCCTTGGCTTTGTGTCCCCATGAAACATATCCTCATGAAGAGGACCTCCTGGAAGATCATTCTGGACAATAGGACGTACCATCTGACCTTTGCTTCGCTTAGCCGAGGAGACACCCATCCTCGGATTACCTCCCTTAGCTTCCTCGGTCGCAACTTGCTTGTGGACCTCTAGGTCTGACATCTTCATTACTGTTGATCCATTCTCGGACAAATGAGCACCCTCAGATGAAGCCCATGGCTCAATATGTATTTTTGGGCTTTTTATCCTTACAATAGCCCCTTTAAACTCAAATTTTCCCTCCTATCTAAGGAGAAAAGCGGGGTTTTGATTCTAAGCAGTGGCCTTCACACGCTTCCTTAACCTCTTCATGTGAGAATGTCGCTTCATGTGCTTTGTAACTGTTTTCGATGCTTCAGAGCCAATGATGTCTCATTAAATGCTCCAGGCGGCGCTCTATTCTCGGTATTCTACTGTGGGATGTAGATCATACGGTTGACATTTCTCCTTGAATTTTGAGTGGGATAACTCTCACTCAATCCCGCCTCCTATATAAGGCGCCTGGGGGGTCGCAATTTTTCTCTACTTTACAAATTTGTTAGCCCCTAAGAATTCTCGAACTCTCCTGCTTCCAAGAATTCTTCAATCTCCTAACTCTCAAGAAGTTCCTAAAGTGTCACCTGTTCTTATTCTTGTAAGTTTTCACGCTCCTAGGTTCTTTTCTCCTCGGCTGCTCTTCTCGGCCTCCTAACCTTTACCCCTTTTTCAAATTCATTTTCTTTTAATTTGTTCAAATGGGTAGATTCAAAGACTTGGTAGACTCTCCCGCTAGTATGGAGGGCTTTAGAGCCAAATATCACATTCCACAGGGAGTTGCCCTGAGGTATTGTGCCCCAGATTAGATAGTTACTAATAAGAAAGAAGGGGAGGTTGTTATTCCTATGATCACTTTCAGAGAAGGAGGAATGACGCTTCCCATAGGGAGGGTAACTTAAGACTACCTGTTCAACCATAGGTTGTGCCCTCATCAATGTGCGCCCAACGTGTTTAGAATTTTAGGTAGTGTCGATGCTCTCAATAAGCAGATGGGTTTGAGACTTACATGGCACGATGTCGTCCATATGTACAAGTGCCATTCACTCGCTGACTCGAGGTATTACCTCAAGTCTAGGTCTAACATTGTTAGGCTTATATCGTGTCTTCCCAAGTCCAACAAGGGCATGAAAGATGACTACCTAATCGCCTCCGGGGAGTTGCACGAGGGTTTTCACTACCCAACTTGGGAGGGAAAGCCAAGTGGGGTACCTTGGGGTTAGGTCCCTTGGCCCAAGATTTAGTTCTCTTAGCTTCGTTATTCATTCTTTTAATATTTCGTTTCCTTTTGATGATGGATTTTATTGGTCTGACCATGATTTGCTCCTCGGCTGTTTTTGCAGACAAAAAACACGTAGCGCCTCGCCTAAGCTAGGTCAAAGTCACGAACCTTAACAGAGTCTTAAGGTCCGAGGTGTTTGTGAGTGAGGACAGGCAGCTGAGGGCAATCCACTTCATCTTGGGATTGGAACTAATATCAGACATTTTTCAGGACGTGGACCATGCAATAACGGCAGGCGATCCTAGACTCCGAAGGATAGACGTTTCTAAACCTGGATTTCTTGCCCGAGAGGACATCGTGCCCGCCGATTTACCTCCCCCTCTCATTCTCCTTGAAACAGTAGCTCTAAGGGAAGAATCCGCTTCCTCACGTCTTTCACTTGAGGAGGAAATAGATCAATTCCAACTCAAGGAAGAAGAGGAGGTGCAAGTAGATTCCATCAAGCTTTCGGATTTTGAGGTTGGGCTTGATAGATCCCCAGCAGCTTGTTTCCCTCAGTTGGTAATCGCCGAAGTAGATAGTGATTTCGAGGAGGAAAGCACAATGGCTCTGAATTCGAGGAAGGGCCTAAAGGATCTCATGGCTACGAGGCATAAGGGGTCATCATCCAAAGAGGCCCCTAAATCCCAACTACCACTCACGCTTCCCTTTCACCCTCTTCCTCCTACAACCACAACCGGCCTGCTTCCTATAGCCAATCTAAAGAAGAAAAGGAATGAGCAAGAAGTGGAAGAGGGTGAGTTGGTCCCTCAACAAGAGGCCAAAAAACAAAAGACGGCCAAGGACAAACGGGTGTCCTTTGCGGATAACAGGGAAGATCCAACTACGGCCGAGGTGCTCCAACAACACATTTGGGCTCCTCGACTGGAGTTGGATGGCGCTGCCATCCCATGGAATTCCTCCATTAGGGAGTTCCAGAAAGGGCACTCCGCCTATGTTGCTAAAGCTTTAGAGTAGCCCATCCTCCTGCCGAAAGATATGGATGCTCTGAAGCACATAAGGCAGCAGGACCTCTTCATGTCGCTGAAGAGAGATCTTGCCATGGTAAATTCCACTATCACATCTGTTAGATAAATGCTATGGCACTTTTTACATTCTTTATTCTCTTACCTACTCTCTCTTTCTTTTTCATGGGATTCCTCTGCCATTCTTATGCAGGCTATCCAGGAAGTTTTTGTAGCCGAGGAGTGGATCAAGGATGCTCGGAATGAGACCAAGGCTGAGGCCCAACTCTATGCTCAGACTACCAAGGCCCTAGGAGCCGCGAAGTAGGAGAACCAAGAGCTAGCCAACAAGTTGATTGCTAAGGAGAGGGTGCGGAAGAGCGCTGAGTCTGGCTTAAAAAGTGTTTAGGACCAAGCTGAGGATCAGCGTAAACAGCTTCATCTTAAAGAAATAGATCTGGCCACACAGAAGTAGCTGGTTCTGGACCTTAAAGCTGGTTTGGAGAAAGCCAAAGCCGCCGCTCGGGTGGCCAAGGAACCTGCGGAGGCTGCAAAGCAAGCGTCCTACAATATCGGGGTAGAAGAAACTGAGATTCATTTGGCTGAGGAGCTGGCTGAAGTGTGTAGGGATTACTGCAAGGAGATGTGGGAAAAGGCCTTCAACTTTGCACTAGATTCTGTTTAATTCTTAGGAAAAAGTTGAAAAATATCAATTTACCCAAGGTATATAGTCCGAGGAGACAGGCATAGCCAAGGTTCTGTTTGATACTTAGAAAAGTGAGTTGAAGTATTAATTTACCCAAAGTAGATAGTCCGAGGAATCAGACATAACTAAGGTTCTGTTTAATATTTAGAAAAATGACTTGAAGTGTTAATTTACCCAAAGGAGATGGTATGAGGAACCAAACATAACTAAGGTTCTGTCTAACACTTAGAAAAAATGTTGAAAAGATATCATTTTTCCCAAGGTATATGGTCTGAAGAGCCAGGGATAGCCAAGGTTTTGTTTGATATTTAGAAAAATAACCTAAAGTATTAATTTACCTAAAGTAGATGGTTCGAGGAACCAGACATAACTAAGGTTTTATTTAATACTTAGAAAAATGTTGAAAAAATATCAATTTACCCAAGGTATGTGGTTCGAGGAGCTAGGCATAGCCAAGGTTCTGTTTGATATTTAGCTATAATGAAAAATGTAATGCATAAAGTAATAAGCGAGATATAACAGAAAAATCCTTCATTAATAATAATACCTTCGCAAGTTATTTACATTCCAGGGACGTGATACAACATTTTCATCCAAATCTTCCAGATAATAAGCCCCTATCCTAGCTACTAAGGTAATACAATATGACCCATCCCATTTGAGCCCCAACTTGCCCCATGCTGGGTTCTTTGCAGCACCCAAAACTTTTCTTATTACCAAATCCCCAGGCGCTAGTGGCCTTAACTTCACGTTTGAGTCATAGCCTTATTTGAGCTTATGCTGATAATACGCCAACTAAACTGTGGCGTTTTCTCTTCGTTCCTCAACCAAATCCAAGCCCCTTTCTGACAACCCATTATTGTTGCTCGGAGTAAATAAGCTCGTCCTCAATGTTGGGAAACCGGTTTTGAGAGAAATTACAGCCTCGACCCGTAAGTCATTGAAAATGGGGTCTCCCCTGTGGACCTACAAGGTGTAGTCCGATAGGTCCAAAGGATGTGTGGCACCATGTCACCCTTTAAGACTCCCCAAAGACTCATTTTGCGCTTCTCTCTGATCAAATTTTTTGAAATTGGCATGTGTTGAGTCAGGTTGTTTAGAAAGCACATCCACTTTATTGGTCTTGACTAAACTGCCATCCCTCAAATCTTCTCTATTTACCCCATTTTGGACAAATACCCTTTAGGCTAACGTCCCTCTCTAGATCACTCCCTAAGGGAAATCTCTCCATCCATTTCTAACTAAAGTCTTTTTCCTAGTAACCAGCATCCAAGGGCCATAGTTAGGATCTGATTGCTTCTCTTCCTCACTCCCTCAGTTTGGACTCCTCTCTGTTTCACTATCATTTCTCTCCATTTCCTTATTATGGTAGCAGCAGTTCTCTTGCTTGTGCCCAAGCCGCCCACAGCGGAAGCAAAGAGAAGAAATTCCTTCATATTTAACATGCTGCACCAACCTTCCTATTCTTATGGAATTAATTAACGGCTTCTCCAAATCAATCTGAATACAAAGCCTTGCATAAATTCCCTGTGAACCTGTGGTAGTGTAGGAATCAATGCGAAGCATAGGACCTATAGCACTACCTATCTCCTTCAAAACTTCCATGTCATAAAACTCGATAGGGAATTCAGGGAACCTCACCCAAACTACCACTGAGGTTAGATTATCCCCTGAAGCTCTGAAATAAGGCTCCCAAGGCTATAGATAGCCAAAAAATGCTCTCCAATAAACCATGGACCTCCACGAAGGACTTTATCATAATCATCTAAACTATAGAACTTGATCAAGAAAAAGTGTTTCCCAAGATTAACATAGTCAATATTAGCTGCAAGCTTCCATAAGGCATTGATCTTGAAAGTGAGATAGCTGAAACCAACAGTTCTATCAAACACTTTCACTATCAAAGCCTTTGACCATAGGGCTCTAATATGAGCCTTGGTTTCCTTCAACAGCTTGACTTTTGCCATCCCTTCAATGAGAGGTTCCGCCTCTGAATCCGACTCCTCCCCATCATCCCAAACATTGTCTAGCTTAAAGTCTTGTTCATAAGCTCCAGGTATGTCTCCTACAAGACTATCTTTGTAACTAACAAGAGTATGTCGTGGGGTAAAATGCTTTGCTCCACTACTTTCCTTAAACTTCTTGACACTACGACCCAGCTCATCTTCTTCCTCACTCGACCTTGTGGGTCATGACAATACTCTGCTTCCATGCTCACTGTAGAGAGGGAAAATTCCCGACCTATCACAAGCTCACACATCATACTACCAAGTCCACAAAATACAACCAATTACAAAGCGCCACGTATTGCTGTTAGGTTTTGCCATCGCTATTCAGAAACCAATAGAAATTTGCCAAGTGTCATTGAAATAAAGGCATGAAACTGCATCAGCAGGTGTAAGCAATGACACAAGCAGCTCCGCATATGTAAGCGATGACACAAGCAGCCCTGCATGTGTAAGCGATGACATAAGCGGACCAATCAAGCTGTGACAAGTGTCACCAATCAAACTCCGCCACGTGTCGCTCACCTACCCCTAAACTCCTATAAATAGAAGCCTTCCTAAGACATTTAGGAGGACACAGAACAGAGAGAAGGAAGAAGATATCTCGAGTTCAGAAACCCAGAAGCTCTGCCAAGATCAAACCTCAAAGCCTCCAAGAAATTTAAGAATTTCAACCTCGAATACAGACAACATTTGAAGCAAAGTCATCCAAACTACTCGTCCAAATCTCAAAGTTCACTAGAATCAAGCTCAAAAGCCTCCAGAAACCTTAACAAACCATAAATCAACGAAGCTCTACGGAATCAAGCCTCTAAAGCACCGAAGAACTTCCACCACAAACCTTCAAACACGAAGAACACACGAAGAACACGAAGAACAAAGAATTTCTAACAAGCTCATAGCCAGAGATTCATTGTAATTCCGTTTCAAAGATCGTCGATCCATTCCTCAGCCAAATTGAAGAATATCTTATGTTCAAATCAAAATCACATTACCATAATTCCAATCAATAAATCTTTCAAGGAGATCGAATCAGAGGATCACTCCTTTGTAATTACAGAGAATTGTACCACACATTTATCAATATAAATTCGTATTTGTGAAACTATTTTACTTGTTTGATTTATTTCGAACTAAGAAATTTAGTCGTCTACAAATTCTGGCACGCCCAGTGGGACTTCTCTGCCTCTCATCTCATTCTCCTTCAAAGAAAAAAATCTTCATCATCTTGCTACCAACTTCAATGGCCTCTAGCAAGAACATTCAAGCTTCAACAATAGCTACTTCAATTAAACTTGGTACGGCTACCACTAACAGTTGCATTGGAGCAATCAATTGTAGCCAACCTAAAGCTCACAATAAGCTTCAATCTCAATCAACCAAGGAAGCCAAGGTCCAGACAATCATCTCCTTAGACCCTCTTAAAAGAAACAAGGTCATCAACAAGGACATCTCCATCTTGGAACACCTCAAGTATGGGGGCAAATCCCCTTCTTCCTCCACAAGAAGCTGGTCGCACGATTTCTCTCTCCTCAAAGGGAACCCAAAAGATGAGATTTCATGTGCTCACTTCAATTCACTTCCTTCTCCATCATCTGTGGAAGTTGTGTCAGTCATGATGACTAACACCTCTACTATGGAAGAAAAGATGGCTGAAATGGAACAAAGGGTCGTCCTTCTCACAAAAGCACTTGAAGATAAGGACCTCCAAATTGCAACTTTAATGAACAAACTCGAAGTACAAGATCTTGGTGAATCAAGCCATGGTCATAAATTCGCATCTGCAAAGGATGATGAAGGGAAAGAAATTGAAAACACTCCCCGACAAGAACAATCCACCTCAATGGCCTCGATATCTGTCCAACAACTGCAGGACATGATAACGAACACCATACAAGCACAATATGGAGGTTCTTCCACACATTCTCTCATGTATTCAAAACCTTATACGAAGCGCATTGACAATATGAGAATGCCAAATGGGTATCAACCCCCCAAGTTCTTGCAATTCGATGGCAAGGGAAACCCTAAGCAACACATTGCTCACTTTGTAGAAACCTGTGAGAACACAGGGACTCAAGGAGGCCTCTTTGTAAAGCAGTTTGTTCGTTCACTGAAAGGAAACGCCTTTGATTGGTATACAGACTTGGAACCTGAGTCAATTGATAGTTGGGATCAGTTGGAAAGGGAGTTCCTTAATCGGTTTTACAGCACACGCCGCACGGTAAGCATGATGGAGCTTACCAATACTAAGCAGTGGAAAGATGAACCCGTTGTTGACTACATCAGTCGGTAGCGTTCTTTGAGTTTAGATTGTAAGGATAGACTATCTGAAATATCTGCTGTAGAAATGTGCATCCAAGGCATGCATTGGGGACTTCTGTACATCCTACAAGGGGTAAAACCCCGAACATTCGAAGAATTGGCAACTCGTGCGCACGACATGGAATTGAGTATTTGTTGCCATGAAAATATGAAACCTCCCATACCTGAGGAAAGCAGAAAGGAAGTAAAGATGAATGACAGGAATGCAAAAGGCAATCTCAAAGACCCAATAACTGTTAACACTACCATAGTTAAGGTTCCAAGGAGAGGAGCAAAGACAAATGAAAAACAACTTGGAGGATGGCAAAAGAACGAAGTGCGTCGTCTGACCTTTAAGGAACGTGAGCAAAAATCATATCCGTTCCCCAATGAAGATGTGCCAAACATCTTAGAACAACTATTGCAATTACGACTGGTTGAATTGCCAGAATGCAAGCGACCAGAAGACATAGGGAAAGTTGATGACCCTAACTACTGCAAATATCATCGCATCATTGGCCACCCAATTCAAAAATGCTTTGTCTTCAAAGAACAAATCATGAAGCTTGCCAAAGAAAACAAGATTGATCTAGACCTTGATGAAGTTGTCGGGTCAAACCATGTGACCATTGCTTGTGATGTACTTCCAACTCTCTGGCAAGCGGCAAACACCAATAAGGCTTACAAATTGATTGATCAGGAGGGTGTAAGGATCGGCCCCATCAATGGGAAGTTCCTCAAACGCTTCTATGCTTGAAAATCAAGAATTGCTCCTCGGTAAGAGCTTAAACTACCCACTGCAGCACTACAAGAGTACATGATATTTTTCCATTACCTTTGAAAGTGCACAAATAAGGAGAAATTAATCCCACTCTATGTCACCATTTGTGAGTGTGGCGTAGTGGTTGGATGCCCATGTCACCCTTGAGGTCAAGGTCTCGGGTTCGATTAGAGGTGATACCCACTATTGCACAATTGGTACCCATGAAATGCCATGGGGTGTAGGGCGAGGATTACACACGTGAGCCCTCCCTTTTTGTAAAAACAAAACAAAAAAAAATAAAAAAAAAAACAAAAAAACAAAACAAAAACAAAACAAAACAAAAAAAAATCATCAAAAACAAAACAAAAGAAAAAAAAAATCATCAAAAACAAAACAAAAGAAAAAAAAATCATCAAAAACAAAGCAAAAGAAAAAAAAAAGAATCATCAAAAAAAAAAATCTTGGTTGAACTACGTAAATGACTTGATCCCTCTCCAGGGTACGTAGGCAGCTTAGTACTTTTCACTAAGTTCAGTCACATAAAAAGAAGAAGGACTGCCAGTCTAGCTTGAAGAGTTTGTCCAAAGGTCGTCAACATGCTTTCAAGAACCCTTTGATTGGCAAGGCGTCGCTTAAGATCAATCAATTGCTCACTATATGATGTTCAAAGATCATTGTGGTAGAAAGTGATAGCTGCAAAGAATTGGTGTTACGTAGCTTTCCTTGAAATAATGATAACTTGATTCTCGGTTGTGGAGTAAAATAAAATCTTCAACCTCTGTTGCAAGGAATGGAGTCTGCATGGCATTGCTCATCTTTTGTGGACATATTCCCACGTCTCTGAAGTATACTTTGCATCACTTATCTCCTGGGGGCATCTTTTTTGTACCTTTCTAGTCTAGGCTATGTTGTCTCTCTTCTAGGATGTGCCACTTCACAACTCTGAAATTTGAACCACATCATCTCCCTTCTGAGTGGTGTTGTTTCACATCATGTCTCTAAAATCTGGACAACGTCACCTTCCTCCAACATTTGAAGTTGATGTTGCATCATCTCTCCTCTAAGGGCATGTTCGTGCAATGTCAAAATCATGGCGGCATTCTTCTCACATCTTCAAGGTTTTATTAGCATCTCTTTGCATCCTCAAAGTCTTGATGGGAGCTTCTTGAAACTTCAAACTTCATTATAAAGGCCAATATTAGTGTAGCTTCTGTGCAAATGGAGTGTTGACACGACTTCATGGCAAAGATGAATGTTGGCATAGCTTCTGTGCAAATAAAGTGTTGACGTAGCTTCATGGCAAAGATGAATGTTGGCATAGCTTCTGTGCAAATGGAGTGTTGACGTAGCTTCATGGCAAAGATGAATGTTGGCATAGCTTCTGTGCAAATGGAGTGTTGACACGACTTCATGGCAAAGATGAATGTTGGCATAGCTTCTGTGCAAATGGAGTGTTGACACGACTTCATGGCAAAGATGAATGTTGGCATAGCTTCTGTGCAAATGAAGTGTTGACGTAGCTTCATGGCAAAGATGAATGTTGGCATAGCTTCTGTGCAAATGGAGTGTTGACACGACTTTATGGCAAAGATGAATGTTGGCATAGCTTCTGTGCAAATGAAGTGTTGACGTAGCTTCATGGCAAAAATGAATGTTGGCATGGCTTCTGTGCAAATGGAGTGTTGACACGACTGCATGACAAAAATGGATGTCGGCACGACTTCAATATAGATGAATTATTGGCCCAGCTTCGATGCAAATGAAGTGTTGACGTAGCTTCATGGCAAAGATGAATGTTGACATGGCTTTTGTGCAAATGAAGTGTTGACGTAGCTTCATAGCAAAGATGAATGTTGGCATGGCTTCTGTGCAAATAAAGTGTTGACGTAGCTTCATGGCAAAGATGAATGTTGGCATAGCTTTTGTGCAAATGAAGCGTTGACGTAGCTTTATGGGCAATAGCATTATTGTCTAGCTGAATATCCTTATGGAAACGTCGTTGCAAAGACGAATATCACTAAAAGATTGTTGATGCAAGAAAAGAATGTAACAACATGAAGGCATCCGTTCTTGCAACGTTGCTATCAATGAAATACAAAGTCACCAAATGAAGGCAAACACTTCTATGAGAACGTCAGCGTGAAGTTTGATGTCAAAACCCAAAGATCAAGGAAACTGAGCTGCAAAACAAAAACAAGCAATAAAACAAAAATGTCAGAAGAAAATCTCATTGCATGGCTAAACAAAGGATAAAAGAAAAAGAAAAAGAAAGAAAAAAAAAATCTTAAAAGGTAGAGAAGAAGACTGAAGGCTAAGAATGCCCAAATGAACAAAGCCAATCTCACCTCTTATATAGAGAATTTCTGCTAAACTAGCAGACAAAAAAAAATGGAAAAAGTCAGCAAAAATGGTTCTACCAACCGACCAATGAAAAAAACTTATATTCACATTTCAGAAATGTGAAAACAATTGGAATGCAAAGTCAGACTTTGCAAACTCAGATGCACTTCAAATCAGAGAAGTCTGCGCTAAATTTTGAAATGAAAGAGCATTTTCAGCCATAGAGACAGAAGATAATGCAAGTCTGAATTCATGGCAAGTCACATGGCAAGTCTAAATTTTTACATCCTATCAGGGCAGCCACCATAATGTCTTCATCCTGTCAGGGCAGCCACCAGAATTTTTGCATCCTGCCAGGGCGGCCACCACAAAATTAGACCAGAGAAAAAAAAAAGGCCACAAGTCCAAACAAAGACCCACGACTTTCTCGTCCATGTTTGTGAAAATCCAGACCTTATTTCAGAAATCTGACACCACAGGAGTCTTCTACAGCCTTCGATCCGCCAAACCTGAAAATTACAGGCCCAGATACCCGGCCACGCGCCACCACGCGCCGCCACAAATTCTCAGTGACCCGCGGGTTTCTCATTCAAAACTGTGCAAATCTGTGCACAATTTCACAAAACCGACCATATAGCAGTCTTCTACGGCCTTGTAACTGCAATATTTGAAAATTTCAAGCCCAAACGATGAGCCACGCGCCGCCAGAAGGTCCGGCAATCCCAGCGTCAGTTGCACGCGCTTCCACGCGCCGCTGGATGATTTCACGTGCTCCCACGCGCCGGCGCTCCCTCACGCGCTTGCACGCGCCACGCGTGACACGCACTCCTCGTCGATGATGTCACGGATGACGTCATCCTTCTGGCCCGGTTCAATCCAATTAGAACCGTTCCGACCCGGATCCGGACCGCCTGAAAAAAAAAAAAAAAAAAAAAACCTTTGACAAATTAAGACTTTGACTTTGACCACAAAGTCAAAATTTTCAAAACGGACCTGTCCCACTCAATTTTTCGCGTACTTTCCAATTTTGGGGTTTGTTTCTTCAACCGGGACTCGAAAATTGCACGACAGTCCGATTTCTAAAAAATTGACTTTTGCACAAATTTTGACCAAAAGTCAAAATTTTTAAGATTGACCTGTCTTGCTCAATTTTTCGTGTACTTTCCAATTTTGGGATCTGTTTCTTCAACCGAGACTAGAAAATTGCACGACAGTCCAATTTCTAAAAAAATTGACTTTTGCACAAATTTTGACCAAAAGTCAAAATTTTTAAGATTGACCTGTCTTGTTCAATTTTTCGTGTACTTTTCAAATTTTGGGTCTATTTATTCATTTGAGAATCCAAAATTGCTCAAATAGTGTGAGTCTACAACTATTGGCTTTGGTGTAAACTTTGACCGAAGATCAAGATATTCAAGCAAAACTTGTCCTATCAGGTCTTCACAAAGACTTTGATTTTGAAATCCAGGTATTTGTTTTGGACTTAAAAACTACACCCGCTTCTCCAAAGTACTAGCAGTGTCCAAGATTTAAGCTCTCAAGATCATAATTTGAGATCCATCCATTTGGTCTGGATTCCCTCAAAATTATCCTCCAGACTTGATCAAGGCTCCCCTTTCAAAAACAGACGAACTCTCACAAGTATGTCTCAAAATTGAAATTACATTGGGTCACTGCTTCAACCTATTATTTTCGTCGGTGCCTACCAGTCTCCAACCTAACGTTCCTATTCGGCGCCTACCATTCTCATCCACCGTTCCTATTCGGCGTCTACCATTCTCATCCACCATTCCCACCGAAAAGTCTCATCCGCCATTCTTAACTACCCAGCTACCGTTCTTCATCTCTTCGCTATAAATAGAAGGGCCGGATCCGCTAAGTCCATCAAGAAAAAAAAAACACATACACTGAGTCACAAAATGAAAATTTGCTTCTTTCAAATTTTCAAATCCTCCTTCTCACAGCCAGTTCTCACTATGGTCTCGTCATTCTCAATACCGAGCAACCAAGATCATTTCATGATCAGTTTGAAATCAACCCCTTCATGGTTCAATAGTAACCCTTCTCACAACATCATCACTGTTTTAGGATTCAAACAAATTTTGTTTCCTCACATAATGATCACGTTTGTTCATGGAGTTATTCATAACAAGGTCTGCATCGACCTTCCATACCTCCGTGGAATTCGTTGGCCAGGAAATCCAAGTCCAGCAGAGACACCTGTAGTCTCTCTTCAACTGTTTGGTCTCCCAATAGAAGCGGTGGTTCGGAACAAACAGCAGCTTGGCTGGTTTCTAAAACCAGGATCACAAGTTAGCTCCATCTTTCATTTGTTATGCTTTCCCAATAAAGTTGCATCAAGTGAAGATGGTAAGAAGTGTTGGGGTATCCTACAAATTGTCTCTCATCCAACGCTTGTGATGACCTCCAAGGTACTAGCTCATCAGAAATTAGCCTTTGGTGTCGGTGAAGGGTTACCAAAGCCTCATCCCATGTTTCCGCCATCATGGGGTCCAAAGGTCATCATTGCCGGTACCACAAAACACACTTTCTGGAATTACTCCAACTTAAGATCAGCTTGAAGAATTTCATAAAATATACTTCTGAAATTACTTCAACTTAATGTCCGTCAGTATGGTCCAGTCACACATGCACATTCAATGACTTGCCGTCGGACTTCATTCAGCATGCAGCCAGTCCCACATCTGAAGGTGTACTTCCCAGAGACATCTACGCCAGAGAGTCCCTAACATGCAGGGTCAGTACCATGGTGTCGTATGTTTCACTCATTCACTTCATTTTCATTTCTATCTTCTTCACCATCAACATCAACAAACCCAAAATACTCTTCTGAAATTACTTCAACTTAACCTGAGTGATGCAATAACACATGCGCATTCAACCACACTCCCACATGTTCTCTCTGTGATCCGAAGTATACCCTTCAGATATAACTTCACCAGAAGTTCTTAAAAATAAGAGGCTAGCTCCAGAGCTCTGCATGCTGTACCCAGCCAACATCCTCACCTCTTCTCCATCTTCAACACCCTGTGATCGCCACCAACAATCCAAAATACTCTTCTGAAATTACTTTGACTTAACCTTTGCTCAGAAAGCTCGGTCATACGAGCACATTCAAATACTGGCAGACCCCTTTTCGGTCTCATCAAAACCTTTCATATGGATGGGTCTACTCTTCTGCAATTACTTCATCCTGCTAAAAGCTCTACCACCTTCAACTATTTCACTAGAAGAGTCAAGTATAAAAAGATCCATTTTTCTTTCAAGACTCATTCATTCACCACACTCCAAAACTGTGTGCATGAACGAGTCTCGAGGGGGCATTTGTAGAGAAGGAAAATTCCCGACCTATCACAAGCTGACACATCATACTACCAAGTCCACAAAATACAACCAATTACAAAGCGCCACGTATTGCTCTTAGGTTTTGCCATCGCTATTCAGAAACCAATAGAAATTTTCCAAGTGTCATTGAAATAAAGGCATGAAACTGCATCAGCAGGTGTAAGCAATGACACAAGCAGCTCCGCATATGTAAGCGATGACACAAGCAGCCCTGCACGTGTAAGCGATGACATAAGCGGACCAATCAAGCTGTGACAAGTGTCACCAATCAAACTCTGCCACGTGTCGCTCACCTACCCCTAAACTCCTATAAATAGAAGCCTTCCTAAGACATTTAGGAGGACACAGAACAGAGAGAAGGAAGAAGATATCTTGAGTTCAGAAACCCAGAAGCTCTGCCAAGATCAAACCTCAAAGCCTCCAAGAAATTCAAGAACTTCAACCTCGAATACAGACAACATTTGAAGCAAAGTCATCCAAACTACTCGTCCAAATCTCAAAGTTCACTGGAATCAAGCTCAAAAGCCTCCAGAAACCTCAACAAACCATAAATCAACGAAGCTCTACGGAATCAAGCCTCTAAAGCACCGAAGAACTTCCACCACAAACCTTCAAACACGAAGAACACACGAAGAACACGAAGAACAAAGAATTTCTAACAAGCTTATAGCCAGAGATTCATTGTAATTTCGTTTCAAAGATCTTCGATCCATTCCTCAGCCAAATTGAAGAATATCTTATGTTCAAATCAAAATCACATTACCATAATTCCAATCAATAAATCTTTCAAGGAGATCGAATCAGAGGATCACTCCTTTGTAATTACAGAGAATTGTACCACACATTTATCAATACAAATTCGTATTTGTGAAACTATTTTACTTGTTTGATTTATTTCGAACTAAGAAATTTAGTCGTCTACACTCACTCTTCTTCCTTTTATATTGTATTTCACACAAACATATTAAATAAATTTATTTAATAATAAGCATATCAATCAAACATATATTTCAAATACACAAATTATTATAATAAAAAATCCGTACACAAATTAAAAAAGGAAAAGAAGGTTAAAAAAAAAAACCATGATGCACATATAAATGGGCTTCATCATCAACCTGTACCTATACAAATTCAGCGACTAAAAATTCAGCGACTAAGGTACAAGTTGAGGAGATCGACAACAAGGTGAAGGTGATCGATGTTGGATTTGAACAGTGAAATCAATTGGTGTGGGATTTTTGGATGATGAAGTGTGTGTTTGTGATGAGCTGAATTTTTTAGCTTATCCCAACTTTCAGCTTATTTTTGTCTACTATTTATAGATTTCACTGCACTTTTTGATACTATTCATGGGTCTCACTGCACTTTTTAATACTATTTATAGATCTCACTGTATTATTCAGCGTATTTTTTAACATTTTTTTTACAATTTCAGCAAAAAAATTTAAGTTTTAGCTAAATAAGCTATCCCAAACTGACAATAAAGTCTATGTTTCTATTGTAGTTTGGTATACCTTTGACGCTTAAGTTGACAACACAAATCCATGACTCCACTCTCCTGCACGTAATAACTAGAGAAGGTGGTAAAGTATAGAATTGGCAAAAAGGGACATCAAAAGGGATCCTTTAAGGTTTCAATGAAGCTAGATTAAAGTACAAAATTTGATTGTTTTTAAGAGAGAAAAAGGGAGTCACCACCCCATCCCAAGAGACTAATAAATAATTTTAGCAATGAATCCTGTCAATTGAAAGCTGTTGTTCAGATATAATAAGGACTCCTCAACAGGCATGAGGCAACATATGCAACAGTTTCATTTCATTACAACCAGGAAATCCATTAAAGGGAGTCCAGCTACCGATCAGGCTGCGTCACTTTTCAGCTGATGCTTCAGTGGGGGTTCTGGTAGTCATTTGGTCAACCGCGTGCACTGTGGTCTGAAGCTCCTCCCAAATGGCTTTGTACACCATCCTCTGCCTGTTAACAGCCGATTGTCCCTCAAAGGTTGAAGAGACGACATCAATGCTGCAAGCATGTAGCAGAATAAATGAGTTTTGTAACTAATCAACCACATGATCCAAATGGTTAGATATTCATGCGGATAGAATTATCGTAACTTGCATAGAGAAAATTTCTTAGATATGAAAACATCCCTTATGAGAGGTGGTACCTCCATAACTAATAGAGTAAGCCTTTCACATTGATAAGCCCAAACTCACAAGCAATAGAAGGAAAAAAGAAATTTCCCCCATGAACATTTTTAGACCCCTTAAAACACAACCAGATTAACCTAGTTATTTAGCCAAGTGATTAACTTTGGTAAATTATGCAGTTCTAGGTTAACACATATAAATCATATCATTGTAAAGTGCGGAAAATAAAGAACACAATAATATGATAGCCCAGGAAAACTAAACGGTAAAAAACCTGGGAAGGATTTAACCTAGCTATCCTCAAGGTAAAACGAATCCACTATGAAAGAATTAAAGTTTACACAATAGCAACTTAGACCACTAACATCCTATTGCTACCTCAAGTAGGAAACTTACTACCACGACCACGTGACAGCTCCGAGTCCACAGACTACTTCTTTCTTGGATTTTCAACAAGCACAAACATTCCCGCTTGTATATCTTTAAGCTCTTGAATCTGCAACTGAATTGATCACCAAGCTCTTGACATCAATCTAGATCTTGATAACCCTAAGTGTATGTGAAGGAAAACACCTCTCGATCTCACAAAAGATTCACACACATAACATAAAGAGCAACCTCAAAACGTGGCTAGGGTTTAGTTGAAAAATTCTGCAGAAAAACAATCTACACGAGCTTCGATCGATCGAGTCTAATTTTTGATCGATTGAGCCAGGCAAATTTACACAGTAAATCCTACAGAACACTCGATTCCAACTTTACAACTTAAGCACACTTTGAGCAAATCTAAAACAAGACTAAACGTTTTGATCATGGTTTGCCAACATTACAAATTGGAGTTCGAATACATTTAAACCTAAAGTCTTAGGACCCAACAAACTCCTCCTTTGGCAAACCGTGACAAAACACAAACTTAAACAAAATGCTCAAAGTTACAAACAAAATAGCCCTTTACAAAAACATAGCCCAACATAACAAATTCAACCTAACTACTAACCATCAGTTGCAAGTGTAGACAGCAGCACGACTGAATCAACCTGTATATTCCTGTAACACTTAACAAACACATAAACACGTGTGGAAAATACAAGTAACACAAGTATAACTTCTTGATTTCACATAACACACAATAAAGACATATATCATGAATAACCTCATAAATTTAAATCAATAAACAATGTGAAACAACAAGAAACATATGTAATCAAAGTATCTCCCCCTCTCATGATAACCCATACAAACTACATCATGAGCCCAAAAAAAAAAAAATACAGAATGAAGTACCTAGATACAATCTAAAAATTCCATAGCTCTAAAGCATCAAAATCTCCCCCTAACATCAAAAACTCCTCTCTACAACATATGTATTCCCCCTTTTTGTGACGAATTGCCAAAGGGCACTCACTCATCATCAAAAGGAGGTGGCAGTCTAATACTCTCCAAAACCGCTCACAAAGCACAAAGCTCATCAAGCATGTCCACCAAAAGCTGACCATGAGTCGCCTAAACGATCATGACAGTCTCCATCATATGACGAATGTCCGAATCATTCGAAGTCGAAGGTGGAGGAACATTAGCAGCAGCAGCAGTCGGATCGACAAACGCCTTAGCAGAAGTATCACCTGTAGAGGAAGGAGGAGGGGGTGTGACACCAGAGGATTCAACTCTAGGACGTTTAGAGCTTGCTCTCATCTGAGCAGCCCTTTGCCTAAGAAAGGTGGCACCTATAAGAGCAACTATATGAACAGGCTCAGACGCAGGAAAGTTTTCTAAACCCAAATGCAAAAGAATCTGATGAATAAAAACATGGAAGAAAAGAGCATGAGAGATAGAACTACTCCGATGAACCTCAATCAAAGAACAAATGAAAAGATGAGAAAAACTCATAGGAGCATCGGTAACAAGGGCATACAAAAATGCACATCTCTCGATAGGAATGGTCTGAAAATGAGAGATAGGCCACCAACAATGACAAGCAATCTGAAAGAAAAGATAGTGAATCTCGGTCAACTCAGTAGACGTGATTCGAGGATCTGAAACCCCACTGGATAGAAGTACCAGTGATGTATGACATGATGTCATCAAGAGGTGGAGACTCATCATAAGGATAAACAAGATGCCGGACCAGTGGCACCCCAAGAGCAGCAACCACTACTGAAAGAGTAATGGTGTACTTGTCACCCTGTATCCAACTTCTCACAGGAGTGTTGGAATTGTAGGAGTGGACAGAGAGGTTCGAGTAGAATTCTCTAATCAAGGTAGTCAGAGGGGGATGTGAATTTTCTAGCAACGGTAACCAACCCCTACGCTCAAAGTTTCTCCTAATCTCAAGATCAAGCTCATCTAAAACAACCTTTCTCTCAGCCTAGACGGTCCTAAACAGGTTCAAGGTCTCATATGTTTTTTGGTTTTTCTCACTCAAAAACCTATCACTCTCAAAGGAAGGAGCAGAAGAGGAGGAGGCTTTCCAATTAGCTCTAGTTTTCCTAGGCATGGTTCTATGGATAGGACAAGACACACAGAAAGAACCAAAAGAAAAGAAAAACCAAGGGCAGACTGTAAGTTAGCACAAAACAATATAGAAAAATAACAATCTATATGATGCATGAACAACATAATTAGATGATGCATAATCTAATGCAGTGAGAATAAGTTCAATTTGACTTTAAAATCACAAAATTGGCTTGAGCATAGAGTTTATATCAAAAACCCCAAAATTTTGAAGAACCACTTGTACAATTTTCAAGAAATTGACCAATTGATCATTAAACAAGATAAATAATACATTATAATGATCGTATTAATCAATCCAACAAGACAATTTCATCAATTCAAACCAAATTGAACAAAATCCCCAAATCGGGTAGTTTCAAGCCCTAGAAATTTCAATTTCTCAAAATACATCAAATTGATCAAATTAATTCATCAAGAATAGTTGTATATCATCCCTCAACAAAAATCCATTGATCAATTTCACAAGAAAAAGCTTGAATCAAGACAAATCCCAAATTCCCTTAGGTTTGAAATTCTCCCTTCAATGCATGTAAACATGAAAATAAAAGAAGAAAGAGGGGTATAAAGGTCTTACTGGACTTAGATGACAAAAGCCCTTGAAGAAATTTGAGGGAAAACGACAAAAATCTTGCTTGGACCCTTAGACTAATCGAGAAACAGGTTCAATTGATTGAAATTCTGGAAAAAACAATTCTTTGAAAAACAGAGCATTTTTATACAGAAACTCCTCAAAGCATATTAGTTTATGAATAAAATGCATGAGTATGAGATGAAATGTTTTTCAAAAACACTTGTTTTGAACCCAGTTTTCCCAAAAAAAAAAATTTCAATCAATTCACCTTAAATTTTCAAGCTTCAAAACACATTTTGCATTTAAACTCAAGGAAGTTTCAATCTTGGATGGCCAAAACAAAATCACACACACAATAACATGTACAAAATTTAGCAAAGTGTAACTTGTGTAGTGTGTGCAACTAGCAAAAGCTTAAGATACATGTGAGGTGATATGTGAATAGTAGTCAAGCACAATTTCTACAAAATCCATCACATAAATTTGAAAGAGACTATCCCTTAAAGAGTTACATCATATAACTCTCACATCTCCTAGAATAAAAGCTTGCAATCATGTAAGTTTCTTGATTTGCCTCATAATGTACACACCAATTTTATTTGATCAGAAACTTATTAAGAAATAGCTGGAATAATGTATACACCAATTTTACTTGATTTTTTAAATTAAAATTCAATAATGTACACACCAATTTTATCATTTAAACCAAGGCTACACCTTGTGTTCTTTTTGTGCATGTGCTATACTTTCTCGAGCACAAAATCTTACAATATGCACTAAGGTGTTCATGATTGGCTAGTAAATAGTGGTGAGATGGTTATTTATGCCTTTCTCATTAAGATCAAGTCCGACAATCAAAGACATGTGACTTCAAGATTAAGATCATGTGATCAAAAACTATAAACAACTTCCACACAACATGCACCACAAAGCTCAAACTAGTAAAGTGCAATAAAATAAGCTCATCCAAGCTAAACAAGGTACATAAACATGTTATGTAAAGATAAATTGGCCAACCTTGATTTCAAATCCAACAATAAAAATGCAACACATTTTGCTTCCCTTTTCCCTTTTTTGTTTTTTTTTTTTAATTTTTGAAGAAAAAAACAAAAACAACCTAGAATGAAATGCATGAATGTTATGCAATGCAAATCCTAGAAAGACAAAGAAAACAAAAAAAAAATAACAAAGAAGAATGGTCACAAAGAGATGAGCAATGAAACACAAGGACCATGTCAGAAAAACTCAATTAGATCAAGCCTTTTGCATCCAAAACTTTTTAGATGCAACTTTAGCATTGGAGTTATGATTCACATTAGAATTCTGAGCAACTCCAAGATTGGTATAAAGGTTTAAAGCCTTTACCAACTCACCAATAAGTACCATAGGATCTTATGCTTGAGGCATAGGTACTTTTGGATTATTTGCTCGCTTGGCAGCTTGCAACTTGAAACAATTTGGATGAATGTGTCCAGACTTTCCACAAAAATGACAAACCCATGCAAATCTATCATGCAACTTACTCTTAGGTGGATTAGAAGTCTTAGGTTCAGACTCTTGAAGATCAACCCTAATCTTCCTAGGAGGTGTAACTTCTATAGATTTGACAACCTCACTCACAGGGGGCTCAGAAGAAGGAACAAAGTTTGTGGAATATGTTTCAGGAACAGAGATGTTTTCTACAAAACCTAAGCCAGTTTTATCTGAATGAGACTTTTGAACACTCAACATATAATCAAGTTTGGAACTAGCCGACCTATTTGTTTGTTCTCTAGCTACAGATAATTCATATTCCAAATTCTTAACTTTGTCAAGCAAAAGCATGTTCTCAGTTTTCACATTATTCAACAGTTCATTAGCATCAAACAGTTTTACAAGCAAATTTTTCTTATCAAGTTCAAGAGATGCAATTTTCTTCAAGTCTAAATCGACACTCATAGCATCCTTTGTATCAACTTTGTAAAACTTGTTATAGACTTCTTATTAATCTACATCCTTAGAAAGTTCCTCATCAAAAGAATTTTCCTCAATAGCAACACTTTCGTCAACTACAGCAGTAGTAGTGAAAGCAATGAAGTTTCCATCCTCATCACTACCAGACTTATTGTTAGAAACTTCATCATTACTAAGAGTTACAACCATAGCCTTACTCTTAGACCTCAAGAATGTTGGACATTCAGATTTCACATGACCATACCCTTGACAACCAAAACATTGTTGACCCATAGAATTATTAGAAGGTTGACCAACTTTTTCTTCAGGTTTCTCATTATTGTTCACCTTAGTGGGTTCATTCCTCCTAAAATTTCTAAGTTCAGCATTGTTTTTACCTCTAGCCCTTCTGTTATTGTTCCTAAGAAAGTTTCTAAAGTTCTTGGCAAGATAAGAAATCTTTGTAGCAGAGAGCTCATCTTCAAATCCACTCACATCAACAGACTTAAGAGCCATTGATTTGGATTTGCTAGTCTTAGGTAGGTCCAACTCATAGGACTGAAGAGATCCAACAAGTTCATCAACATGGATGGAGTCTACATCCTTGCTTTCAGTGATGGTAGTTACTTTGGGTCTAAAATATTCAGTTAAAGATCTAAGAATCTTCATAACAATTTTAGGTTGATCATAGATTTCACCCAAATTATAAGCAGAGTTAACAATATCATTAAGCTTAGCATAGAATTCATCAAAAATTTCATCATCAAACATCCTAATGCTTTCAAATCTAGTAGTTAACTGCTGTAGCTTATTGATCCAAATGGTTTGATATTCATGCGGATAGGGTTATCGTAACTTGCATAGAGAAAATTTCTTAGAAATGAAAACATCCCTTATGAGGTACCTCCATAACTAACAGAGTAAGCCTTTCACATTGATAAGCTCAAACTCACAAGAAATAGAAGGAAAAAAGAAATTTCTCCCGTGAACTTTTTTAGACCCCTTAAAATACAACTAGATTAACCTAGTTATGTAACCAAGTGATTAACTTAGATAAATTATGCAGTTATAGATTAACACATATAAATCATATCATTGTAAAGTGCGGAAAATAAAGAACACAACAATATGATAACCTAGAAAAATCATATAATAAAAAATCTGGGGAAGATTTAACCTAACTATCCTCAAGGTAAAATGAATCCACTATGAAAGAATTGAAGTTTACACAATAGCGACTTAGACCACTAACATCTTATTGCTACCTCGAGTAGGAAACTTACTACCACGACCACGTGACAGCTCCGAGTCCATGGACTACTTCTTTCTTGGATTTCTAGCAAGCAAAAGCACTCCTGCTTGTATATCTTTAAGCTCTTGAATCTGCAATTGAATTGATCACCAAGCTCTTGACATCAATCTAGATCGTGATAACCCTAAGTGTATGTGAAGACAAACACCTCTCGATCTCACAAAAGATTCACACACACAGCATAAAGAGCAACCTGAAAACGTGGCTAGGGTTTTCCCTTTTATACTTAAGACAAAACATGAAACCCTACACGTTAAACGGGCTTGGGCTGAGTTGGAAAATTCTACAAAAAAACAATCTGCACAAGCTTCAATCGATCGAGTCTAATTTTCGATCAATCGAGCCAGGCAAATTTACACAGTAAATCCTGTAGAACACTCGATTCCAACTTTACAACTTAAGCATACTTTGAGGAAGTTTAAAACAAAACTAAACGTTTTGATCATAGTTTGCTAACATTACAAATTGAAATTCCAATACATTTAAACCTAAAGTCTTAGAACCCAACACCCCGCATATTCCACATTTTTTTTGGGGCTAGGTAAATACTCATGCATCCAAGGGGATACCTCACCCACCACCAGTGGCGGTGCCACGTTATACTCAGGGTGTTCCTAGGAACACCCTGACTTGAAATTTTTGTTTATATATAATAATTAATTAATTTTTTTTTTTACCCTTTAAAAAAAATGAACACCCTCAAATTAAAAAATATATATATATATATATATATATATATATATATATTTTTTTTCTACTTTCAAGCCAAAAAAAAAACCGAAAAAAGAATTTCAACTAAAATTTGAAAAAAAAAAAATTATAACAAAGCAAAACATCGAACGGCAAGCCCACGACAAGCCCAACAGAATACAAAGGAAGCAAGCCCACAGCAAGCCCAACAGAATACAGAGGAAGCAAACCCACGGATTATAAAAAAAAAACCTCAATACAGATTAGAAACCTCAAATCAGTAAATCAGTAGTTCAGTACATCAGAAATCACTAAAGCTTTTCTCAAAAAAGAAAAAGAAAAAAAGAAATCACTAAAGCTAAAGCAAACGTAAAAAGTAAAAATAGAGCAACGCCTCCCCTTAGAAGTTAGATCGGTCCAGTCGTAGGCAATAGTTCAGACTCTAGAGCACATCATCGCCCCTCATCGCATCGGAGATCAGTCCAGTTCCAGTTGCACTATCACAGTTGCTCATTGGACATCATCATCCCTCATCGCATCAGAGATCAGTCTAGTTCCAGTCGCAGTCGCTCATCGTCGCCGTCGCACATCGTCCCCGCACAGGTATTTCTCTCTCTTTTTTTCTCTAACTCTCTCTCTCTCTCTCTCTCTCTCTCTCTCTCAAATCCGAAATGAAATGAAATAATGAATGAGTTATGAGTCTGTCTGTTTGTCTCTCTCTCTCTCTCTCTTTATTAACTTTATCTGAAATGTGATTGGCTGAAGCACTCAATGAAGCTTTAACTTTATTAATTTTTTGACTTTTTGAATTTGGCATTTTGGCTTTATCTTATGATTCTTATCCGTTGGTTGGTATGTGTTGGTGTTGGTGTTGGTGAGATATAAATGAAATTGTGATTGTGAAATTTTCTGATTGACAGCTGGCTCTTATGATTAGGGCATTAAACAGGCTTGTCTGTTGAGTGGGGTTGGGGGTGGATGGGCTGATGGGCATATGGGGCCAAGTAATTGGGTAAAGCAGTGTAATGTGCACATCACAATAATTTAATTAATCAATAATTAATTGAGAAAAACAACTAATAAACAATAATTAATAATTTAATTAACCAATACATTATAAAAGACAAACAAATTAATGAAACAACTAAACAACAATAATTAATAATTTTCTTGTTGTTGTTGTTGTCAATATATAAAATATTCATTTTATTAGATCGTGTAATTAATGCTTGTTGAGAAACACCTTGGAAAAAATTCCTGAAGCCATCACTGCCCACCACTCCATACTTATGAGGCGTGGAGGATAGAAGTGCCATTTGAACCAAAGGCCATTTGCAAGCATATTCCACAATCATCACCAACCAAAACTCATTTGCTGCCTAGGAAACGGGCAGAAGTGTATTTTTCCCACCATATTCAAACATAGACATCTCTCGTACGTACTCAAAGAAAAATGAAAGACAATGAATCACTAAAGTTAATTTGTAAATGCAAGATTAATTTGTAAATGCGAGATTAAAGGATATAATAATGATTCACTATAAAAACAACAATTACAATAAAGAAAACAAATTTGCACTAACTCTTTAAGTGATACTTCAATCAAATTATATTGCAAAGGCATGGTCTTTCAAACCTATCAGCGTAGAACTTTAACATTTTGATTATACCTGCATTGCTCCATGTTATATGATTGATAAGTAATACATTGTCATTGTCATTCTCCCAATTGCATTGATGGACAATAAAAAGTGAGTCACAGAAATGCAGAGAGGGTCAATCATCTTCAAGAGTTTGCATTTATGGAAACACAAGGTTTCCATGCAAAATAAGATCAATGATGTCAGGAATGGAAAGATCCCTGATATCTATCGTGTACAATGGTTCTTTCTGAAATTTTTTGAGGAGACCAAGTGACCAACACTTGGCAATGGCCGTTACAACAATTCATCCAAATTCTTTTTTAGGAGAAAATTATATCATACTATGTGGAGAAAGCTGCTGTGCTAATAAGAACATGGAACCACTAGAACACCTAAAAAGTAAGATGTTATCATTAACAACAGATTTATTTGGATAAGCACCTACATTTGTATACTACCATATATATATGTGTGTGTGTGTGTGTGTGTATATATATATATAACAATTAATACTGAGAACTTCCATTAATCGTTTTACCAAGCAAATTCCATTAATATATTAAAAATAATAAATCATCTGACAAAAGCCCAAAAACATCAATTGAAGGTGGTTCACCTGCATTTATTTATTTGGCTATAATCTTATATAACAAAATTATTTATTTGGCTAAAATCACAAGCCAGCAATAACATGATCTTACCTGACATGCCGACCATCGCCATAAGCATCTCTTACAGTGACTGATTCTGCATTGAGATGTTCCTTGATCTGTTGAGGCAAATTGCAACATATTATTGGCAAAGAGAGCTGGTAATATAGTTATTGAAAGAAAAAACTAATAGCCTATGAATCAAGATGGACAAACAGAATAAACGCTAGAAAGAAATAGAAACAGAACCACATTCCCTCCCTTCTTTTTTCTCTGTAGATTCATTTTGATAAGCAATACTTTGAGATGAGAAAAGCTGTACACTGGAGGTGTACACAAGCTTTCCTTAAAACATGACACAAAAACTTAATTTTTTTTTTTCAGTAGATGTTAACACTCAACATCAAATTATTCGTTTTTTCTGTGACTTTTTCACAGAGTGCTACTGTTATAATTCACATCAGTATCACCCTCCAACGTCAATTAGTGCATAAATAAGGTAACCTTCCTCTCTATCCCACAAGTCCAACTCCATAGCAACTGATGTGGTTGTGAAATTTCAGCATGGTTCTTCTTTGATCTCTGCCAGTGAACAGTTTCATCACCCCTCTCTCTCTCTCACACACATGCACACAGAAAAATATGACAGATATGAGAGTGGGAAAATGTGGTGACATGACTTTTCCTTGAAAAGTTATATTGACGAATCCATTTAAAGCCTACAATTCCCCTGAGAATGGATCTCACTCACACGCGCATGCACACATGTATGCAGAATAAAAAGTTACCCGTTCCTCCATCTCCAGTTCCACACCAATAGAAGAGTGCAGTATCTTCTTCCTGCATCCTCCTGTTAAATTTCTCTAAAACCTCCTCCAATATAAAGGATTGTGGCAGACTGGCAGTGCTGTATTCAGTATAAGAACTTTTGGTGAACTGGTAGGGGCTGTATGGGAGGAGGAACAGCAGGGGCATTTGGTTAGTGGTCCCATTGTGTCTCATATTGAGTATTTGGCATGAAACAAATGCGAGATGCTTTGAGGGTTAGGAGCTAAGCATGATGAATTTGAAGTTTTTGTCTTTGAAGTCCTTATATGAGTGGATGACAACGTGCTCAATGTCTTTTTTGATTGAGGGGTTCCTACATTTTACAGACTCCCTGGGTGCTAAATAATCATTATGTTTTTCTCTTTAGCACTCTTTATCTTATTCTTCCTGCATGCTTGATTTGAGTATTTTGTTTGATGAATTTATTTACTTATCAAAAAAATAAAACAAATAAAGGAATGTGCCAATGCCAATGGATTCTGACTCAAATTGCACTTCCTCCTCTTATAAGGTAGGATGGAGGATGTGGTTGTAGGTCCAAGACCTATTGGGTGCTATGTAAATTACCAAAAATACAATAATTAAGGATGGTAGTATTATTCAATAAGATAAAGCCTGAAGCTAGGAGCTTATATGTCAGAAATTTCATTCAGATGGGTAATCATGGCCTAAATGGCAATGCCTTTCCAAAATAGTTATTGTTTTTTCTAGGCAAGACAATAGAGCCTTCACTTCAAGCTCTTGTTTAGGAACCTTGTTTAGATCATTTTGGAAAACATTTAGCAACTGCAATGTCATGTTGATAATTCCATTTGAGTTCACAATGGAGTATTTGCTTGACCCATTATAATGCGATTCTACAGATAGATTCCATTGCATCCATATTGAACTTCAAAAGCAATTTAACCCATTTCAAGACATAAATAAAAAATTAAAAAATGGATGAAAACGAAACAAATTAAAGTCTAATTTTTAAGAATTGGCATCTGAAGAGGGTAAAAAATAGATGATGGATACATTTGAACAAACATAACGGCAGTAGACCGATTGGCTGATAGTGGACAAGTCCAATGTACATGGACACACGGTGGACGAGTCCAAGGTGCACGGACGCAGGGTGGACGGATATAAGGGCCACATGGCATTCATCTGGTTTGATTAACCTCCAAGGACTCCTAAATGGAAATAACTTGCGTCTCACGATTAGCTCTAAGAATCCCGATATAGAATTCTAACTAAGAAAGATTCCATAATATACGCCCATTAATGATGATCTTCTCTATAAGGAAACACCTTCGCGCATAATAAAGGGACAGGTAGTAGTCGATTTTATCACTGAGTTCACTCTCATGGAAGGCCAGGGGGCAGAGGAAGTTCCCCAGCGGAACATCTACACAGACGGATCCTCCAATAGACAGGCAGGTGGGGCCAGCGTGGTACTCTACACCCTAGAAGGAGATAAGATCGATTGCATGATCTGTCTAGACTTTCCTACAACCAATAACGAAGCTTAACACGAAGCCCTAATAGCAGGACTAGACCTCACGAAAGAAGCAGGAGCTGAAAATATGATTGTACACTGCGATTCCCAAATCGTAACCAATCAGGTTAATGGTAGCTATGAGTGAAAGAATGAACGAATGAAGAAGTATCTCGAGGAAGTGAAGGGTCAAATTAGCAACCTCCAAATGAAACTGGTTCAAATCTCAAGGGAGGAGAACCAGTGCGCCAACTGGCTTGCTAAAGCTGCTTCAGCAGAACCTATGCTAGTCCCCAATCAGGTATTATCCTTCATTCAACTCTCATCACTAATAGACAGTACTGGCGTGTAGGAAATAAGCGATGAACATTGTTGGATGACTCCGATATTCGCCTACCTAAAGAACGGCAAGCTACCGAACGACAAGGAGGCCGTAAGGAAGTTAAAGGTCAAAGCGGCTTGTTTCATTTTGATTAAAGACATCCTATACAATAGGGGTTTCTCCCGACCCTACCTAAGGTGCCTCGCCCCTAAAGAAGCAGACTATGTTATGAGGGAGGTCCATGAAGGAATTTATGGAAATCACTCTGGATCATGGTCTTTGGTGCATAAGCTTATCCAGGCAAGATATTATTGGCCAACCATGCAAAAGGATGCCGATGCATATGTCAAAGCCTGCGACAAGTGCCAGAGTTTGGCAACCTCATAAGGCAACCAACAGAAGAGCTCACCCCTATGACGGCCCCACGACCATTCGCGCAATGGGGGTTAGACATCATAGGTCCCTTCCCAACTGCAGTAAGACAGCTAAAGTTCCTAATGGTCGGCATTGACTACATCACCAAATGGGTGGAAGTGGAAGCTTTGGCCACTATCATGGAAAGGAATATACAAAGTTTCGTATGGAGGAACATCATTTGCAGGTATGGTATACCTAGGGTGCTTGTCTCAGACAATGGGAAGCAGTTCGACAACGATGCATTCAAAGACTTCTGTTTACAACTAGGGATCAGGAACCACTACTCGTCACCCGCTCACCCGCAAGCCATGGACAGGTTGAAGTCACGAACTGATCCTTGCTCAAAATCATCAAGACTCGGCTCGAGGGGGCAAAAGACATATGGCCGGATGAATTACCGAGTATTTAGAACTACAATGCCTCTTTTTCTGTCTATATCTAAAAGTGAATTTAAAAGTTCTATCTTTTTAGCTAATTCTGCTAAATTACTGTCTCGGGTATAGGTCATAGTTTT
The DNA here is from genome assembly GCF_040712315.1 of Castanea sativa. Classification (NCBI taxonomy): domain Eukaryota; kingdom Viridiplantae; phylum Streptophyta; class Magnoliopsida; order Fagales; family Fagaceae; genus Castanea; species Castanea sativa. Next base: position 4,843,422 of record NC_134024.1, on the reverse strand, counting down.
TTCAATTGATTTTAGTCTTTCATCAATTTCTTCTTTGAAACTATCATTATGGAGTTGACAACCAGATGCTTCAATGAAAGCACTGGTGCTAACAAGATGTAATTCCAAAGCCTTAAGGGTCTTTTGGTATAAAGATTTCTGTCTGAGGGTGAAAGTTACTTCAAGGTTATAAAGAAGTAATTTAATGTGAAAAGGAAGGTCTGTAAATTCTCCGTCTCGAAAAATGAGGTCAATGCGGAGCACTTCTTGCAAAATTTCACTTTTTTCACCACATGAATACATTGCCTTTGCTAGCAACGTATCCTGAAGAGATATTGTCTCTATCGAGACGCCTTCATGCCTATCTGAAATTCTTACTGAAGGCTTTCGAAATTGTTTTGGTTTCACCACTGGTGCTTTACCCTTTCCTTTCATGTCTGCCTGGGAGGTTCTTTTACTCATAGTAGTCTGCAATTGGGTTTTGGGAAAAGGATTATGTCTTGAAATATTATTTTGAGAGTAAACATTTTCATGCAAAGCTTCTTTTAAAATCCTTTCACACCTTTTGTAATTTATAAAAGCTTTTTCCTTTCGTATGGCCTATCAAAACTTTATAAATTTTCAATTGTTACATTTGATTGTCTGATTCTAAAAATGCAGATTTTTTTTTTTAATTGTTTCTAAAGTTTGGGTTAAATGAAACTGTTAGTGTTCATAGATCCAAGCTTCAAAAGCTTTTGCACTATTTTATTTCAATCCAAATCTTAGGAAGTAAAAATGAAGCAAATAAAAAGTTTGTAGAAATAAAGTGTATTAGGGCCAAACTAAAACCAGTAAGTTGTAATTACCATTTGAGTTCTGCAATTATATATGAGTAATTAATGCTACATGCACAAATTTTTTTACAATATTTTTATAAACTGTTGTTGCGGTAAATTTTTACTGTTTTTCTTCTGGGTCTACCACTAACATTAATTTTTTTATTTACTAATAACTATTTATCACATCGGCAATTTGTCTGTAACTCTAGCATTTTCCATGTGTGTATGAAATAGAGTTCTGCTGTATTAAAGCACCCTCATTGTTCTCGATCTTGTCACAAGCCCTCTCAAATTTCTGCAATTTTTTACCTTAGGTACAGATCATTACATGAAGGCAATCATATTTTTTTGCCCATACAAATACTGCTAATAGGCACAGGTTTGAAGGCGCGCAGGAGTAAAAACTTTCTAGCTTGGATCACACACTCTCCAAATTTTATGGTTTATCCCTTGTGATCTGGTGGTGCAGAATATCCTAATCACATGACATGATGACAATCATGCCAGTATCTATCACGAAGCAGTTTAAACTTGATGAAAAGTTCAATACCTTTTTTTGGGTAAATTAAATATATGCAGTAATAATGCATAAGATATAATACATACGTATTTGATATATTTTCATTCAGTCAATTGCATTTTTAGCTTCTCACACAGTCACACTCAACTCAAAACATGCATACTGCCTATCTTTATTCAGTCATTGCACTGGGTATCCCACACTCTAGCTTTCGAGTCACATCAGTCATTTGTAAATCAGTTTTGAAGACTTTAAAAGGGTCTAACCTTAATTAACAAATACCAAAAACTAATAAAAATTTGAATTTAAAGTTGAAAATAACTACTCGGTACTCCCTATAAAAACTAGGGCAGTGCTTATTACATACTGTGTGTACAAATACACACTGCCCAAATACACTAAAAACGTGACTTAAAGTTATGTTTTTAGTATATTTTTGCACTTTTATACACTTTGTGTGCAGTAGATTTTTCCCTAAACACTATTCTACTACAATATAAAATTCAAACTTTATCAACACTTGGTAAATTGGGCTCACAAGCTAGAGACAATAAACTTGGATTTCTTATCAGTAACATGCTGGTCCTTTAACAAGCAATCCAACTGCTTTAGGAATCTTTCCATGGCTTGGACTGGCATAGAAATTGGCACCATTATCCCATTCTCTCCTTTACTATTCTTACCAGGAATTTGAAAGCATGACACTCCGGGGATGGCCCCCACCTCACCCTTGACTGGCCCACCATAAACTGATTTACCCCACCCATAGTCCACCTCTCCAAATCTAGCACGGGTCACATTTGACACAACGTACGACCCCACCCCATAGAAGTGGGGTCGACCCTTAATCACCATAAGATCAGAAACTGATCGCATGTACTCCTCTGTTACGTTGTCCTTCGCCTTCTTCACCAATTCCACAGCATAACCCAATGGATTCTCACAAAGCTTCCCTGCAGTTGTGAGTGCCACAGAGAATGCAAAAACGTTGCCATAATAACCAGTGGGTAAAGGAGGGTCGAATTTAGCACGTGCGTTGACAATACACAACACACGAACCACTTCATGGGGTTTTGTATGGAGAGCTATGGTACGACAACGCCAGATGCATGCGGTGAGCAACTCGAAGGTGGAGCATTGTTTCAAGTGATGTGGCATGAATCTCCTGAGTGTGGACACCTCAGTGGGGCCAAAGAAAACGGTACAGTGGGCCATGTTGTCATCAACTGGGATTGAAGTAATGGTGTCCGCAACTATTTCGTCGTACTCTCGGTGTGTGCATGTCACATGAGGTGGGTCCCTTGCTTGAAGGAGATGTCTCTGCCACACGGGTAAGATGGATGGAGCACTTGCACCACGTGCTATCTCTCCCACGGCCATCATGAATTGCACCACTCCTGGGGCATCACTCATCGTGTGGTTGAGGCGAAGGGCGAAGATGAAACCTTCACACTTGAGACGTGTCACCTGCCAATCATCACCGAGCAACATGATAATCGGTTTATGTAATTAATAAATAATGATGGTAGAGATATATTGTAATTGTACTATGTATCCTTTAAATGCATGTGCCACCAATTATAAAATGGCAACTGTATCTTTCATTTGTCATGTTGTTTGACATCCATCAATCATATCTATTACTTGCAAAGGTTAGCATTTTCCATCTTCAAGAGAACAAGGTACCAAACTACCAATAATTTTCCATCTAGAGCCAGGAACACCGGCATTGGGAATGGAGGGTGAAGTGCATGGCCTCAATAAACATGACAGCCTCACCAATACATTCTTTTCTACTACAAGCTTCCGTCCAAGCCCTTCCGTAAGCCTACCAGCAAATGGGTAGTAAAAAACTAGTGTTTGTGCAAATGTCTAATGACTCTCACCCTGCCAACTAGTTTTGGTTTGCACCTTCTTACTGTGAACACTAGAGAGGTGGCTGGTGGTGCCATGCCGAGAAGAAAGGGGTTTAATGAGAGTATTAAAAATAATGAGGAAGTTTATGATGTTTTTTGGAGTAGAATTTATAATTTACCTAACCTGGATGAATAATTTCGCGTGTTTACGATCAAAACAACATACAATGCCAACCACGTTTGTTTGTTTGTTTGTTTTTTCTTTTTTTGGTTCAGCTTCTACTTTATCACAAATTTACTACTATAATTTATCATTAACGAATCAGTTAAAGTATTATAATTGCTTTTTGGTGTGTGGAGGAACGTGACAAACGGCATTGTTTTACACGAGGACAGTGAATACAAAAGCAAAACTTTGTCTTGATGGAATGCAAAGTCAGACCTAGCAGCAAAAATAATAATAATAATAATAATAATAATAATTTTCATTATAAATAAAATAAAAATTGTTCATACCATAACGGACCCCTGTTAAAAGTCTCATTCTTGCTACTAAACATAATACTCTATATCTCTCTTTGCCTTGCACCAATATTTCACCTCTGCTTGAAACCAATGAAGCTTCGTAATTCCAAGTTTCGTGTGATATGGCTTACATACATTCTTGCTATTCTTCTGTTTCCTATTAGCCTACTACACTTGCAAACGACCAATTTTTCTTCTTATTTTCCTACAAGAGTTCAAATATTTGAAGGATGTGGAGCTCATTTTATCAAACAAAGTTTTTTTTTTTTTTTTTTTTTTCATAAGGGAGACATTTAGGATCAAATTTCTCCTATCGAATTTTATGGAGCTGGGTTCAAATTGCACATGGTATAACTTTAACTAATATTACACTAATCAATATTTTTTAGTCAGATGCAAATTTTGACAAATCTATTTTTGGATTGCATTATTTTGGTATATTCTGCATGCTTACAAATTCAAGGTAATCAAAGATCAATAACCATATTATAATCAATCAACTGTTTAAATTCAAATTTTTGTAGTTTCAATTAATACATAAAATATGAGTTTATGAATCGAACGATAAATAAAATCTGATTGACATGAAAAATTAACATGCATATTATGATCATATAAAACATGCAGTTCAACGGTAATTTTTTCAAAATATAAATTCAATAATAATTTATTTATTAGTGTAATATTGTTTAGAGTTAAACTAGATGTAATTTAAACTCATATATATATATATATATATATATATATATGTGGTCTTAATAAAAATTAGGAATAGGTAAAAAATAGAAAGACTAAGTTCAAGTTCTTGTATAGTCATATTATTAGTTTCATTACAGGGCTGATTCTTAGGCTATGGCAATTAGGCATCACCTAAGGCCCCCTATGAGAGAATGGCCCCAAAATTTTAGTTCGGCTGTACAACAAACAATCTCTCTCTCTCTCTCTCTCTCACAAAATTGGGAATTAGATTTTAGCCCTCTTCGCCTTACATAGAACTCCTTTATAAAGACAAAATAAATTTAATCTTTTTTATAATTCAACTGTTGAATCATGATATTTAATTCTCTACTTAAAATTAATCTTATTTTTGTTAGTATTAATTTATTGAATTACGTGCTAAAGACATTTTTGTATGTTAAGAACATTGTAGCTCAGTTAACAAAAAATAGTTATATGTTTAAGTCTTTGTTTGGATATATTGACTGTATTGTGTAATTTTATTATTTATTAAGGTCATTATTGATTTTAATAAACTAGGTTCTATTGTTCTATTCTTTAAGTTGAAGAGTCGTATTATCAATTTAAAAATAGATATTAGTAAAACTCAAATACATAAACTTAATTAGTAATAGTTCTTCTCAAACAGTAAGAAGAATAAATTTTAAATGTTTTATATATATATATATAATATTTTTATTTTTAAAAAACTCTACTTAAACTTTAAATTATAAGTTGTTTAATTTGATCCTAAACACGCAAAATTATTCATCAAGGTAAGGTAAATTATGACCCTACAATGATATTTATGACTAGAATGAGCAGTATATGTACCTGAATAAGCAATAATGGGCAATTAAGGATCCCTCCAGAGCCAGGAACATCAAAGAGGAGCTCCTCCCAACATGGAAATGGGGGTTGAAGTGAATCACCAAACTGTTCAAGTGTAACATCAGCATCAGCCTCAATAAAGATGATGCCCTCACCAGTACATTCTACTACAAGTTTTCGGCCAGGTCCTTCCCTAAGCCTACCAGCAAATGGGTAGTAAAACACAAGTGTTTTTGCAAGTGCCTCTCTAATGACTCTCACAGGGTCTCTACCTTTCATTAAGGGATCATATTTATAAAATTGTATGAGTGGGATTTGAAATCGAAGACCCTCTTGATCATCAATATCAGAAAGTTGTTTAAATTCGTGGGGTGTGGGCTTAGCAGGAGCAACCAGTTCTGGTTTACACCTTCGTACTTTGAACACTAGAGAGGTTGGTGTTGGTGCCATGCCAACTAAGAAAGTTGGGGAGCTTAGACTTAGTGGTTGTACTGTGTGTATTGATTGATATTTCAAAGTAGAATTTATAGCCAGAGATGAAGAGAATTGCGATTTTCTTTCTCGTATATAGTGCTACCGATTACGTGCTCTGGAAATACCTATTACGTACTCTTTTGAAGAATAATGCATTGTCAACAATTTGATCAGACTTGTCAAACTATTTAGTAAAGACCAAACTAATCCAAATCCAATTTTCCACACCATTAACAACGGTCGTTTGCAATTAGCAATTTGTGACATGCAACTGGTCCAGTTCAACAATTTTGAAGGTCTTTTTTGCAAAAAATTTAAGTAGGACTTTTTTATATTTAAATATTAATCAAATATTATATATATTTTTTAATTTTTTAATTTTTTAATTTTTTTTTTACTTTTAAGATGTAAAATTGGTATAATAATAGATAAGGTGAGAAATTGGAGTCTTTTGGCTAAAAATTGTAAAAAACGGAGTTTATTAATGTTATAGATACTGTTCAAAGTTATTTAGCAAAATGAGGAGAGAGATTGAATTTCGGCAACGGTATTGCCAAAATTGCAAGAAAAAGTAGAATGTGTCAGGGGAGAGAGGAAAATTGAATTTCGGTAATGAGATTACCGAAATTCTTGTCCTGCCCTTACTCGCGAGCCTGCCCGTGAAGTGGCCAAAATGCTGAAATGAAAAACCAATTGTGGCAATAGCATTGCCGAAAATGGGAGGAAAAAAAAAAAAAGAATTGTGGCAACCAAGTTGCCGAAAATGGAGGGGGGAAAATAATTCTACATCCACAACATTTTTCACAATAAATTACAGGTGGTTAGTTGTTATTGGTTCAAATTTGAACCTAACACTAAGATAACTTTTTTGCTCCAATAATAACAATAAGTAACAATTTGTCATTTATAATTTGTTGTAAAAATATTGTGAAAATGTTGTGAACGTATCATTTTAAAAAAAATTGTGGAGCCGAAATAGAAGGAAAAGAAAGAAAAAAAAAATGGCAATGTGGCAATGCCATTGCCGAAATAGAGGGAATTAAAGAATTCCCTCTATTTCGGCAATGGCATTGCCACATTGCCACTTTTCTTTTTTCTTTTTTTTTTTTCTTTTCCTTCTATTTTGGCTCCACGATTTTTTTTAGAAATGATACGTTCACAACATTTTCACAATATTTTTACAACAAATTATAAATGACAAGTTGTTACTTATTGTTATTATTAGAGCAAAAAAGTTATCTTAGTATTAGGTTCAAATTTGAACCAATAACAACTAACCACCTGTAATTTATTGTGAAAAATATTGTGGACGTAGCATCTTTTTTTTTCCCCTCCATTTTCGGCAACTTGGTTGCCACAATTCTTTTTTTTTTTTTTTTCCTCCTATTTTCGGCAATGCCATTGCCACAATTGGTTTTCCATTTCAGTATTTTGAGCCCTTCATGGGTAGGCAGGGCAAGACAAGAATTTCGGTAATGTCATTACCGAAATTCAATTTTCTCTCTCCCTTGACACATTCTACTTTTTCTTGCAATTTCGGAAATGCAGTTGCCGAAATTCAGTCTCTCTCCTCATTTTGCCAAATAATTTTGAACAGTATCTATAACAATAATAAATTTTATTTTTTGCAATTTTTAGCCAAAAGAGTATGAGAAATTGGGTTCAAATTAAAAATTAAAAAAAAAATGATAAACCGGGTTGTTTTATAAGGTGTAACTGTGGGCTGTACTGTACAGTTGCACACTGTGCAACCTGTGCACTTCAGCCTGCACTCCTATCATCCTATGACTAAATCTACTGCATTTTAAGATATAATAAAGCATTTTTAATACATTTTATTATCTAATAAAAGTACACAAATTTTTTTAAATTAACACATGTAAATAAATATATTAAATATATAATTTTTTTTTTACAAGTCGAGCTGATCTGCATGCAAGTCAAAGTTTGTAGGCAAGTCAAAGTTTGTTTGCTCCATTATCCATCTCTAATCCAAATTCCAATGTCTTGTGCAACCTGTGCACTTCAGCCTGCAATCCTATCATCCTATGACTAAATCTACTGCATTTTAAGATAAAGCATTTTTAATACATTTTATTAGTCAATAAAAGTACATAAATTTTTTTAAATTAACACATGTAAATAAATATATTATATATATAATTTTTTTTTTACAAGTGGAGACCTTCTGTTATTTAAAAGCCTTAAGCAATTGAGCTTCCCAATTGAGCTGGTCTGCATGCAAGTCAAAGTTTGTAGGCAAGTCAAAGTTTGTTTGCTCCATTATCCATCTCTAATCCAAATTCCAATGTCCTCTCTTTTTCACTTTGTGACTTTCCCAAGTTCAGATTTTGACTATTGACCCTTCCTTAACATATCTTCATTTTCTCTTTCGTTTTCCAGAAAATAAAAGTCTCTCATTTTCTCCAATTACAATGGGATTTTCAATTTTGAAGTGAGGGTTAAACGTAAATCTGACCATTTCCATTACCGAGTTTTTTGAGAATCCATTACTGAGTTTAATTGTGTTATGAGAGATTGTGTACAATTTGAAACAATGATAGAAATAACTACCACGCATCACAAATATAAATGTTTGTGAAGTATGAGGGACAATGATCAAAGTTTAAATATCTAAGAATAAGCTTTACACATACATAGATTAAGTTAGAGTAGTATTTATTTAAGATAAAATTTAAAAAATGATGGAAATTAATGTAGTTTTAGTGCATCTCATGAGAGATTGGTTCAATTTTCCCATACAACAATATTAAGGCTGCGCTTATTTTGGCTTCAAACCATTTCAATAAATCATTTTACACCTCACCGTGTATTTGATTGCGCATGAAAAATAGAATTTTCTAGAAAAGCATTTCTGTTGATCGTAAAAATAATGGGTTCGGCCCAAAAATGGTTTGAAGTGAAAATTTTCACTTCAAACCATTTTCGGACTCAGACGCGCAGAGAGAGAGAGAGAGAGAGAGAGAGAGAGAGAGAGAGAGAGAGAGAGAGAGAGAGAGAGAGAGAGAGAGAGAGAGAGAGAGAGAGAGAGAAGAAGAAGAAGAAGAAGAAGAAGAAGAGAGTAGAGAGAGTTAAGGAGATCGTGCCCCAACCCCAGACGTGCTGGCAAGATCGCACCCAGCACCGGCGCTACCTTCTCGATCGCTCTGCCGTCGCGATCGCACGATCACGATCTCGCCTCTCTCTATTCGCAATCACGATCTTGCATCTCTCTCTTCGCAATCTCGCCTCTCTCTCTTCGCAATCGCGCCGCTTTGCGATCTCGCGATCGCGATCACGCCGCCTTCGCAATCGTGATCTTGCCTCTCTCTCTCTCTCTTCCTTCTTCTCTCCCGAATTTTATGATTTTTTTTTTCGGGTTTTGCTTCTTTTGTGTTTCCTTGCTGAAAAATGATGTTATATATTTGTTTGGAAGCTGAGAAAATGTGAGCATCAAGTAAAATATGTATTTTTTATAATATTTTCAAGATTACAACCAAACACCTGAAATATTTTCCAAAGTATTTTTTAAAATACAACCAAACACCTAAAAATATTTTCCTTTTCCGAAAATATTTTCACCTGAAATTATTTTACACCCGGAAAATATTTTACACCCAACCAAACACAGCCTAAATTAGAATCTTTGAGTTTTAGTTGTGTAAACATTTGAAAACCTATGGTTATGTTTGGTAACAGTTTTTATTTTCTGTTTTCAAAATTTTGTTTTTGAGAATATAAAGAAAAAATAATTTTCTTGTATTTTTTAAATAAAAAACATGTTTGATTAGTTGAAATAAAAAAATTAGTTTTTTGAAAAAAAAAATAGAAAATACTAAAATATGTTATTACTAGAATTTGAACTCTAATGCTAATTCATTAAATAAGACAAATTCATTAAATTAAATGTATGTTTTAATTGAGTTTTGAAAATTAGAAACTAAAAATAGTCTTTTGCATGTTTTTAGTTTCCTTTATAAATTGAGTTTTGATAACAATTTTTGTTTTTTTGTCCATTTTTGAGTTACCAAATAAGTTTTTTAGTCTCGAAATAAAATTTTTTTTTGAAAATAGAAAATAAGGGAAAAAATAGTTACCAAACATATCCTATATTTTTCTTATACATAAAGATTCTAATGTATATTTTTAAATTTGGTGTTTAAAATTACAAACAATGTAAATATACGTTAGTTTAAATTAATTAAAATAATATTTCCTAACCTTTTATAAAAAAATTAAAATTAATAAATCATCCTTACACAAAATAAATTTTTATTAAATTAAATCTTCTTTATTAAAAAAAATTAATCATCCAATATAAATAATTTTATTGGACATTCTTGTGAATTGAATGTATTAAATTATAGTAATTGTAAGGACGTTATAGGGATAAGAGGCCCAGGAGAATATGTTGGACCGTGGGCCTTATCCGAGGACACTTAGTGGTCTGAGGACATGTACACAATAAAAAAGACGTAAAAGATAGAACGCCACGGACAAATTATAGCTACGAGGGTTGTGGAAAATAGTATAAGGAGGAATGCCTCCTCGGCTAAGTAAAGCAAAGGTGAGAAGGATTGGTCTGCCCTCAAGGGTGACATTCCAAAGATTCCATTGATAAGAATAAACGTCATGGAAGCATGAAATGAAGGGAAGCTGATAAATATCTAAAAGAAAGCTACTATCACCGCATTGAATGCTCTGTAGCTAATCCTCTGGCTGCATTAATGTGAAAGTGATAACTGAACAGTAGTAAGCAGCCTTACAGCTCATTCCAAAGACTTTAGGAAGGTGCTAATGGAATAGGTATCAAGACCAACAACTTGATTTGCACGTGGATGATGGAGATGAAAAAGAGAGGGATATATAATGAAGAAGGAAGCCCCTTACAAGGGGGTATATAATTCGTGAAAGAGGAAGAAAAACCATTGTAGCTGTTGGGAAATTTAGTCCCCGGTTGATAAAATTAACAAGTTTTAAATCCAAGTTGTTAATTAGATTTATTATGCATAGAACTTGTTAAAACAAACAAACATCAATATCATGTCACAAATAAAGTGCAGCAGAAAAAAAAATAAAACAAGATATGATAACCTGAGAAAATCAATGAAACCAACCAGTTTCACAGTAAAAAAACCTAGGGGGAAACCTTCCCTAAAAGCAATCCACTATAGTGAAGAGAAGTTTCAGATCTAGTACAAAACCTTTGTCCCTAGACCCTACAATCCCTGTAGATGAACTCACAGTAGAAACCTTTTACCACTTCAGAACCTCTGAACTCTTCAATATATAAACGCTACTCTTTGATTCACGAATCCCAGTATGTAACTAACCAATTGTGCGGATTCTAGTACGCGACTTTAATCATCAACTAAAGAAGAAGATGTTGGTTGCAAAGTTCTTCACTTCATCAACAATGAGGATCAAGAAGCACTTGGTTACAAAACCCTAAGGCGTAAACACATAGTAGCTTCTTTTTTAGAGAATAAGGCTTCGGTCACTTTTTGCATATGTTCTCCTTCTATTCTCATATGTGACGGATTTTAAAATAAGCCTTATATATGCCTAGGGTTGTAAAAAAAAAACCCTACACAAATACAAAAGCCTGACCCAAAAATTAGATTTGAAAATTCTGATTTCCGTAACCTCGATAGATAGCATCTGTTGAGCCTTATTAAATCTCGATAAATAGCTATCTGTCGAGCAGCTGTCCAGTAGGTGTCCAGCAGCTATCCGCAGGTGTCCAGCAATAGTAAACACATTTTCTTCACTTGTTTCTTGGTTCAATCTTCATGGCTTTAATACTAGACTTGAACAACATGTTCTTTGAAGTATTAAACACATCCTAGATTTACCCAAATACAACTAAAGTGCGTTTTGTCAAAGGATTAGTCAACTACATAAAATATGTCCTTAACAGTAGCATTGAGAGCTGGACTTGTAACCAAATTCAAAAGAGGTATATATATATATATATATATATATATATATATATATATATATATATATATATATATATATATATATATAAGATTCAGTCTCCTTAGATTGTGCCGAGGACGGTTCATTTTGTGCAAAACAGTTTCATTTTTGTTTTCTTTTCATCTGGGCTCACTGTAAGTACTGTATGATTCATTAGAGTTTGGTTTTGTTTAGTCCACTCTCTACAAATTTATTGTATTGGGCCTTTTGGACTAGAATCCTTTTCCCTTTAGGATTGGGAACCAAATCTAGTCCTTACAGACACAATTTGAGACCGTTACCCAAAGGGAAAAAGATTTTGGTCCAACTTGGCCCAAAAAGCCCAATAGAATGAATTTTGAGAGAGTGAGCTAGAAAATTAGGCTTTAATGAATATTGGTAATGAGCCCAAATGATAAGTAAACAAGAAAAAAATGGTTATGCTCAAAGTAAATCGTCCTTGACACAATCCGAGAAATTGAATTTTCTATATATCTTCTTATTGAAGTTGATTATAAGTCTAGTTCTTACTTCTATAGTGTTTTCTTCCAGTTTTTCCCCCTCTCCTCTGGAGAATCCCTTACATTATATATCTCCCCTTCGATGATTTTAGCCCTCTATTTGTTGATTATCCAAGTCACTACTTGAGTGTCTGTCCCATCATACGCCTTCTCTCACCCCTTGTGAGCTGCGGTAGCTAAGGCAACATTGTTCAGGGGTCTTCTTTACATAAATGCAGCCAAGAGGTTTGATGGGATGCATTAAATGTGGTGGCAGCCACCAACCCTTCAGTAATGTCAGTGCTAGCCCTTTCCCTAAAGCTCTTTCTCTACAGTACGACCTACTCTGATAACGTGTTATTGACGTGACCTTACAGTCTGAGAGCGTGGCCTCCTCGGCAGGATAATGGCCTCTCTCAGCCATGAGTATGACACGTGGCGCAATTAATTTACTGGAATTCCTGTACCCTACAGTAATAATATAAACTAAAAATAGAGACGACCATGTTTCAGGTTTGATAAGAGAAACGACATTTAGATCATCGTTTCACTAAATATGTATTAGACTAAGGGTCTGTTTGGATTGAGGGGGGAGCGGAGGAGAGTAGAGTAGAGTTAGCTGAAAATAAGCTAATTTTAAGCAAATTCTACTCTACTTTCCCTCCTTCCCACTCAACCCAAACGGACCATGAATAAGGTGTTTTGGTTGGGTATCATATACCTGAACTCCCAACCACTACAAGTGACACATTTTATATAAGAGTGCCACCTGCTGGTCCTAATGTAACATTTCATGGATTTGTCTCTGTTGCCATTTATCTTGGATATATATTTTATATTATAAATTATTGGTTTAACAAAAAATTTAGTCCTCATCCTTTGTTACATGTAACAAAATTATCTTCATCATTTTAAATGTTTTATTTTAGTATCTATATTTTTAAACATATGTCATTTGATCGCACTGATTTGGCAGGATTAACAGATTTCTTGTACCTTCTATCCACAAATTATGCTTGCCAATCGTGGACATCACTATCTTACATGGACACCTAATTTATTTTGGCAAAGACTAAAAGACGAGTTATTTCGTATCTTTAGCCAACAATATGGAATTTCAAATTTTCAAGCAATAAAATTAATGTCATCACATTTTTCACACCAATGATATGTTTTATTGTAATTGGTACGTAATAATAGTAGTGTTAATGATAGATTCAAATAAAGACCAACCAATTTTTCACAAAAAACCATATAAGTAGTTGGGGAAAAAAATTATGAAAAATGTGATGTTCCTAATATTTCTTAATTTACTTGTTTGTATGTTGAAATCGATGCTTAAGAAATAGAGACTTCATTAAAATCATCAAATTAAAAAAGAACACATTGTCTACCCTCCTTTAGTAGGGGAACTAGGGTTTAGATTCCTACTCCTATATCATTGTATTATAAAAAAAGATGTACAATATTATGCACTTATAATTCAGAAAAAGTACTTCTAAATGGAGTGAGTTACTTCAAAGAAACAAACAACTTTCCGGATGGGCTAAGGAGAAGTTGGCATCACCAGCAAGAAGACTTTTTCTTCCACCTCTTGAATCTCTTGTTTATTTTTACCGTCTTTTGACTTTTCAAATATGCACTATATACATACATACATACATACATATATATCTATGTATGTATGTATGTATGTATGTATGTATGTGTGTGGAGTATACACGGAATCATATGCTTTAATTTCCACGTGCAAAAGATGAAAGATCAAAAATCAAGTATGTTTTTCACATGGAAAACGAGGGACAAACAAACTTAAGAAAAGTCGCACATTTTTTTTTCTTCCACAAGGAAACTATCAAACTCTGGCAGGAGTTAGCGTTGCCGCTGTAGACTCTTACAAATATGCCGTCTTTAAACTTATGGGGGCGTCACAGACTCAAAGCCCATAGGTTAAATATCAAGGGCAGGAAATCATAGGGGTTGAAATTACATTATTCCCCCTAATGCAAAATCCATTGTTCCCAAATTCCATTTCATTATTTTTTATTGTGCGCAGGTGTTACTCTTTTTGCAGGAACATGCATGCATGCTCATTTCATTCTTTTTTATAGTGTTCGAAGATTTATTAGAATAATATGAATTATGCAACAATGTATTTTATTCAATATTCCAATTTTTTATGGACTTATTGTAATATATATATATATATATATATATATATATATATATATATATATATATATATATATATATATATATGGGCAAGTGGTCGTTTATTTATATATAAAAAAAGGACATAGAGAATGTGATATTTGTTATGAAAACGCTTATTTATTAATTGCACTTGAATTTGTTGATGATAATGGATAGAAAGAGCAGAGTTCTTTATAAACTTATATACTTCCAAAAAGAATTACTAAAAATGATAAAAGTTAAAGTGATGATGAACGCCACTTTATTATCTGAGTTAGCCATATATTTCTTAAGCTTATCCACATCATCTAAGAGATTTTTCTTTGTTTGATTTTTTTAATTCATTTTTAAATGGACCACCCTCAGCCCAATGAAAAAGTTTCTAACCGAGTACTGGTTTGGTACAATTAAGGGTGTCTTGACTCTTGAGAGTTGAGATAAAAATGGTGGAGAGAAATTGTCCAGTGATTAATTGAGGAATCTAAGGTATAATTTTTAGTATTCGAAATTATGCAACTATGAGAGAAATTATTATTTACATTGGCAGGACTGCTAATGTAGTCCTCTCTAACAAATGAGATGAAGTCATCTATATAAATATATGTGTGAGTTTCTTAATTGATTGCATAAATCCTTTTGAAAGTCTTATTAGTGATGATAATCAATTAGTACTACATTGTCACACGTTGATTTTTAATGTGTGTGGGAGAAACTACGAATTAGTGGCATGGTGAACAATTTAAATGGGTAATTGAAATTTTCCAAGTTGAGTCTCTTTCATAAATTTCATATGGATTCATGAGATTGAATTTAAATAATATATATATATATATATATATATATATATATATATATATATATATATATCAGTATATACACCCACACTATCTCGATTTGTTTTTCACTTTGAAATATTATATTGTTGTCACCTTATTTGTCCACAATAACTTTAGTGCCAAATTTGCTATAAAAGAAAAAAAATCACAATTTTTATTTATTTATTTATCCATTTATAAAAATAGTAGTTATTTAAAAAAAAAACTCTTCATTTAAACCGGAAACCACAATCACTTTTATTTATTTATTAATTTTTACAAAAGAGCCCAACACACACAGTAATGCATGTTTTCGTACACTGATCACGTTGAGTCTCTCTCTGTCTCGCACAAGAAGCAATGATAAATTGGATTTACATTTTATAGGCTAGAAACAATAAACTTGGAATTGCCAATCTCTGGCTGGCCCTTCAATAACCCATCCAACTCCTTTACGAATATTTCCATAGCTGGAGCTGGCAAGCAAATTGGGACAACAATCCCATCTTCTCCCATATTGTTCTTGAATGGAATTAAAAAGCTAGCCACACCAGGAATAGCCCCAACCCCACCTTTGGCTGCCCCACCATAAACCGGTTTGCCCCACCCAAAATCCACATCTTTAAACCCGGCACGTGTCAAATCTGACACAAGGTAGGCCCTCACCACAGTGAAGTGGGGCCTACCCCTAGTCACCAACATATTAGCCAACGATCGCATGTACTCTTCATTTACCTCGTTCTTCGCTTTCTTTACCAATTCCAAAGCGTAACTCAGTGGATTTTTACATAGTTTCTCAGTAGTTGTAATGGCCACTGGAAATGCAAAGCCATTACCATAATAACCAATTGGTAAAGGAGGGTTAAATTTCGAACGTGCGTCAACTACGCAAATAATGCGGACCTCCTCGTTCGGGTCGGGTTTGATAGCTATGGTTCGACAACGCCAAAGACAGGCCGTGAGTAACTCGAATGTAGAGCATTTGCCTAGGTGGTGTGGCACAAATTTTCGAAGTGCAGAAACTTCGGTGGGTACAAAGAAGAAGGACTTGTGCAACATGTCGTCAAGTGGAATAAGTGTACCCTTTGTATCAGCAACTTCGTCATACTCACGGTGTGCGAATTTTACACGTGGTGGGTCACGCGCGTTAAGGAGATGTCTTTGCCATACTGGTAAAATGGATGGGGAGCTTGCACCACGTGCTATCTCGCCCACAGCCGCCATGAATTGGACTGATCCGGCTGCATAACTCATCGTGTGATTGACACGTAGGGCGAAGATGAAACCACCGCATTTGAGGCGTGTAACCTGTGAATTCAAATCAGCACAATAGCATTATTGAAAAAGACATGTAATATGAGACCACGCACCTGAGGCGCGTCACTAATCAGTTCAAATCTGTACAATATCATTATTGAAAAAGACATGTAGCGTCCATAATTCATTTTACATGCTAATGATGTGTCTTTGGAAGAATTGTCCATTCCACTTTTTTGAAGTGCTCTGCTCACGGGCATGGATCACGAATGATTTTTATTGACTTTGTGGAAAAATATTAAGGGTGGTTTTGGATAGAGAGGATGGTGCCTGCGTTTGAGATTTTTATGTTTGAGATTTTTTTTTTTTTTTGTGCAGGGATTTTTTTTTTTTTGCGTAGAGATTTTAATCAGGAGTCATGACGCACTGTTTATTACTGTGCAATTACTGGTGTACTTTTCAACTTTTTTTAATTAAAAATAAATCTCACGACACTATTTATATATTTAAAAATTATTTTACTACAGTGTTTTCAATTTTCAGTTTTCAACTGTATTTAAACGGATCCTAACTTAGTTTTGGACTTTTGGGATCACTAGACCAGGACTGAGAATTATGAAAAGGAATATATATTAAAATGTAAAATAAATGAACAAAACAAAAACATAAATTAAGAACATATATAGATCAGATAAATTTTAACGTTTGGCTTATCCATCGTTATCTTGCATGTTGAGTATTAAAATTAATTAATATAGATTTTTTTTTACAGATATAATAAAAATTATATAATATGAATATTATTTCAAGCATGTAATATATTGCAACAGGTGTGTGCAAAAGTCTGACAATGGTGTGTATGTATGAATATAATACTAATTATCTTATTGGGGTATATGTATACAAATAATTATACTACCATACATTTTTACAAACGTTTTAACCTAATTATTTTAAGTAGTAGACTTTGAATGATGGACAAAAAATAGTAAGCCTATATGATAGCGACAGACAACTACTTATAGTTTGCCATATAGAACAGTTGTGGTAAAATATGTATGATACTAGAATTATTAAAATGTATATTCCATTATATGAGATCCAAATGTTATGGAAAAAATATGCATACACCAAATACCCAAATGCAAGATGCCTTCTTATGAAAGAGACATATACCTGTCAGCTTGATAAAATAATAATACCTTGATAAATAAATAAATAAAAATGTGTGCACACCAAAATATTCTATAACAAAGACCTAACCCATAAGCCAGTCACAGACCTAAGCCCAACTATTAATCACTTTGGCAGTGCATCCACAAAACTCACAATTGGCTGTTTTTGTTAGTCCAAATTTAGAGTTGGATAACTTTTTTTTTTTTTTGGGCTGAGTAGGATTTAGATGAAAATTTTCTTCTAAAGACAACCTCAGACCATATCTTAGGTTGTGATAACAAGTTATAAAATCAACCATACAGATTGTGTTGTGGCTAATTATCTGATAGTGATTGGATTAATCGGAATCCTTTACTAATTCTAATTCCATCTCTTATTAATTTCCAAGACCATGACTGGTCCAAACATACCAGTTAATGGACCACCACTGCTTTGAAATTAGATTATGCAAAACAAATAAGATGAGAACTGTCGTTTTTTTTTTAATACAAATTTGGTATATGAAGTGAACATGTCCAAAAAAAAAAAAAATCTTTTGCTTCTATCTTTATGAGTTGCTGTTATATGCATATGTCTCACATGAGGTGGGTTTTATGATTATTATTTGTAGGACCCATCTTATGTGATAATTATGTTGTATATCATTTTTACACAAAATAATAAATTATGTTAAACATATTGGAAACAAATACTTCAAGCTTAATAATTAAATTTCTAGAAAGAAGTATTTTTTTAGTTTTTAGTTTAATTTTTTTTTCATCTTTTGGAAAATAAGCTAATTTATTTATTTTTAAATCTATTTTTAGATACTATTCATTAAGGTGCCCTCTTAAAATTCACTTAACTAAAAAGATACTTTTATTCTTTAAAAAAGATGTTACATGGCTAAATTTTAAGATGGAACCTAAAGAACAGTTCCTAATTATATCTTAATTTTGTCAATTTTGTTTTACCTTTAACAAATAAAGAATCAGCAAAACCATGCTCCCCAAAAGTAAAGACTAAAAGTTGCACTTAATAAAAAAGTCACTTTAAAAAGTTGTGTAACCAAGGAAATTCACTCAATAATTTATAGTAGTTCTGCTTACATAATTTTAAGCAATGCAATGGCCACATAAATGTACACAAATTTTATTATAATTCGTCACAAAAATTTTGCATATTCATGCCGTTTTGACACTTTTTCATGTACAAAATGTTTAGAGGCTAAGTTCAAATAGTAAAATTAGCAACATATTATAATTATTTTTTAAAAAAAAACAACAACAACAACAACGATCGGTTGAAACAAGTGAACAGTCACTTCCACTCACCTTTTTCTATTTCTCTTTTTCACCATTTATGCAGTCCACTGTTGTGACAAAAGTTATGTACTCTTTATGCTTTTAGAAAGTTTCATTAAATTGGTAGGAGAGAATCGAGAGATGATGTGGTTTTCAGGCAAAACTGATCTTCCCAACAGTCTTTGGGAAACATTAAGGGCCCATCCCTACGTATGTTGAACTAATAATTTTCAGTTTTTTTTTAAAATACATGTGGATAAAAAAGTGTATAAAAATATGTATAATGTTGTTTAAAAATTGAAAATATGTGTTTATATATATAAAAGTACCCTAACATGTTGGGAATTTGCTTTCTTGTTATGATCAACCAATGATCCAACTTAGATGTAAAAATAGAGCCATATTAAACCATCCATTTTTAGAAAAAATTTCTCTAAAAGTGAAGAAATTATTAATACTTTTTCAATTTTTAAAAAAATATTTTTTAAAACGATTAATTATTGTGTGTACCTAAATCATACATTAGCAAAATCCATAAAAAAAAAAAAAAAAATCTTAGGAGTTCTTTAAACAAATATGTACCTGAACAAGCACTAATGGGCAATTAAGGACCTCTCCAGAGCCAGGAACATCAAAAAGGAGCTCTTCCCAGCATGGAAATGGTGGTTGAAGTGCATCACCAAACTGTTCAAGTGTAACATCAGCATCGGCCTCAATGAACACAATACCCTCACCAGTACATTCTACTACAAGCTTCCGGTCAGGTCCTTCCCTAAGCCTACCAGCAAGTGGGTAGTAAAACACAAGTGTTTTTGCAAGTGCCTCTCTAATGACTCTCACAGGGTCTTTACCTTGCATTGAGGGATCATATTTATAGAACTGTATGTCTGGAATTTGAAATCGAAGACCCTCTTGATCATCAATATCAGAAAGTTGTTTGAATTCATGGGGTGTGGGCTTAGCAGGAGCAACCAGTTCAAGTTTGCACCTTCTTACTGTAAACACTAGAGCGGTGGCTGGTGGCGCCATGCCAAGAAGAAAGGGTGGGTTTGATGAGAGTATCAAGAATAATGGGTAGGTTTTAGTTTTAGTGGTTATTGCTGTTGTAGTGTGTGTTATGATTATTTTTGGGAGTAGAATTTATAGCAAAAGTTCAAAAAACAAAGGATGGCCTGCACAGCAGGCTTCACCTTTTTTTTTTTTGGATGTTAGTGCGGACTATTCTATTTGGTAGTTGAGTGAGAAAGTGCTTTGTAATTTAAAGTGCTGTGACCGTTCAGCAAAAAAAAAAGTGATGTGATCGAATTGACTCAATATATAATTGGACTAGACTAATTAATGGACGACCATAGCTTATGGCTCAAACACCTTCACAAGGCTCACAACAACCAACTGTTTGGCCGATTGAGCAACCACAATGTGAACTCCGAACAGAAAACCACTGGAATCTACTAGACAGCCTCTAAGGGGACACTAATGAAGTATCTGACGGAGACACAGCGAAACCATGTGGTTGTGGTTGTAAAGGTGGGAATTGGTTCATTGAATCACTGTTGAAGGTGAGAAAAGACAAGCAAATTACAACGTGTTTCACACCAGTCTGGATTTGATTTTTATGCATTTAAAATTTATTTTAAATGTGTGGTGTATGGCTCTTTCTATATGCCGACGAATATATATAAATATATAATACTTAAAAAGATTATTTTGCACAACTGCTGTGGGTTACAACTTACAACTCGAGGTATACGTTGCCGTAGTTGTTAGAGATTGGAGAGGGAATTTGGTGTTTGTCAATGTGAAAAAAAGGTCGACAATGTAGAAAAGGTTGACAATGTAGAAAAGGTCGACACCAAGATAGTTATTAGAGATTGGAGAAGGCTTTGGTGTTTGCTAATTTACAAAAAGGTCGACACCATGGTGTAGTTGTTAGAGGTTGGATTATTGGTGGCCGCTTCGTGGTTGATCTTTACTCTATATGACGCTTAATAAATGTCTTCTATTTTAGTGGTTGATTTTAATTCTATTCTCTTTTTCGTAAGTAGGAGCATGTTGTCTTTATTGCAGTCCGTGGACTCCGTACCCCCAAGGCTCACTCTCTGTGCCAAAATTAGTCTGACCAAGCTTTACATTGTGGTTCCGAAAATCTCTCCCACCTACTTATTGTGTGTACAGTTAGGAGAATTTGGGAGTCTGAATCATTATCACTAAATTTTTTTTTTTTTTTTGGATTGAAAATACTGAAAACTTTATTAAATCAAGAAGAGTAAGTTACATCTTGAATCAAAGCTTGGTTAAGGAAACAAGGCTCCTCTTCTAATCAAACTGAAAAATTATCTATGCCTGAAGCATATTTAACTAATAACTGAGCTGACTTATTGTCTTGCCGACGGACATATGAAAAAATAATCTGTTGAAACTCTTGAGAAGCTAACAAAGAACTAGAAATAATGGTTATTACTTGAATTTTATATAATGGTTATTTTATTTTTAAAAAAATATATGAATAATTTGTATTTTAATTTTTTTTAAAGTCAAATTTTATTAAGAATTCTGATTTAATGATTTTCTAGTAAGTAGGTGAATCTTAAGATTTTTGTTACTCATAAAATGATTATTATAACAATTTTATTTTTATGCCATATAGTAACCATTATGCATCTAAAACTTTGAAGTTTAACCTCAAAGCCATAGATTTTTTTTATTCTGTATAAAAAAAAACCTCAAAACCATAACAATTTATTAAGTTTAGTATATAATTATTTCCAAGTGTTGTTACTTATACACTCATTTTATGAAAAAAAAATAACAATTACATAAAAATTTGAACTCTTAACACTTTTCAATGGTAACATTTTCATTGAAGTAAGAAATAGTTTTGACGGGGGACAAGGTGGAATTGCCCTTGGCTCCACCGTTCCACCCTTGAATGTACAAAGTATTGCCTAATTTTTTTTTAAAAAAAAAATACTAAGTATTCGATTAGATTGCGTTTCTCCATGTTGCGTTTGCGTTTTTCTTTTTCTTTTTATTTTTTATTGAGACTTGCGTTTCACGTGAGACATGATACTGTCAGTGGGTCCCGTGCACTATGCACAGGACTCACTACCTCTTTGACTAGCAAATATTTCACAAGTGCAATTGCCCGTGGCTCCACCGTTCCACCCTTGAATGTACAAAGTATTGCCTAATTTTTTTAAAAAAAAAATACTAAGTATGCGTTTGGATTGTGTTTCTTAGGGGTGTCCATGGGTCGGTTCGGGTCGGGTTTGTGCCCAACCCGTGACCGACCCGACCAAGTCGGGTTCTAGATTTTCAGACCCGCCGCCGACCAATTAGAAAATCGGATCGGATCGGATCGGACGGTTCTTGCCTGAAAGTGGTCGGGTCTCGGTCGGGGTTGATTATTTGCAAACGACGAGAATCCAGCCAAGAAAATATGAAAAACGCAGAATCCAACGAGAAAAATTTTGAAAAACGCAGAGTCCGACGAAATTTCTTTTGAAAAACGTTAGAAATTCGGCCAGATCTCGCCAGATCTTGGCCATTTTCGGCAAGATCTTGGCTAGATCTAGCTTAAATCTTCCCAAAAAATCTCAAAACTCGCCGGATCTACCCAAAAAAATCTCAAAACTCGCTGGGAAAATGATGGGCCAGTCGGATCGGGTTTCACAAATTTAAGAGGAGGAGATCCGATCTCCGACCCGTTGATCTCGGATTTTGGAGAATCAAAACCATCGCCGACCGTCGGAGCAGTCGATTCGGTCGGCAGCGGGTCGGGTTCGGTCGGCAGCATCGGGTGGGTCGGTTCCTGCGGGTCTTTGGACAACCCTAGCGTTTCTCCATGCTGCGTTTGCGTTTTCCTTTTTATTTTCATTTTTTATTGAGACCCGCGTTTCACGTGGGACACAGTACTGTTAGTGGGTCCTGTGCACTGTGCACGGGACCCACTACCTCTTTGACCAGCAAATATTTCACAGGTGCAATTGCCCTTGGCTCCACCGTTCCACCATTGAACGTACAAAGTATTGCCTAATTTTTTAAAAAAAAATACTAAGTATGCGTTTGGATTGCGTTTCTCCATGCTGCGTTTGCGTTTTCCTTTTTATTTTTATTTTTTATTAAGACCCGCGTTTCACGTGAGACACAGTACTGTCAGTGGGTCCCGTGCATTGTGCACGAGGCCCACTACCTCTTTGACCAGCAAATATTTCACAGGTGCAATTGCCCTTGGCTCCATCGTTCCACCCTTGAATGTACAAAGTATTGCTTTTTTTTTTTTTAAATACTAAGTATGCGTTTGGATTGTGTTTCTCCATGCTATGTTTGTGTTTTCCTTTTTATTTTTATTTTTTATTGAGACTCGCATTTCACATGGGACACAGTACTATCAGTGGGTCCTGTGCACTATGCATGGGATCCACTACCTCTTTGACCAGAAAATATTTCACAGGAATGTGTCTGTCAGTAGGTCCTGTGCACTATTCACGAGACCTACAAACCTTTTTTTTCAACAATTTTTTCATTAAAAATGGGTCCCACGGTACTATTCACACATTTAAAAATTATTTTGTTACAGTGTTTTTAGTTTTCAACAAAATAAACAGTATTTAAATATACCCTAAGTATTTTAACACACACACGTAAAGAGGGGAAAAGTATTGCCCAATTTGTAAAGTGGGGAGAAGTATTGCCCAATTTGTTAACGTTGTCAAGTTAACAAATTGTGCAATAGTCCGGTTTCTCCAAAAAATAAAAATAAAAATTGTGCAATACATTTGAAAAAATGTTAGGAGTGCACATTTCAATGATATTACATCAATTGCATTAATTATTATCAATCATTAATCAATGCTAGGGTACAATTTTTAAAATTAATGCAATTGATGTAATATAATTTTCATATGGTTTTTCTTTTTGACAGTTCATATGGTTTTAATATACACGGGTCATTTATTAAATTTTTATTGGAATTAGGAAAAAAATATGGCCTTACAAAAAGAGAATAGAAATACTCTCTCCTCCCTCACCCAATAATTAATGTCTTCTATTTTCGATTATTCCTAAATGAATAATCAAAACCTAAATAATTAACACCCCTCACAAAAATCATACAACTTATAGATTTATTTTTTATAATAATTCAAATTTAGTTATTTTAGGACCACAACTTTTTTTTTTAAGAAAAAAGACCACAACTTTTACTATACTATTTTTCGCAACTATTTTATATGACGAATTATGATTGACTATTTATCATTTTTATATAAACTTACTGTTATCTCTCCATCACTTATACTTGGATAAAAGTTGGTAGTCTTAGAATTTTAAATTTTTTATTCCAAACTGAACTATATGGTCCTCAAAAAAAGACAAAAACATTAAAAATTACATAAGTAGCTTGCGAACTTTTGGAAGGATATGGCGGCTGAAAATAAAATAAGGACATCAAATATGCGCTCTTTCTAGTGCAATTTCCTCTCTTTCTAAAGCATCTTCCAATTTGAGCTGAAAAAATCCCCGGAAAATGTAAAGAAGGATCCACGCTTTCCAAGCGGCAATTGATGCTGATCTGATCCACTCTTTCTAAGTCTCTAGTCAACGATTTTTAGTACAAAACCACACTAAAACAATTGGAAAATGTGATATTTTATGTTATATAAAGTTATAAGTAAAAATGACCATATATCACTATTTAGTAAAATATTTAGCAATATATTATTATTTGTAAAATATTTAACAATCTACCATATTTTTTAAACTCAGGTTTGTGAAATTTGAGTTTGTCGTATAACTCGAGTTCTTTGAAAAAACAACCTTCAAATTTGTCATGCTATTTTTTAATTATTTCACAAATAATAGTAAATCCATACATATTTTGCCAAACAATAATAAGTTAATAATTCTCCATTTTGGCCAAAGTTATAAACATACATATAAAAAGGACTTAAAGAGATGACCTAAAAGGAAGTCATTCTTTCATCAAAAAAGAAAAAGAAAAAGGAAGTCATTCTTTTTTCTTGGTGACATTGGAAAATTAAATGAATGAAAGAGACAGCCTAGTGGGAAGTCATTTTTTTTAGTGACACTTGAACATTAACGAATGTCTGCTTTCTTAGTATTTTCTTGGTAATTGCCCTGTGCCTGCACCCCAACTCCACCAATTGACGGGTCAATGATATTATCCGTTCTCTTTTTGACCATTAAAATATACATTCTATTGTGCATTACTACAAACTTGATTCTCATATAATATATATTACAAATTTTATTATATAAATAAATAATAAAATTGTAAACTAATGGGTTACGGATAAAGTGATGGCAATTACGTTCATTGTCATGCTATATTGATAAAAATTATAATACCTTTAATAGTTTTTATTATATATAATATATATATATATATATATATATATATATATATATATATATATATTTGAAACCGAACCAATAAGTCTATTATTTAACTCGCATAGAATCAAATACAAAAAGTTTATGAATGTTTGGCGGAATAGACTCCATCCATACTAATAACAAGAAAAAAATCTTACTCTCTTAACTAAAGCATATATAACTACATTATCTCATACGTAAATATGAGAGAGAAAAATTATGAGGAGAATTGATTAAAGGGTTATGCTAATGGTTAATAATCTATTTTATAAAAATTTTGACACTACTTTTATAAGAAATGAAAAAAGCTGTCAAAATATTAATTATTTTTTTTTCTTTTTCCATAAAAATTTTATTTAAATAAATTATTAACTATTACTCTAAGAGTATTTGTTAGCGTTCCCCTTGATTAAAAACAGAGTGTCTTTGATAGAGGTAGCCAGGAGAAGGGTGAGACATATCACCAAATCGAACATTAATGACAACCTCAGAATTGCCCTAAAAAATAGAGCATTAAATAAACGAGGTTAGGAGTCCAAGATCAATGTATTTTCTTTAATGGTCCGTTTGGATTGAGGAAGAGGGAGGGGGAGTAGAGTAGAGTAGATTTAACACAAAATTAGCTTATTTTTAGTCAATTCTACTCTACTCCCCTTTACTCCCCTCCTTCCCCCCTCCATCCAAATAGGTCATAAGTTATTTCAATGGTATTGTCCTAGTTTATAATTAATGCTTTCAATCTTGTTTTGAAGGGCGCAGCTTCTGTCTAGTGCCTTCATTGCACTGAACCCGCTACGATCATGACATATGTTTATTTTTGAATTAGGTTAGTAGGTACACTTAACTAATTAAGACTCAATTCATATCATTTTAATAAATATATAAACAATGTTCTGACCATAATCTTTT
Organism: Castanea sativa; assembly: GCF_040712315.1. Taxonomy (NCBI): domain Eukaryota; kingdom Viridiplantae; phylum Streptophyta; class Magnoliopsida; order Fagales; family Fagaceae; genus Castanea; species Castanea sativa. The sequence goes on along the minus strand of NC_134024.1, from coordinate 4,817,209 downwards.
CTTTAAGTAACGTTAGTGTACGATTTAATTATAGATTAGGTTCGTAAATGACAGAAAGATGTTTGGTAGCCATGAAGTACTGCGCTGGATCAATTTCCAGTGTCCACTGGGCACTGGGCTCGGAAGCTGTAGACTCCATAAAATCTTATTAAATACTAGCTAGGATGCTGCCGTCCAAGTAATACTTAATTCTATTAACATTAATTCGTGTGCCGTCCAAGTAATACCTAATTCTATTAACATTAATTCATGTGTGCGAACGCATGAAATAGAATTCAAGGGTATTTCTTGAGTGTTAAATTGTTAATGCTCTTTTAAAATAATTAATTAATCATATTGATGACATGATCCCTAAGTGTTTTCTACCATTAGATTTGAGCAAAAATCAATAATTAAAAAAAAATTGTGTAATTCTTGTAAAATTGCACTATACATAACTTAAATCCATACTTTTAATCCTAAAAAAAAAAACACCATTATTGAGCCCATCTTTTATATACATACTAGCATGTAACTCATGTAAACACATTGATGCATTTAAAATTAAACACAATTTTTATTATAAAAATAGAAATGATTAGTCAAATGACTCAAATTATTTAAAAAAGAAAAAGCATGTAACACATGCATAGATACATGTAAAATTAAATACAATTTTTATCATAAAAGTATAAACAATTAGTCAAATTATTTTAAAAAAAAGTAAACACAATTAGTTACATATTAAAATTCTTACCCAAATTTAATAGTAATTATGATTATTTTTTTTCTTCTAATTTTTAATAAGATAGAATGTGTGGTCATCTTTGTTATGTGGTGATTTTTATAGAGAATATATGATTAGTTTTTTTTTTAAAATTATAGTTCATTAATATTAGATTCTTAGTATTTTGTTTTCATTAACTCACTTGACATAAAGATTAAAAAAAATTAAGTCGACACATGACATAAACTTAAGTGGATAAGTATGATGTGATCTCCACATAAATTTATACACATGACATAAAATTATATACTAATTTCAAATTCTAATTGAACTTTTTCTAAACTTTGCTTATATATACACCTCCTATTATATACTATTAATTCATAAACATCTTTTATACATAATTTTGAAATAAAAAAATTAAAAATTTTATAAATGAAATAGTTATTGATATTTGATCATATTGAAATTTTGTAAGTATAGAGCAATTAAGAAGAAAATGTAATGTAATTAGGAATTTGTCAAAATTCACAACTAATAAAGAAAAAACTGTTAAATGGTGTAACAATTTTAAAGTTACATTAAATGTAATTTACCCAACATTTGATTCAAGTTATTCTTTATGTAACTTGAATCCAACTTGTGTTCAATTTATAATTTGTCCCTATCTGCAACCAAGAAAGCAACTACTCAACTACTAGTCAAGTGATCTTTTGATTTTTTCTTTAACTCCTGTTTCTTTGGATTGGAAATTTTTATATTAAAAAAGAAGTAAATTTTGGTTATTAGGTTTGGGAAAGTTTTGGGCTTTTTTAGTAAAAAATGTGGTCTTTAATATTTGATTTTCGTCTAATCGTGAATTACTTTTTATTGATTGGCTGTTAACAAAGAGGATAAAAAGATAGGAGCAAATAATTATCTAAAATCCATGTTTTCATTGTTTTGTGATTTTTTCAATTGAGTGTGGACAAAATTTGAGTTGAAGACCATTTTTTTTTATTATATACTTTAGCTAAAATGAGATTGTGTAAAATGATGTGATATTTAATTGATTTCTCATTGTTAATCTAGTTGCGAGGAAAGTGCAGGGAAATGGTGTAAAAAGATAGGAAAATCTATATTTCCATTGTTTTCTGAGTGTGGGACAACTTTGAGTTGTGGCATCTGATTTTTGACTCTATGCTATGATTATTGTGAGAATGTGTAATGATTTGATCTTGAACTTCTTTCTCACTATTTGGTTGCTAAGAAAGTGAAGGGAAATTAATGAAAAGAAAGATTGAGTAATTTTATTCAGAATATTATATTATATTATATTTGAGTGAATTTTTAGCTAATGTGGCTGTTGAGTTGGAATTTCTCTTAAATGTGATGCATTAGTGCTTAGTGGTCCCACGAGCAAACGAGGAACATCATGTTCCTCTTCGTGGTCCCATGAGGTTCCTTCTTCGCAGGACAGTCAAGAAAGCTTAAATGCTAAAATGTCACCGTATAGATAGATAAGGGTATGTATATATAAGCTATAAGAAAATTGTGTTCTGAGTTTAAAATGAGTGTTTGTAAAAATAAAAGTTATTAGAGTTTGTGGTTGCATTTAAAAACACTCTTTTAAACTCTCGAAACGCCTAACCAAATGGACTCATAACTTGAGAACTATGAGATAGTTCAATCGAGAAATTGCATATACCACACTTACAGGTAAAGCCCTTATTTATACTGAACTAGTGTTCATGAATGTCCCCTGTTTTCTCTAGTGATTTCACCCCTATCAAATCAAATTCTCTCATGCCCATCAATCGTTAGGCAAAGTTAGTGAATATCTCATTATTGCAAAATAGTTTTCTAGCGTATTCAACACCAGTTTTTTTCTTTCTCTTTTTAATATTTATTTTTTACGGTAATGCATGAATTACTTTCTGTTAGCCAATTTGACTCTCTTAGTAAATGTTTTATAACAAAATTTAGGTATAATACCTTAAATACTGTTTCTTAGATTTTCTTCTTAACATTCAACTATATGGTTACTGATGGGACTGACGAAGTTAAACATAGACGAGGTGGTCTTACGGACAAACCTGACCAGTTATCTGCGTCATCAGAGGAAGAGTTAATATCATTAAATGATGCCAATAAAGCCTCAACCGTTACAAGACCACCTGGACGAACCGATGGAAAGGCATTAACGTCCATTACTCCCCTAAAGACGTTATCAGAAGAATCATTAATACCCCAACGGGTATAATCCCCAAGGGTATATAAAAGCCCTCACAACACCAAAACAAGGTACAGAGACAGGATCACAACCTGAACTAATTTTATTCTTGATATTTCAATTACTATCTTCTTTCATACTGACTTTATCATCGGAGGCGTTGTGGCAGGCACCACACCGGTGACCACTTGAATAAGTTATTGCTCCCGTAGGGTTGTCAGAGTACTGCCAGGAGCCATCTGGACGAGTCCCAGCAAACCGACAAGATACTGCTTCATCAGTTTGGCGCCGTTTGTGGGAACGACTTTCTCATACAACAAGAACGTGCTTCCTACCAGCTCCAGATGGAATCCAACCAGGACTCAGCGGCCTTGGCACAGCAAGTCCGAAATCTTGCAGCCACCGTCGAAGAACTTACCAGACAGAATCAAGAGATGAGACAGAGGTTACAGCAAGAAGAGAACCGGTCAAGAGCTGTCCAAGAGGACGAAGGGGATAGCCATGGAAGAAGTGACCGACGGAGAACGGTAACTCCAGAGGAGCAGCATTCTGACATCCTCCAAGAGATGAGGAAAGAGATGGATGAATTAAGAAACGCCATCAAAGAAAAGACCGATTGAAGCCTGGATAAAATGGTCAAAGCGACAGACTCCCCTTTTACCATGGCAGTCCTAGAATGACCAGTACCAGCGAAATTTCGGCTGCCTCAGCTTGAGCCTTTTGACGGGCTTAAAGATCCCCAAGATCACCTTAACACCTTCAAGACAACCTTAGGCCTTCAACAGCCCCCTGATGAGATCATGTGTCGTTCTTTCCCCACTACGCTGAAGGGAGCTGGACGAGAGTGGTTCACGAGATTGCCCACTTCGTCCATCGACAACTTTGAGTAGTTAAGTAATGCTTTCCTACGCCATTTTGTCGAGGGACAACGCCCCAAGAGACCAGCGGATCACCTACTCACTATTAAGCAAGGAGAGAGGGAGACTTTGCGGTCGTACGTAAAATGCTTCACTCGAGAGACCCTAGAGGTGGACGACGCGGACGATAAGGTCCAGCTGACAACATTTAAAGCAGGGCTTAAGTGCAGGGAATTCGTCGTCTCGTTAGCAAAAAATCCGCCCCGGACAATGGCAGAGATGCTATTGAAAGCTTAAAAGTACATGAATGCTGAGGACGCACTGGCGGCCATCGTAGACGAGGAAAAGCCAAAGAAGGATGGAAGGAAGGAAGACGAACGCAGGGGACAAAAGAGGGAGCGCCCAAGCCACCGAGGAGGTGACATTGACAGACGAAAAGATGAGAAAGCTCCACGACCGGTAAAATTCACACCTCTAATTATGCCTGTTGACAAGATTTTGACACAGATCCAGGACCAACACCACCTAAAATGGCCGAGGCCCTTACACTCGTCACCAAGCGTGCGTGACAAAAGCAAATACTGCCGATTCCACAAGGATCACGGCCATCACACGGAGGATTGCCGAGACCTGAAAGGACAAATAGAAGAATTGATATGAAAAGGAAAGCTTCAGAAGTACGTAAAAAAGGGGGACTACAGCAGGTTCAGGGAGGGCGACATGAGCCAACGCGAAACCTCGCCCAAGAATGAGATTCGTCCATCCCAACCACAAGATGTGATCGGGGAGATAAGCACAATAGCAGGAGGACCTTTCATGGGGGGATCATACAAGTCCCTCAAGAAAGCATGCCAGAGGCAAGTAAACAGTGTCCATATGGAACCCCTATTGAAGCAAAGACGGATGAACCAGGATATATTCTTCAGCGAAGAGGACGCAAGGGGAGTCAGGCAGCCCCATAACGACCCTTTAGTGATAGCACTTACAATTGAAGGGTTCAACACTAAGAGGATCCTCGTCGACAACGGTAGCTCTGCAGACATCATGTACCTATCGGCCTTCCAACAGTTGAAACTAGGTCCTGGTAGATTGCGTCCGTTTGAGTCCCCCCTCGTCAGCTTTAGCGGTGACAAAGTATATCCCAAGGGCATTGTGACACTAAAAGTCACAATTGGCGCCTACCCGAAGCAGCAGACCCGTCATCTGGACTTCTTAGTGGTAGATTGCCTCTCTTCGTACAATGTGATCATTGGGAGACCCACGCTCAACTGGTGGAAAGCAGTAACTTCCACCTACTGCCTAAAGATAAAATTCCCAACCGAAGACGAAATCGACGAGGTAAAAGGAGACCAAGTTTTGGCCAGAGAATGCTACCAAGCCGTGTTGGCTGCAGGAGAAAACCACACATGGACGATCGAGGGAGAAAAAGAAGACAACATGGAAGCCCTGGAAACGGTGGAACTCGTCGAGGGGGAAAACTCAAAAGTGATGAGGATAGGTACAACCATAAGCCCCGAGATGAGGAATGAACTCGTCCGTTTCCTTAATGGAAATTTGGACATATTTGCATGAAGTCACGAAGATATGCCAGGTATACCATGCCAGGTAATCCAGCACGAGTTGAAAACAGATCCCGAGAAAAAACCCGTCCAGCAGAAACGACGGGTCTTTGCCCCCGAACGAAACCAAGCAATCACGAAAGAAGTCAACAGATTGTTGCAAGCAGACTTCATCCGAGAAGTTTACTATCCCGAATGGCTGGCCAACATCGTGCTAGTGAAGAAAGCAAATGGAAAGTGGAGAATGTGCGTGGACTTCACAGACCTGAACAAGGCCTGCCCGAAAGATAGTTTTCCCCTGCCGAGGATAGATCAGTTGGTAGACTCTACGGCTGGACATAAATTACTAACATTCATGGATGCATTTTTAGGTTACAACTAGATAAAGATGGATAAGGAAGATTAGGAAAAAACTGCTTTCATCACAAGCCAAGGACTCTACTGCTATAAGGTAATGCCCTTCGGACTGAAGAACGCAGGAGCAACGTACCAAAGACTGGTAAACAAGATGTTCAGCAAGCAAATTGGGAGAAATATGGAGGTATATGTGGACGATATGCTCCTTAAGAGCAAAGAAGAGTTGACTCACCTGGACAACCTGGGAGAGACATTCAACACCCTCCGAAAATACCAGATGAAGCTCAATCCTAGTAAGTGTGTGTTTAGGGTAGTTTCAGGAAAGTTCTTAGGGTTTATGGTATCCCAAAGAGGGATAGAAGCAAATCCAGAGAAGGTGCAAGCAATACTCAACATGGCATCACCCAAGACCGTCAAGGAAGTCCAAAAGCTCACAGGAAGGATAGTTGCACTCAATAGGTTCGTCTCTAAAGCGACGGACAAATGTCTCCCATATTTCAAAACATTGAAGCAAGCTTTCGCCTGGACCGATGAATGTGAGGCAGCCTTTCAAGAGCTCAAGCGTTACCTCGGTAGCCCGCCCATCTTGAGTCCCTCAAAAGCAGGGGAAAGCCTTTATTTATACCGGCAAGATCAACACGGCCGTCGTTGCGGCCTTAATTAGAGAGAAAGATAAGAAGTAGCCCCGCTTACTATGTCACTAAGCCTTCCAAGGAGCAAGAGGCCAGTATCCCAGATCGAGAAGATCGTTTTCGCCTCTAATAGTGGCTTCACGAAAGCTACGACCATACTTCGAAGCACATCCTATCCTTGTAATGACGACCAACCTATCCGAAAATCCATGAACAAGCCCCGAAGCAATGGGGAGAATGGTCCAATGGGTACCAATTGAACTCACCGCCTCGACATCGAATACCATCCCGTAACGACAATCAAGGCGCAAGCTCTGGCAGACTTCATAGCCGAATTCACCCTTCCAGAAGATGACGACGACAAAAAAGAGGTGGAATGGTGGACGATTCAGACTGAGGGATCGTCAACCCAAAAGAGGGGAGGAGTAGGGGTCATTATAAACACCCCCGATGGAGAAAAACTCCAATATGGAGTCCAATTAAAATTCCCGACAACCAACAACGAGGCTGAGTACGAAGGCATACTGACGGGACTGAGACTTGGTAAAGCCCTCGGGATTAAGAACCTGCTTATTCAGAGTGACTCGAAGCTGGCAATAGGGCAGATCCGGGAAGAGTATGAGGCGAAAGAAGAGAGGATGCAGAAGTACCTCAAGCTGATTAAATATTTTGCCTGTGGGTTCAATAAGTTGGATTTTGTTCGGATCCCGAGAAACCAGAATGCGGCGGCAGACGAGGTCGCCAAAATGGCCTCGTCCGACGAAGAACCAACGAACAGTGAAATTCTAATGGAGATTCAGAAACACCCCAGCATCGAGGAAGTCCCAGTATTCTCCGTCCAGAACATAGGTGGTTGGATGGAACCGATCGTCTTATATCTCTAAGACGGGCATCTCTCTCGTGACTCAGCGGAAGCCAGGAAGATTAAAGCAAGAGCGGCTAGGTTTACAATTTTGAACGATACCTTATACAAAAGAGGGTTTTCCCTGCCTTATCTGAAGTGCCTCGACGAGGAAGAAGCCAAGTATGTCCTTCACGAAATCCATGAAGGGATTTGTAAAGACCACGCCGGGCCTAGATCCCTGGTAAGCAAAGTTGTTCGCATAGGATATTTCTGGCCAACCATGCAGGCAGACGCCACGGAGCTCATCAAGAGGTGCGACAAGTGCCAGAGGTTCGGGAATGTCCAGAGGTTGCCAGTAGAAAAGATGACGACGATTACCTCCCCGTGGCTGTTCGCAGAATGGGGGATTGATATCGTCGGCTCATTACCCTAAGGAAGAGGACAGGTAAGGTTCTTGCTCGTCACTATCGATTACTTCACTAAATGGGTCGAAGCAGAAGCAATGGCAATGATCACAGAAGCAAGAATCCGTAGCTTCGTGTAGAGAAATATAGTTTGCAGGTTCGGGATTCCACGAGCAATTATTTCAGATAATGGCCGATGGGCTCGACAACAGGATCTCGTGGACTTCGCTGCCGGGCTAGGCATCAAGAATAAATTCTCGTCACTGACACCCGCAACAAACGGATAAACGTAAGTAACTAATCGAACCCCGCCAGATCGTCAAAGCCCGGCTAGATGAAGCTAAGGGCGCATGGCCGGAAGAATTGCCCAATGTCTGTGGGCCTACGTAACGACGCAAGAACCCCAACGGAGAGACGCCTTCGTGCTCACTTATGGCACCGAAGCCGTAATTCCCGTCGAGGTAGGTATGGCCAAGATCAGGCGAGAAGTGTTCCATGAGGAGGACAACGACGACCAACTTCGAATCAATCTAGATTGCTTAGACGAAGTAAGGGATAAGGCCTCGGACGTGACGAAGAAGTACCAACAGAAGATGAATGAATACTATAACAAAAGGGTCAAGCTCAGAAGACTAGGAATTGGTGACCTCGTCCTACGCAAGGTGACTACTGCAACTAAAAACTCCGCCCACGGGAAGCTCGGTCCCACGTGGGAAGGACCTTATAGGGTCGTGCACTACTCCCGGCAGGGTAGCTATCATTTGGAGACCCTAGACGGACAAAAACTCTCGCGACCCTGGAACATAGAACACTTGAAGAAGTACCACCAACAGATGTAAATCAAGAGTGTACTGATTCCTCAAAATTAAATGAAATAATGGTTCAAATAATGTGTTCATACAGGTACCGTCAATAGAAAGTACTGGAGACCCGCTACAAAAAAAAAATTTCGTCTAAGTAATAAGATTCTGCATAGACGGATGTACATTACTGACGAAGACAAAAACAAAATTTTTTTTGCCTAAGTAATAAGATTCCGCAGAGACGAATGTACGTTACTGACGAAGGCAAAAACAAAAAAATTTCGTCTAAGTAATAAGATTCCGCATAGACGGATGTACATTATTGACGAAGACAAAAACAAAGAAAGATGGATGTACATTATTGACGAAGACAAAAACAAAGAAAGACGGATGTACATTATTGACGAAGACAAAAACAAAGAATTTTTTGCCTAAGTAATAAGATTCCGTAGAGACGGATGTACGTTACTGACGAAGGCAAAAACAAAAAAATTTTGTCTAAGTAATAAGATTCCGCATAGACGGATGTACATTACTGACGAAGACAAAAACAAAAAATTTTTGCCTAAGTAATAAGATTCCGCATAGACGGATGTACGTTACTGACGAAGGCAAAAACAAAAAAAAACAAAAAATTTCTAAGTAATAAGATTCCGCATAGACGGATGTACATTACTGGCGAAGAATAAAACAAAAAGGACGCCTAAGTACAGAAGAAGGCTTAAGTAATAATGTTCCCACTAAATGAACATACATTACTGACGGATACAAAAAAAAATTTTGACATACAGGAGAACATGTGAAAGTAGATACGATATTATAGAAGCCTAAAAACCAAAGGCCATTGTTTGTACAAAAAAAAAAAGAAACCCATAAACACTGGGCTAAAAATACACATGGAAACTTTTAAAAAGTTCTGGAAATTAAGCCTTAAAACATATCAGGCAAAAAAAAAAAAAAAGGAGATAATTTTTGCTGGTCAAGAACAGGTTCAAATGTCCGGGTCGACATCGTCCTCAGCTGGGACTTCAAGAGCAGGAGCTTCGACAATTGGAACATCAACAGCAGGAAGGTCTCCAGGAGCGTCAGCAGCCGCGGCTTGAGCAGCTTCGTCAGCCGAGATTTCCCTGTCTACTTCCTCCATGTCCAACGTCTCCAGGTCAATCCCAGAAGGGTGCTTCGAGGCAAGACTCCTTAAAAGCTCGAACCCTTTGAAGTACCACCGAAGAGCACGAGTTGTACTCCTTCGTCTGCTGGAAACCTTCGATAGCTCTGGAGGCGACGACCTTGATCTTTTCCTTCGCAGCTGCCAGCTCCCCGTCTTTTTCAAGCACAAGCTGCTGCTCTACCTTTAGTTCGTCACTTAGCTTCTTGGCTTCCTCCCTGGCTTGTTGAACGTCCTCCATCGAAGCAATTAGCTCCCTCTTCAGCTTTGAATTCTCCATTTCCAAGACCTTGATCCGGGAAAGCGAAGACTCAACCTTAACCTCCTGAGCAAGATACTCAGACGAAAGGTGAACAGTCTCCCCCAGCACCTAAAAAAAAAAAAATGCATGTTAGTATATACACGACGACATTTAACTCAAAACACACCAACGTAAAGAACAGACATATATGTAGTCACTTAAAACGATCAGGTTACCTGGACGAGCCTCTGGAGATGACGACTCATCAACTCACTTGTGGGCATACCCGAGAACACCTTCAGGTCCTCTGCGGTCACGACACCACGAGCCCGGTCCATTGCCAACTTCTCGTCATCCCAAATGGTCGACGAAGAAGTAGCCTCCTTCCCCCTCTCCACTGTACAAGGCCTCTTCGAAGCAGGGGTCGGGATCTCCTCTATCGAAGTAGCCAGCGAGGCCGTCCTCGTAGTGTCGGCACCAGAAATCACGGGGGTAGACGAAGTAATCGGTGTGATGGAGGAAACTTTCCCTTTCACCCGAACCACTTTCTTCCCAATGTTGGACAGAGGTTCGTCCTTCTTGGATCGCATCCTCTTGTACATACCCTTATTGAATTTAGTCGTCATCTCTGCGAAAGAAGAAAGTATTGTGAAGGAACAAAGCGATTAAATACGAATATGGATTTGACGAACCCAAATACTTACTCTTCTTCCCTTCAATATCGAGACTCCAGAGGACGAAGGGAGATGGATCGGGGCCTAAGTTGTAAAAAGCGAGCGTCCTGGGATCTACCAAGTCGTCCCAGTTTTCGATAGACTGAGAATACACAATGGCTGCCTCGACACGCTCCTTGTACCTGCTTTTTAGTTTTGGTCTCCTTTCGACTGCAAAAAAAAAAAGAAGAGATTAGCAATGATAACATCGGATTCGACAAGAAAAGGAAAGGAAAGGATACTGACGCACCTAAAGTCGGGGTTCCCCACCGACGAAGCAATCGGGGGATATCTCCCCAATCCTGGTTAGAGGGGGTCTCAAAGTCGTCCCCTGACACAAACGCAAATCTGGACTTCCAGTATCTGAAGGACGAAGGTAAGCCTTTGACGATTCTGGTTCTTCTCTCCCAAGGTACTAGCTCATAATACCCATACTCCTTCGACTCTTTCAAACGGTACAAATAAACAAGCTCGTTTACCTTGATCATATCCCCATTAGCAGCCAACCATATCTCCATACAGTTGACTACTATCCTCCACGAATTGGGCATGATCTGCCCAGGAGCGATACCCAAATAAGCTAAAAGCTCCATTACAAACGGGTGGACGGGAAGCCTTAATCCACAAGTAAAAGTGGCCTCATAAAAGCACGCTTCACCTGGGAAAAACTGACAAGCCCTCTCCTCGTCAGTAGGCCGATGAACCCGAACTCGCTCCGGGAACTGAAACCTATCCCTAAACCTACCCACGGCCTCGGAATCTAGCCCACACCCCTCCACGAGGGCATGGAAAGCCTTAATTTCTCTAAAGGACGACGCGGCAGTATCCCCCTCCATAAGATCACCACTAGACGATAACCCCGTCTCTAGATCACTAGACCTAACCTCAGACATCGGCCGTTGTCCCCTCACCAAACCCTCAAACCAATCGACTGACTGGCGAAGCAGGGGAAACAAATCGCCCAAAACAATGCCTAAGCTATTACCCGCAAAAACGAAACCCTCCAAATTGGGAAAAACACCTAAGGACCCTCCTAAACGAGCAAAAAGAAAGGAAATCGAAGGGAAAGTTTCTCTAACTTCTAAGCTACCGACCATGGACACCCAGACAAAGCACAGGTAAATAGGAAAGTACTGGGAAAAAAAAAAAAAAAACAAAGAAGCAGAAACCAAAAAGAAAAGGAAATCAAACGTTTGCAAAGAAGAAAAAAGAGGGAAGAAAGAAAAATGGAATAGGAAACATACCTCAAAGAGAAGAAACAAGAAGTCCAACACGCACCAGCTCAGAGGGAAATGGAGGAATAGGTGAGAAAAAGCTAGGAAGGACAAACTGAGAATTGAGAGAAAATGTAAGATAAAGTAAGGGAGGAGAAGTTTAAAAACCAAATGGAGGTGAAACCGAAAATTGGCGGGAAACCCAAGGGACATAATTCTCCGCCAACCACATCATGCCACGTGGCCACAACCCACGTAACGCCGCCACCACGCATTCAATGCGGCACGGAATCCCAAGGGCCAACAAAAAAAAAATTGTTCGATTTCCACGATCGTCACTGACGACCGTGAAACCCGAGGGGCATCTGATGGGACTGACGAAGTTAAACATAGACGAGGTGGTCTTACGGACGAACCTGACCAGTTATCTGCATCATCAGAGGAAGAGTTAATGTCATTAAATGCTGCCAATAAAGTCTCAACCGTTACAAGACCACCTGGACGAACCGATGGAAAGGCATTAACACCCATTACTCTCCTAAAGACGTTATCAGAAGAATCATTAATACCCCAACGGGTATAATCCCCAAGGGTATATAAAAGCCCTCATAACACCAAAACAAGGTACAGAGACAGGATCACAACCTGAACTAATTTTATTCTTGATATTTCGATTACTATCTTCTTTCATACTGACTTTATCATCGGAGGCGTTGTGACAGACACCACACCGGTGACCACTTGAATAAGTTCTTGCTCCCGCAGGGTTGTCAGAGTACTGTCAGGAGCCATCTGGACGAGTCCCAGCAAACCGACGAGATACTGCTTCATCAGTTACTTAATTAAAAAATACACTTTCATCTAATAAGAAAAAATTCACGTGATAGAATCTTAAGAGATGAACCTAAGGAATAATACCTATGTACTGTATCTATGTCTTGCCCAATAGCTTAATATCCGACCTCATGACTTTGGACCAGTCCCTATTTGAGCTCCGTCGTTGGTTATTAATCTCAGTTCTAGTCTCTCCACGTATCAATCAAGATCAAGATTTGACAATTAGTTATTTGAAATTTCAATTATCACTAATAGAACAAATTATCTAGCATAATTTCTTTTTTTCACAATGTGAAATCATTCTTATATTTGCTGTAAAAAGAAAAAAATTGCTTTTAACTAAAAAAAAAAAAAATTGTTGTCAAAAAGGAAAACATTATGGTCAATTTCAAATGGCCAAAATGGGCAAATGCCTATTTTACGCAAAAAAAAAAAGGCAAATGCCCTCTTTCCTAAACTAATTAGGGAAATGTTCATCTTTTGAAACTCGATTTTCTCAAAATCAAGTTAAGCTCTATAGTGACGTTTTAAAGTGCCTATAGCGGCGTTTTAAGGAGCCCTATAATGACGTTTTAAGGAGCTTGTAGTGGCGTTTTGGAACTCGAGCTTCATGAACTCGAGTTATAGGTTAAAAAAAAGAAAAACTTGCATGGAACTTAAGATCATGGAGCTCAAGTTACCAAACGCCGCTATAGGTCCTTAAAACGTCACTACAGGCTCTTTAAAACGCCACAATAGGGCTCCAGAAATATTTCTTTTTTAAACTCGATTTTAAAAAAATTGAGTTTCAAAAGAGAGACATTTCTCTAATTAGTTTGGGAAATAAAGTATTTGCCCATTTTTTTTGCGCAAGATAGACATTTGCCATCTTCACCATTTCAAACAGAAAAAGAAACTCAAATTTGGTGCTTATAATTTATTAGTTAGATACCATCAAATAAATTGTCTGTGTATTCAAGATTATACACATAAGATTATACGATATTAGTGTTTTTTTCCCCCCTTTATCAAGAGATTGCGAGGTCCAATCGAGTTTTTTATGTTTTCGTTGCGTCACTAGCGAGCGTGCACTAGGGTCTAACAAAGTGCCAAAATGGTGGGTTACCTTTTGCTTTACTATAATTAGTAAAGATAAGCGTGCACTAGGGTCTAACAAAGTGCCAAAGTGGTGGGTTACCTTTCTATTACTATAATTAGTAAAGATAAGTGGATATATATATATATATATATATATATATATATATATATATATATATATATATATTTTTTAATAATTCGATAGTTGAATTAGAAAGATAAAATTTGAACTTTAAATATCTTTATTAGAAACCGAACATAAGAAAACTCTAATTAATTGAGTTACAAAATTCTTGATATCAACAATAACAAATAGGCATCTTTTCATTAATCATGTACATACTTGATATTAATTAAATTGTGTATTTTTCTAATCCACAATAAAAAATAAAAAGCATATATATTTAAAGTTTTAAGTCTATAATAATTTCATTGGGGGAATCTTATATCTACTTTATGAATTAGTGGAAGAGAATGTAGACCATTTGTTTATTAATTTTTTTCTCCGGAGTTCATCCTTTCCTATATTGTTTTGCTGTGTTCGGATCTCTTCTTATCTTCTAAAAGATTTCTACACAGAAGTGGATAAGTCATATATCAGAATTTTTATTTTTAATTAAATGTTTTCACCAGACTATACATAAATAATTTATAAACGGTAGAATATAGGTGATTTTTTTTTCTTTTATTAAGTAAATCAAGGAGATGAGTGGATAATGTCATTAATAATTGAGGAGACAATAAATAACATGTGTAAGCCGTTATTTTATTTATTTATATTTTTTGAGAAAGGTGTAAGCCGTTATTTTTGTTGCGATAAGTGTAAGCCTATCAATCATATATATTATTTTCCATTTTTTGTATACTAGAACAATTTATGAAGCTATAATTTTCGAATATAGTAGTTTTGGGGTTTTTGGTTTATCTCTGATACTCTTGTGCATGGTGACACGAGTCTTTAAAAAGTTACGTGTCAGTTCATTGTTTTGTCTAATATATAGATATATTGAACAAAGGCTTTACTCATAGTAATGGAGATAGAGATATTACCTACTAGTTGTTCTACAACACTTCCTTATATACACACACGCACAAACATGATATTATCTATATATTCATTACATGATGATTACTTTTTTTACTTTTTAATATTAGGTCAAAAGGTCTTCTAATTTAAATAATAAATCTTAATGAAATACCTCTTAATTATTAAGGTGAAGGAGTTATTAAGAAAAACTTTGGTCATTTTTAGGTGTTTAAAATTGCTTAAAATATTTTGAATAATTTTTTTTTGGGAATACTATTGTAGAGTTTCATGCGGTCAAATATGGGAGTTACGAGTACAGGGTAATGAGGTGAATACGTGGGAGTTGTAAGGTTTAAACCCTAACATTTAGGAATTAAAATAAAAGTGACTGGATTTTGTGGACTTTATAAGTAGATCATTTGAGGTCTATTCATATAACAACACTAAAAAAATTACATTGCGAAAAATGTTCAATCATACTTAAACACTATCCACTCTATTTATCTTCCATTTTCTCCCTTAGATAATATTAAAGGGAAAATTCTTAGGTAGTCCCAGAGTATAGTGAAATGGTGCTCTCTCCTCTCACATTCATAATGAGCCCTACCATGAATTAAATGAGCGGGTCCCACCATGAATGTGAGAGAAGAGAGCACTATTCTTCGTGCTCCGAAAGTACCTAAAAATTACTCATATTAAAGAGTCCAATATTTTTACTTCACATTCACCGTTGTTGGAACTAGAAATTTTCAACAAGATATAAGTACATTATGTAATACATTATCAATCACTCGTATTCTTATTCATGGATGCAAACAAAACACTAATTTCAAACTAGACACATAATACTATCAATTTCAAACAAAACACTAATTATGATAATAGTTTAGCGAGTAAAAGATATTTACATCTTAGTTAATTTCCTTTTACATTTACTGATGTATTGGTGGATTGAGATCAAGTATGTAATAACATCAAAGGGTTAGCATTAAAAGTTAACAAACCAACTTCTTCTCTCAATCCTTGAATCAGAATAAAAGAATTTTTTTTTTTTAAACTCTTCTGATTCATTGAAAGTTGATTCTTTAATTAACTTACATCGATAATTTGGTTTAATAGCACTACATGGAAGATTTAATAGGAATTGATAGATATTGACCACCAATTGCATGGCCCTTCAACGTGTACACTTCAAGCTCCTTCTTGAATATTTCGTGAGCCACATTTGGCAGTAGAATTGACACCACAATTCCATTCTTCCCTTTGCCATTGCTAAAAGATGTGTAAGAGCTTGCAAGCTTAGGATTGGGTCCAGTCCAAAGATTGGCTGGCCCACCATAGGCAGGCTTACCCCACCCAAAGTCCACCTCTTCAAATCCAACACGTGTCGAATTTGTTGGTAAGTAGCATTGAACTCTATTGAGATCAAGTTTGTCTTTAATCACCACCAAATCTGTATAAGAATGCACATACTCCATAGTAACAATAGCTTTTGCCATTTTTACCAATTCTAATGCATACCCCAAAGGGTTCTCACAAAGCTTCCTAGCTGTTGTTGTAGCCACTGCTGCTAAAATAGCATTGCCGTAATACCCAGTTGGTAATGGGGGGCTAAGTTTGCCACGCACATTGATTGCAAACATTACACGCACTTGGGTCTCTAGGTCTGGTCTAAGTGCTCTTGTACTGCATCGCCAAATGCAAGCAGTTATAATATCGAATGTGGAGCTTTTTTTCAATTGACTAGGAAGATGTTCACGAATTGCATTTACTTCGATCGAGCCGAAGAAGAGAGAACAAGGTACCATGTCTTGGAGAGGATAGTCATTTGTATCAGGAAGTTCATCGAATTGGTGATGTGTGCATGTCACCCTTGGTGGATTCCTTGCATTGAGAAGATCTCTTTGCCAAACTTGGGGGATGGAAGGGGCACATTCACCTCGAGCCATTTCACCCACGGCACCTATGAATTGGGCTATGCCAATTGCATCACTCATGGTGTGGTTCAAGCGATAGGCAAATATAAAACCCCCACACCTCAATCTTGTCACCTGTTAATTAGCTAAAAATACCATTAACTTAAGCATATTGGTTATTCCTTTGTGTCTTTTTTGTTGGGTAGCTATTTACTTCAATCATTTGACATTCTTTCTGCTTCAACTATGTTTAAGCTATGCTTGATCAATTCTGTTTTGATGACGGTTTTGGTTTGGAATGAAATATTTCAATACTAGTATTCAAGCATATTGTTTTAGGTTACTGCTTTTTTTTAATTATATCAGTTTTTTTTCCCTTTGTTATTGATAAAAACAATTATATCATATTAATTTAAAATCAAATAATAATATATTCTATATAGTACAAACTCACAATATATTTTTAAAATGAAACAAATATTCACATAATAAGTGAAAAAATAGGGGAGGCAAAAAATGAATTGAGTGTAAACTTTTTGTTGAGAGAGAAAGAGAGAGAAGTGTGAATGTGTTGGGGAGATGAAAAGAAAGATTATGGAAGAGGGAAGAGAAAATGAACACACATGAGAGTGATGTGACTGAGAGAGTCAAAAAAGAAAAGAAATTAAAATGATTGATTAAACGGGGTGAGACAGAGAAGAGTAAAAATTTAAGAAAAGAAATCTGACAAGTGGAGAGAGAGATAGAAGAGAAAAACACAAAACAGAGGGTAAAGTGTTCTGCCCATAATTCAAATATTGGTCGAAATGACCGGAACACAATGAAATCCAATGGAATTTAGCCTATTTAGGCCGAGGAATAAGGAGGTGTAGCGTACCGATTCTATAATTGTTACAAATTATTCCGCCCTGTTTTGACTAAAATGGAACGAAATTGATAACCTTGGCTAATAACTCTTTGTTATAAATTATGCACAATTAAAATTTTAAAATTTCACCACCGCACAGTGTATATTTGGTGCGATGCTTATAAATACTTGTAGAGTGTAGAAGTAAGGGCCGAGGTTCAAGCCTCCAGAAAAAAGACTCACATATATGTATATACATAAATTATGCGAGATTAGAATTTCTGTTTATATAAAAAATTTAATTTTATCATTAGATTTCGATTTAAAAGTTCATGTTTTGTATATAATTTTAAAATACACAATATTTTAATTTTTAAAGCTTTTATAAAAAATATAGTTAACGATCTATAATTTTCTTGATAGTAATTTGAAGGTATATACAGGGGTATAAAGAACAGAGACATCATCTGTCTTCACCAATCTATATGGGAAATCTTGTGAAACAAAAGCATCTTATAGTATTGGGGCTTGTGGCTAGTTTTTAATCATTTATAGATCCCCACATTGGTGAAAAACAGAAAATGCACAGTGACTCTATCTATTAATTTTAAAAATTTCACTATTAAATTATGTGTTTTATATTCTCAATTGGATGTTATTTATTCTTAGATTCATAAATTAATATTATATATTTTTAAAATACACAAAACTTTAATTTTTAAAGATTTTATATAAAAAAACATATAGTTATTGATCTATTATTTTGTTTTCTTGATATAATTTTGTAGGTATATATAGGGTACAAAGAGCAGAGACATCATCTGTCTTCACCAATCTATTTGGGAAATCTTGTGAAACTAAAGCATCTTATAGTATTGGGGCTTGTGGCTAGTTTTTAATCATTTATAGATTCCCACATTGGTGAAAAACAGAAAATGCACAAGTGACTCTTTCTATTAATTGTGTGAACCACTGATGATAAGCTGTGAAATGAAAATTTGAGAGAGAGAGAGAGAGAGAGAGAGAGAGAGAGAGAGAGATGAGTACCTGAATGAGCAACAATGGGCAGTCAAGGATCTCTCCTGAGCCTGGAACATCATAGAGGAGTTTGTCCATACATGGGATTGGAGGATGAATTATATCACCGAACTGTTCAAGTGTAATATCAGCATCAGCCTCAATGAAGATAACACCCTCACCAGTACATTCTAAGATAAGCTTTCGACCAGGTCGTTTCCTAAGCCTCCCTGCATATGGGTAGTAAAACACAAGTGCTTGTGCAAGTGCCTCTCTGATGATTTTCACAGGGTCTTTCCCATGCATAGATGGATCACACCTATAGAATTGTATCAACTGAATTTGAAACCGAAAACAGTCTTGGTCATCCAAATCAGAGAGCTGTTTAAACTCATGGGGAGTTGGCTTGGTCGGAGCAACCAGCTCTGGTTCACACCTTCTCACTGTGAAGGCCAGAGAGGTGGGTGAAGGAGCAATAATTGACATTACCAGTTTGCCACAAAAAAAAAAGGTGTGATCAAATGGGATAGGTGACACTGCAAGTACAACGTGTATGAAGGCAGTGAAATTTAAGTCAGTTGTTCAATAAAAAACTTCAAAAAAATATCATGTATTAAATTTGTACTATTAAAGGTACGTTTTACGGAAGAGTTTGAATTGAGTTATTTGTAGATTTTTAAAATACGTGTAGATAAAAAAGTGTGTAAAAATATGTATAAAATTGTTTAAAATTTGATAAAGTGGATTTGAACCACTCCAGTAAACAGGTCTAATTCTCTTGTAAGAATATTAATTAAGCCTCAAATTTTAACCAATGCATGAAAATCTTTATCTTAGTATACATGTTCTCTGTCTAACTCTCTCTTTTCAAATGTTTAGAGCATACTTGTGAATTTTCAATTTTGGACTCTGGTCTTTGAGCTCCTACAAACTCTAAAAACATAGGTCATGCTCTCTCTCTCTCTCCAAAACTTAAAAATAAAAAATAAAAAAATTGATTACCTGAAATATTCCCCCTCAATAATCCAAAAGCACTGTGAGATGTACCATCTCACTCTTGCCTGAGCAATTGCTCTCTTGCCCGTTGCAGTCTGAGCAAGTGTTTTGTTTTTTCTGAGTTAAAGTAAATGGGTACTTGGTGTGGTATTTGGTAAAGGGTGACTGAGTCGAAAGAATACATTTCACGGGATTGCTTTTAGAAATTTGCATCTCTTCTTCTCTCCTCAGTTTCTCACCCTCACTCATCCATTATTTTGCTAAATCACTCACTCAGGAGTCAGGAGTTGGTACACTTCAGTTGAGATAGTGGCTGAAATCATGAATGGATGGGAATGGGAGGCGGTCGTACTAATCTAGTCTTATCTTCTTTTCATTTTTTTCATTTTTTTTTTTTTATAAAAAATTTTAAAGCATCCTCCAACGAAGTTGCCAAGCATTTAATCAAAATTGAAAATAAAGGTTGGCATTGTCTATTATTATTAGGCCCCCCAGGCCCCAGCCACTGACAATGGAGTAATTATTTTGTAATTCGGGACCATTGCTTCCTTCTCTCACATGAAAAATTAGCCTTACACGTAAGAGGAGGGAGCAATGGTCCCGAGCTACCCAATAAATTTACTTGGTGATGTGAACCTTCAACAACCATAAGAAAGGCATTATATTAGAATATAGCATTATTTTGCCATGTATTTAAATATTGGGAGCTGATTTAAAATCAACGCAATGTTGTTTTGTGTTAAGTGAAAAATTAAAAACTTTCTACCAATAAAAAATAAAAACTTTGGGTAGTACATGTGTACTATAAATTTTATTATGGACTTTTATTGGTATATATTGTATTTGCAGGGTAAACAAAGAATTTCCCTCTTATTATCATTATTATTATTAATTTTATATATTGAAGTAAATATTTGTTATAATACTAAATATTATATGTAGTTGCCATAAGTTGCTTGCCTTGCACATCAATTTTTTTATATGGCATTTAACTTTGATTCCTTTTCTTCTTCTTCTTTTTTCTTTTTTTCTTTTTTAATTTAAGGAGAAGGTAAGAAAACTTTTAATAATTGATATTTTTTTTGGCATTCGTCCTCCAAATTAGGTGGTAGCTTTTCTATTCACACATCTATATCTACAAATAAAAATGCTTTTCTAGCATGTGCATAACCAAATAACTGCCCTCTCTCTTAATGTGATTGCAAATAACTTTATTTTGTGTACCTTTAATTAGAAATCACTTTAATGTCTAACTCTCTTTTAAGGCATTGTCTTTCTAAAAAAATTTCTTAGACTCATCTAACAAACTGATATAGTTTTCATGCTAGCTAGATGACATGTAAGATATAAATCCTAATATTTAGGAATTAAAATAAAAGTGACTGAACTTTGTGGGCTTTATAAGTATATCATTTGAGCTCTCCGAAATATATATATACATATAACCACACCAAAAAATAACATTGCAAAAATGTTCAATCATACTCAAACACTATCCACTCTATTTCTCTTCCATTTTCTCCCTTAGATAATATTAAAGAGTCCAATTTTTTTACTTCACATTCACTATCGTTGGAAAGAGAAAATTTCATTCAAGATATAATAACATTATGTAATACATTATCAATCACTCATATTCTTATTCATGGATGCAAACAAAACACTAATTTCAAACAAGACACATAATACTATTAATTTCAAACAAAACTGTTAGGATCTAAAAGTTTAGAACAATTGACAAACCGTGAGCACAAACTTATCTAGATATAGATCTCAGAGTCTATAGAGTTTATTAGACAATGCTCAAGGTGTTATAAGTTAGAACACAAGAAAATTCAAGCTGCAGAAAGGAAAGTTCAAATTCAATGAAATTCAACCGATCGAAAATCGCAGACATGAAATTTCTGCAGAATTTTATTTCAATCCAAACTCTGCTTAAACATTTTGGGTTTCAAGTGAAACGCTTCTAGTATATAAAGGAAAACTCTAACTACATTTTTTTGAGTATTTGAGAGACTTTGTAGGTGCTCTTGTGAGATCTAAAACCGGTAGATCTGAAGTTGCTGCAATAAGATCAATAAGTGTTGATGATTTAAACCTTCAAGGGTGGTCTTGAAGTCACAAACTGAAGAGTTTGTGTTGCTAAACCTTTGAGTGGGATCTCAAAGTCACAAGTAAGGCTGCTTATGTTGGTGTAAATCTAAGAAGAGAAAGACTCTGTGGATTCGGAGCTTGCACGTGATTGTGTCAGTACGTTACTACATGAGGTAGCAATAGATTTATGATTAAATCTGATTGTAAAAATTTTGTTATCTTATAGTGAATTTACTTTACATTGAGGAAAACTAGGTAAATCCTTCCCAGGTTTTTACCTTGAAACGATTCGTTTTATTGGTTTTCCTGGATCATCATATCGTGGTGTTGTTTACTTTTCCACTACTTTGCATGATATGATTTATTATTGTTTAACCTAGATTTGAATAATAAACCTAATAATCACTTGGTTAATATATTAGGTTAAACAATTTGGTTTAAGGAGTCTAAACGAACAAATAAAAACACTGCTTATGATAATAGTTTAGCGAGTAAAAGATATTTACATCTTAATTCATTTTCTTTTAAATTTACTGATGTATTGAGATCAAGTATATGCCAAGGGCTTTATAGCTAGATTGATATCTCTTTATGCACAAAGTGCTTGGGGTGTAAGGAGAAAAAGATTCGAGCTATGAAGTTAGTTATAACATCTAAGGGTTGGAATTAAAAGTTAACAAACTAACTTTTTCTTGAATCCTTGAATCAGATTTTTTTTTTTATATAAAAATTTTATAACTTTTCTGATTCATTGAAAGTTAATTCTTTAATCTTCGCCCTTACACGATATTACATATTGCATTGAATGTCAATCCTACATTAATAATTTGGTTTAATTGCACTCCATGAAAGATTTAATAGGAGTTGATGATTGACCACCAATTGCATGGCCCTTCAACGTGTACTCTTCAAGCTCTTTCTTGAATGTTTCGTGAGACATATTTGGCAGCAGGATTGACACCACAATGCCATTCTTCCCTTTGTTACTATTGCTAAAAGATGTATAATAACATTAGTAGCTGGCATGGTATATGTCATATCTTGCCAAGATTTACCATTTCAGCACAAACAAACGTCAATAACTGGTCTGCTAAAGCTAAAAAAACTTGCAATACTGCTACAGTAGCATTGCAAATTTACAATGGTATTATAGCAACATTCTAAATCCAAAAATTATTATTTTATTCTATCTACAAAAATCTGCCTCCTCTCTCCACTGTCTCATTTTCTCTCTCTTCAAAATATATTACTTTATTATGTAGATATATTATTCTATTGTGTAGATATATTATTTTAATGTGTAGTATGATAAAATAAAAGTTGAAATGTTGAGTATATTGTAAAATGATATTATATAATTGATAAAATAGTTTTTTAAGATAATAAAATAGAATATGATGAAATTATCGGATGGGAATGCTCTAAGAGCTTGCAAGCTTAAGATTTGGTCAAGTCCAAAGATTGGCCAGCCCACCATAGGCAGGTTTACCCCCACCCAAAGTCCACCTCTTCAAATCCCACACGTGTCATGTCTGTTGGTAAGTAGCATTGAACCCTATTGAGATCAAGTTTGTCTTTAATCACCACCAAATCTGTATAAGAATGCACACTCTCCATAGTCACATTAGCTTTTGCCATTTTTACCAATTATAATGCATACCCCAAAGGGTTCTCACAAAGCTTCCTAGCTGTTGTTGTAGGCACTGCTGCTAAAATAGCATTGCCGTAATACCCAGTTGGTAATGGGGGGCTATGCTTGCCACGCACATTGATTACAAACATTACACGCACTTGGGTCTCTACTCTCTAGGATTGGTCTAAGTGCTCTTGTACTGCATCGCCAAATGCAAGCAGTTATAATATCGAATGTGGAGCATTTTTTCAAGTGACTAGGGAGATGTTCACGAATTGCATTTACTTCGATCGAACCGAAGAAGAGAGAACAAGGGACCATGTCTTGGAGAGGGTAGTCATTTGTATCGGGAAGTTCATCGAATTGGTGATGTGTGCATGTCACCCTTGGTGGATTCCTTGCATTGAGAAGATCTCTTTGCCAAACTTGGGCGATGGAAGGGGCACATTCACCATGAGCCATTTCACCCACGGCACCTATGAATTGGGCTATGCCAATTCCATCACTCATGGTGTGGTTCAAGCGACAGGCAAAGATAAAACCCCCGCACCTCAATCTTGTCACCTGTTAATTAGCTAAAAATAGCATTAACTTAAGCATATTGGTTATTCCTTTGTGTCTTTTTTGTTGGATAGCTATTTACTTCAATCATTTGACATTCTTTCTACTTCAACTATGTTGAAGCTATACTCGATAACAAAGCTATCAATTTATCAATTCAGTTCTGATTAAGGGAGTCAATCTCGTACCGAGAGGTTTGACCGGTGGAACAATATATTTTGATACCGGTCAATATCGGTGTACCATTTTAGGTTTACCATTATTTTATATATATATATATATATATATATATATATATATATATATACACACACACACACACATATATGTATGTATGTATGTATGTATGTGTGTGTGTGTGTATTATAATAAATATAAAAGTTTACCATAAAACATTACCTCAATTCGAAACAAATTATTCATTATTTGACTTTAGCATCAATTAAAAGAAGAAAAAAATGCAATATAAAAAATAGAAAGCTTAATTGTTCTTTGCATACTAAAAAAACAAATAATACTAATAAGTTAATGCAAATAAGTTATCATTCTGTCTTTACAAAAATTACAAAACTAAAAAAAAAAAAGTTTTTTCTATACCAGCCAGTACGTTTGATATCAACTGATATTACCGAAATTGGCCGGTACAGCCGATACATGACCGGTATGGCCGGTATTTAAACCGGTATAAAACATTGGTATTTCAATACCGATACGGTACATACTGGCCGGTACCGGTACGGTATTAACAACCTTGGTTTTGATGATCATTTTGGTTTCTCTTTTAAACTGAAATATTTCAAGGGATTTACTAACGCGTGCCCTTAGGATACACAATAGTAAACTATTTTTTGGAAACGTTTTTTATAGAAAAATGAAAAAGTTATCAACTTTTTTGACAAATTTTTCGATTTCTCATAAAATATTTCCAAAAATGAATGATTAATGTGTGGCGTATATTAACCGGACCCATATTTCAATACTATGTATTCAAGCATACTATTTTAGGTTACTGCTTTTTTTTTTTTTTAATGATATCAGTTTTTTTTTTCCGTTGTTATAGATAAAAACAATTATATCATATTAATTTAAAATCAAATAATAATATATTCTATATATTACAAACTCAAAATATATTTTAAAAATAAAATAAATATTCACACAATAGGTGAAAAAAAAGGGGGAGTCAAAAAATGAATTGAGTGTAGACTTTTTGTTGAGAGAGAGAGAGAGAGATGTGAATCTGCTTGGGAGATTAAAAAAAAAGAAGATTACGGGAGAGAGGAGAGAAATGTACACACATATGAGAGTGATGTGATTAAGTGTGTGTTTGGAAAGTAATAAAAATTATAAATTATTTCACTATTCAGCTTATTTTTGTTATTATTTATGGGTCCTACTGCACTTTTTGGTACTATTCATGGACTCCACTATACTATTTTAACTGACTTTTACCTTTATCTACAATACTTTCAGCAATAAGTTTTAAGTTTCAGCAAAATGAGCGGTATCCAAACATATCTAAGAGAGTGAAAGAAGAAATGAAAATGATTGATTAAACGGGGTGAGAAAAAGACAAGAGTAAAAATTTATGAAAAGAAATCTGACAAGTGAAGAGAGAAAGGGAGAAGAGAAAAACACAACAAAGGGTGAAGTGTTCTGCCCATAATTCAAATTTTTAATTAGGGTAAATTCCACAAACTACTCCTGAGGTTTGTGATAATATCCAACTAAATCCAAAACATTTTAAAACCTACCAATTTCATCCTAAAAAGACAGTTTTTTCCCTGAAGATATTTTAATCCTTAACCCCGTTAGCATCCGTTAGTCATTTTACTTCTTTCTTTTATTTTTTTCTCCTTTCTCAAACGCAATAGGTCTGCTCTCTCTCTACCTCCTTTGTTCTTCTTCCCCTTGACCTCTCTGCCTTTTCTTTTTTTTTTGGGTGCTAATCCTAACCTCTCTGCACTTGAATTAGACCTCCTGGCCTTCTTTGCAAGGTCAGAGGTCGGGTCCCACGTGTTATCGAGTCGCGAACAGAGCTCCTCCTCACTGTGTGCATACTTACACGCGTCGTCGTGGCTGCAAGACCCTGTGTCACACCTAAAGTAGGAGCAGAGGCTCGTCTTCCACAACGACGGTAGCTCCTCTTCTTGCTTTCGCTTCTCGCCCGATACGGCGTCGTCTGTGGATTGTAGTTATGGTGGTTGTTTTTGGTTGCCCATGATGGGTTGTAGTTTGTTGTAGGTATTTTGGTGGTGGTGGATTCCGATCTGTGGTGGGTTTGTTGTGGATTTGAGTTTTTTTATTTGGGTTTTGTGGTCGGTGGTTGTTTAAGGTGGTGGGTCTGATTTGGGGTGGATTTGAAATGGAGGTGGTTATGGGTTTTAATCTAGGGTGGATTTGCAGTGAGGTGGTTGTGGGTTACGAAGTGGTGATTGGAATTTTTGGATTTGGGTTTTATTGATGTTGGTTTGGTTGGGTTTTGTTGCCGGTGGTGGTCACTGGGTTTTGTGGCCAGAGGTGGTTGCTGGGTTTAGTGGCCGATGATGGTGATGGTGGGTTCCAATATGGAATGAATTGGTGGTTTTGGGTTTTAATGTGGTGGTGAGTTTTCTATGTGTTGGGAGGATTTGGATACTGTTGGAGCAGATTTGACTGGGTTTTGGTATGGGTAGTAAAATTGTGTTGTGGCTCTTGTTGTAGTTAATCTGAGTAGTTGTGGCTAATTTGAGGAGTGGTTATTGTTGATCTGAAGAGAGAGAGTGAGGGAAGAGGGAAGAGTAACAGAGAGGGACAAAGAGAAACTAAATTAACTAATGGAGGTTAACGTTTTTTTAGTGGTGTTTGGACAAAATAGTCTTTATGGACCAAATTGGTCAATTTTGGAATGTCTTGGACCTAGTTGGTATTATCTCAAATCTCAGGGGTGGTTTTCGGAATTTACCCTTTTAATTAAATATGATCTACTCTTCAATTTTAGGGGACACTGCAAGTGCAATGTGTATGAAGGCAGTGAAAGTTTCAGTCAGTTGCTAATAAAAAGTAAAATCTCTGAGAAAAATTTAAAAAAGAAAATTTGGACTATAAATTATCTCGTAAGATTATTAACTAAGCCTCAAATCTTAACCAATGCATGAAAATCTTTATCTTAGTACACTTGTTCTCTGCCTAACGCTCTTTCAAATGGTTAAAGCATCCTTGTACTTGTGAATTTTCAATTTTAAAGTCCAGTCTTTGGGCTCCTACACACTCTAAAAACATTGAACATGCTCTCACTGTCTCTCTCTCTCTCTCTCTCTCTCTCTCTCTCCAAAACTCAATTAAAAAAAAAAAATTGATTACCTGAAATATTCCCCCTCAATAATCGAAAAGTAATGTCAGATCTACTATCTCACCCTGTAGTCTGAGCAATTGCTCCCTTGCCAGTTGCAGTCTGAGCGAGTGTTTTGTTTTTTTAGTAAACAGTAAATGTGTTCTTGCCTTCTTGGTGTTCGATGGAAGACCGTCGTACTACTTTAACCTTATCTTCTTTTCAGTTTATTTATTTATTTATTTTTCTTTTTTATAGCATCCTCCAATTAAGTTGCCAAGCATTAATAATCAGCCTCAAGAGAAATAGATGCATCATTCGAAGCAGTAAGGTTGGCATTCTCTATGTATTTTAGGCCCCCAGCCACTGGTGAATAATATAAGTAATTATGAAGTAGTTCGGGAGCAATTCGAGAGCATTGCTCCTGGACGTATGGTCTTGTGGGGGCTCACTTCTTGTATGAGAGGAGAGAGCAATGCTACGAAACTATCTAATAAATTTAGGGTGGTAAACGAGCTGAGTTTTACTAAGTAGTACATGCTTAAACTTGGCTCGTCGGTAAAATTAAAAAGCTTAAGCTTAAAGCTTGAGACAAGCCTAAAATATTGTTTGAGTTTGAGTTTGAGTTTGTGGGAAAATCAAAAAGCTCGAGCTTAATATCAAACTCAAACTCAAGCTCAAATCAAGATTTTGAGCTTGAGATTCAACAAAATTATCTTATCAAATGCCTAAATCTCCCAAAATCAAGTAAACAAAATAAGAAAATAGCATACTCATTTTATCATGCTTCTAGTCTGACCTATGATTAGCCATTTTTCATATTGCAACTTTACAAAATTAAATTCATCCATTTATCCTTTATTGTCTATAGCTTCATCAAATGTTTAAAATATAATTTTTACATCCACATTAGATGATAAAGAACTAAAAAAAGACTTGTTTGTAACTATTGTGAATGAGAAAGGATTAACATGTTTTATAACTTTACATTATATAATGGATAAGGAATGACCATATGTGGCCCACTTATAAATTTTTTTTAAAAGGTAACTAAAGTCTAAAGTGGGGCTTGATTAGTTTAGAGGAAAATGAAAAATTAAGGTAAAGGGTAGTGGTCCAATATGAGACATTTTATTATTAAGATGTGTAATGAGTTTATGTAGAAAGCACATATCAAGCCTATAAATGAGTTTATACTTTACTTGTTTTGTATAGAGCCTTATAGCTTTCGAGCTTGTTCATGAACAAATAGTTTTACTTGGGCTCGGCTTGTTTACTAAACAAGCCTAAAATTAAGGTTCAAGCTTGGCTTATTTATAAACAAACAAACAAACATGAACGATCTTTTTATCGAGCCGCGCTCGAGTTGTTTATGAACGGCTTGATTCATTTACAGCCTTAAATAAATTTCTCCAATAATGTGATCCAATGCTCAATTTTATAATGTAATAATAGTCTTCAACAAGCATAAGAAAAGCACCATATGAGAATTTAGCATTATTTCATCATGTATATAATTTTTTTCTTTTGCTGTAAATTTCGTCATGTATTTAAGTATATATTGGGAGCTGGTTTAAAATCAACGTAATGTTATTTTGTATTAGTGGAGGTATTTCAATGTCTTAATAGAGTTGATGGGTGGTTTTGCGTCCATTTAGAGCATATAGTTGTAACAAAATTAAAAACTCTCTACCAATAAAAAATTAAAAACTTTGGGTGGTACATGTGTACTATAAATTTTATTATGGACTTTTATATGTGTACATTATACTTGCAATATAAAATCTACATTGTAAGCTATACAAATATGTACAATATTTATAAAAATTGAACAATATTATTTGTTTAATGGATATTATTGAAAGATAAACATACACATACGATCAGTTGTTATTGGCCAAGTGGGAGATATTAAATTTAGTGGACATAGAGACCTCAATGTGTAATAGTTAATGATTTTTTTTTATTTGAAAGTTTAAACATTTGCATAATGTAATTTATTGTTTTCCCAAATATTAATTAAATTATTAAGATATTTAGGGATGAAGAGGACGGAATATTTGGTCATGATTAACTTTGATGTGGTAAAATATGCAATTGAAACAAGGAAGACAATTTTGTACCATACTACCGGCCAATATGGCCGGTATTTATCGTAGCAGTATGTAAAACGAAATAGAAATGTAGGTGTTCTATTCTAGTTAAAATACCGGTCGTACTAGACCTATTTCAATCGTATCGGGATACATATCGGATTTCGACCAATAATTAGATACCAGATAGGAACAAAAACCACGCTTTCTTTGTAAAATTTAAGAAAAATGAGGATTGTTTTGCAATTTTCTCACCCTAAACTCAGATCTATTGCTTGCAGTAACCCACCGGCCTCAGATCTGTTCATCTTGGCATCACTTTGGCAGTGATGATGACGATGACTAGCAGTACCAATGTTCATTGAGTCAGCAAAACAAAGCTGAAATTTAGGGGTGGCAATTCATGTTTGCATGTTAGGATCATGTCGTGTCAAGCCATGAGAATTCGGCTATATAGGTTAACTTGAACCCAACTTGTTTAGTAAGCATGTTAGGAATCCTCAACCTAAACACGACTTATTTATTAAACAAGTCGTCCTGACCCAACACGTTAAACTCATTTAATAAACAAGTCATGTAAAAGTCAATATAAATGATCCATTTAATAATTTATTTGATTAATAGGTCATACCTATCCTATATAATCTTTATCGATTCTCATATATCTAAAATTAAGATACAATACAACTATAAATATAGTAATAAATATATAAAAACAACCATTAATTAAGCAATAATATCAAAATAAGTAATAAGTTTATAAGCTAAACAGGTCAGAAAAGTTCACATGTTGAACATGAACACAACCCGTTTATTAAACGGGTTAGCCGTGTCAACTTGAATATAACTTAAACTTGTTTAGCCTCAACCCCTAACCTATTTATAGATGCATTAGTCATATCAGGTTCACAGGTCAAGTCAAGTTTTGCCACCCTAAGCTAAATGTCTCGTCTGAGAGAGAGCCTGAGAGACATCTTAAAATAAGTGGTCACTGATGGAAGAAAAATAGATAGTACTAATAGTAAGAGAGCTGAAATTTTAAAAAATTGTGAAGTGAGAAGTTAACTCAGGTTACTCAACTAACAGGTTAACGTGTGTGGTGTTATAAAACTGACAAAAACTACTTGAAACATATGAAAATTTTAGAAAGACACGTCACTATTTAAATTTGATTCCTTTGGTTTTATCACCAATTACTTTTTTTACTTTTTAAATAATTTTCTACCAAACACTGAACAGTGAACACATACCCCCAATGTATTATCATATACTTAAGACTTTTATATATATATATATATATATATATATATATATATATATAGTTTTAAGATTCTTTACCAAATAACTAAATTTACAAATATGTGATCTATAAAAATAAATATAAACAAGTAAATAATATATATATATATATATATATATATGCATATATAGTGGTACCAACGATACACTGGTATCTAACAGTATCGAAATATTTCATTTCCTGACCTAATTCGAAACGACCTATGGTAGATATTGACTCCCTTGAATTGAAGTGCTCCCCCTTTTCTTTTTCTTTTTTGGTTTCGAAATATTTCATTTCCTAACCCAATTTGAAATGATCTATGGTAGGTATTGACTCCCTTGAATGAAGTATTCCTGCTCCTCCTTTTCATAGATAAAAAGTTGTAAGTAGGATTCAATGAGGTGATCAAGGGAGCTGTAAAATTTAAATCTAATATTAGGAATTAAAATAAAAGTGATTGAACTTTGTGGGTTTATAGTATATCATTTGAGCTCCCTGAAACATAAATTAATCATACTTAAAAATTCCATTCTGAAAAAAGCTCAATGATACTTCAAACACCATATATCTATTCTATTCCTCCTCCGCATTTTCTCTTTTCATTTAATTAATACTAAAGAGTCCAATTTTTTACTTCTGTAATGAAAATAGTTTCATTTAAGATATAATAATATTACGTAATACACTATCAATCACTCAGGTCCTTATTCATGGATGCAAACAAAATACTAATTTAAAACTAGACAAACAATAGTTTAGCAAGTGAGAAGATAACTAGTGCATCTTAATCAATTGCCTTGTACATTCCTTAAAGCATTGGTGGATTGAGATCCATGTGCAATACCATCTAAGGGTTGGAATTAAAAGTTGAAAACCCAACTATTTTTCTCTAACCTTAAATCCGAGAACTTTTAAACTTTTTTTATTCATCGACTAAGGGAAAAAGAAAGTTGAAAAGTTAACTTTTAATCTCAACCCCTAATGGTATTACTTATTGCACATTGGATCTAAATCCTGCACTACAGGGAAGATTTAATAGGAGTTGTTGGCAAATCACCAATTGCATGGCCTTTCAATGTGCCCTCAAGTTCCTTCATGAATATTTCATGGGTCACTTTTGGTAGCAAGATTGACACCACAATGCCATTTTTCCCTTTACCATTGCTAAACGATGTGTAAGAGCTTGCAGGCATAGGATTGGGTCCATTCCAGAGATTGGCTAGCCCACCATAAATAGCCTTACCCCACCCAAAGTCCACCTCTTCAAATCCCACGTGTGTCACATCTGTTGGAGAGCAGCATTGAACCCGATTGACATCAGGTTTGTCTTTAATCACCACAAAATCTATATAAGACTGCACATATTCCATAGTGACATTAGCTTTGGCAGTTTTAACTAATTCTATTGCATATCCCAAAGGGTTCTCACAAAGCTTCCTAGCCATTGTTATAGCCACTGCGAATACAACAGCATTGCCATAATACCCAGTTGGTAATGAGGGGCTAAGTTTGCCTCGCACATTGACTGGAAATATCACACGCACTTGGCTCTCTAGGTTAGGTCTAAGTGCTATTGTACTGCATCGCCAAATGCACGCAGTTAATATATCAAATGTGGAACACTGGTTCATGTGACTAGGGACGTGTTTATGAACTGCATTTACTTCGGTCGAGTCGAGGAAGAAAGAAAAAGGGACCATGTTTTGGAGAGGGTAGTCATTGGTATTAGGAAGCTCATCGAATTGGTGATGTTTGCACGTCACCTTTGGTGGGTTCCTTGCACTGAGAAGATCCTTTGCCAAACTGGGGGGATAGAAGGGGTACAATAACCTCGTGCCAATTCACCCACGGCACTCATGAATTGAGCTATGCCAATTGAATCACTCATAGTATGGTTTTGGCGTAGGGCAAAGATAAAACCTCCACATCTTAGTCGAGTGACCTGTTAGTCAACAAAAGAACCCCATTAACTTAAGCATATTGGTCATTCCTTTTTGGTTTATATTTACTTCAATCATTTGACATTCTTTCTATATGTGGCAAAGCCAAAATTTTAATTCAAGGGGGGTGATTAAGATGAAAATAAAATGTTGAAGACAAAATTGATTCTAATTTTTGTAAAATTAATACAAGAAAAAAAAGTAAAAAACACTTGATCAGTTAAATATTTTATTAATATAATATAATGTAAGTGTTAAATTATAATTAATTTTTTCATGCCTAGAAATTGATTTAGAATAATTTTAAAATGTCTTCTTTTCAAAATGCATATATTGAAATAGTTTTTTTTTTTTTTTCAAAACATGAGAGAGGGAGAATAGTAAAAGAAAAAGAAAAAGAAAAATAAATCTGACAAGCGAGCTAGGGAGGGAAAAAAAAAACAAAACGAAGTGTAAGCGTTATGCTCGAAATTCAAATACCATTTAGAATTGGCTGAAATGGTACAAAGTACAAACACACTCAATATCCATTGAAATTTAAGCTGAGGTAAAACAAGGGGATTTTAGTGTATTGGTTTTATAGTTAGCACTGAAATATTACACATGTTTTGATGACACATGTTTTGATGAAAATGAAATAGAATTGAACTTTGACTAATATAAGTTTTTGTTAATTATGCGCCATTAAATTTTAATTTTAAAAATTTCACCATTGGATTAGGTCTCCTATTCATTATCAATTATATATTATTTATTCTTCGATCTATAAACTATTATTCTATGTATAATTTAAAGTGCGTAAAACCTAGAATTTAACACTTATAAATGATATTTTTATTCTATAGGTATGTTATTCAACTAATGTAATTCAAAATTATTAATTAGTGTAATATCAACAAAAATGATATTAATAAAAGTTACACCATATATGAATTTTGAACATGGGAAGAGATGGCTTGGATCTCACCAGTCTATATGGCACATTTCATCCATGGTTATAAGCGTATGGTAAAAGGAAAATTATGTGAAACAGCCCACTTATTGTAATCTACTACTTACTACTTACACTTAGAGAATCTATAGCCACGCAGCCCTAGCAAGGGGGTTGTGGTTAATTTTTAATCATTTATAGATTCCATGTTCATGAAAATGAATAGACAGTTCAAATTGTGATTTTATTTTTGCAGACCACTGACCCAATTAATTGTGAGACCCGCATGAAAGTAAGATGTGAAAAGAAAATTTAAGAGAGAGAGAAATGAGTACCTGAATGAGCAACAACGGGCAGTGAAGGATCTCTCCTGAGCTTGGAACATCATAGAGGAGTTTGTCCATACATGGGATTGGAGGATAAAGTGCATCACCGAACTGTTCAAGTATAACATCGGCATCAGCCTCAATGAAGATGACACCCTCACCAGTACATTCTAAGATAAGCTTTCGGCCAGGTCCTTCTCTAAGCCTCCCTGCAAATGGGTAGTAAAACACAAGTGCTTGTGCAAGTGCCTCTCTGATGAATTTCACAGGGTCTTTCCCATGCATAGATGGATCACACCTATAAAATTGTATTACCTCAATT
Organism: Castanea sativa; assembly: GCF_040712315.1. NCBI lineage: Eukaryota > Viridiplantae > Streptophyta > Magnoliopsida > Fagales > Fagaceae > Castanea > Castanea sativa. The sequence continues at coordinate 4,783,293 of NC_134024.1, read as the reverse complement.
TGAAAGAGAAAATATTCTTGGTCATCCAAATCAGAAAGTTGTTTCAACTCATGGGGAGTGGGCTTGGTTGGGGTCAACAGCTCTGGTTCACACCTTTGCACTGTGAAGGTCAGAGAAGAGGGTGATAGCGCCATTATTGCCATGGCTACAAAAACGGGTATTGATCAAATGTGAGCTCTTCCACTTATGCACTTCCTCTCTTTCTAAAGCATCTTCCAAGTTGAGCTTAAAAAACCTCAGAAAATAGAAAGAAGTGTGGATACATTTACTAGCATCTAGCAGTTGATGCCGATCTACTCCAGACTCTGGTCAACGATTCTCGTACACACTAACACTAAACTAATTGAAAAAGATGATATTTTTTTACTCTATAATATATATATATATATATATATATATATAAAATCATACAAATAAAAAGGAATTAAAGAGACTACCTAAAGGGAATTAAGTAATTATTTTTTAATGACATTGGAAAATTAAATACTAAATGAAATAATGTTTAATTTAGGATTATGTGCTTTCCTCGTATTTTCTTGATTGTTGACCGGTGCCTTCACCAAACTCCACCAATTAAATTTGCTTTTTTAGCAAAAGTATATTCTTAGATACAACATTTTGTACCCTTTACGATTCAGACCCTCATTTCCTAATGATGCTCGAACTCTAAGGTCCTATGCCAATTTGGAGCCCAATCAAATATTAAAGTGACTTGAGGAGTGTTAAAATGGAAAATATAACATTTTAAATGAGCAAAATTTTATTTTTAAAAATAAAATGACCAAAGTAACTCTCGGCCTGCGTATGTGGGTTGCAACCTGTGTATACAAGCTAGAGCATGTGTATACAGACATATTCTTGTATACACAGCTAGGGTTTCAAAAATATAAGAAATACAAGTTTTTTGCAATAATGACTAAAGTTTGGAACAAATCCCATATCGTTTGGGTGCTGTTCTAAACCTCATTTTTTTTCTATTATAAAAAACCTTACATGGTACATTTTCAAAACACAAAAAAATCTCACAGGAAAAACCTAAAATTCGCTAGAAAATAGTGAATTAAAATGGAGTTTTTCACAAAATACCCTCAAGTCATTTTTATTTGATTCAGACCTTTAATTTTTTGGCCCCAATCAAAACTGCACCCAAACTCCACCAATCAAAACTGCTTTTCTATCAAAAGCATGACCAAACAATTGCCCTCCCTATCAGCATGATAACAAATAGCTTTGTTACGTGTACCTTAATTCAACAATCACTTTAATGTGTAACTTCTCTTTAAGTAAACTGTATAAGATCTTGAACATGCGATTAAAGCTGGACTTGCAGCAGAAAATCAAGGCTTTCAACATGTTTTGTTCCTAAGTGACAGCAAGAGTCTTCTTCAGACCTTCAAGAAGAAAAAAGCCTCAGATTGGCTAGATAGTACTAGACTAGCTGATCTAATTTTCTTGACTCAGAATGGCTTTCACTGCGATATGATCTTAGTACTCTGTGTAGTTGTAAATGAACTATGGACTGTAGCTAAGTTGGCAACCCCTGTGCCACTGCAACTCTGCTGGTTTACTCCAGTTTTTTCTGCACTTTTGTAATCTGCCTCATCCCTTGGAATGGTATAGAAAAAAAAAAAAACTGTGTAAGATCTTAAGGCATTGTCTTTCTAAAACACTTCCTTAGAATCATCTAACAGACTGATATTGTTTTCATGCTAGATGACATGTTAGATTAATTAGTTAAACATTTAAATTCTGGTGAACCAGATTTGGGTTTGGACAGAATAGGTTGAAGAGAAAGTGAACCAAATTTTGAGTTTGGAGAGAGAAATGAGAGGTGGAGCGAGAAGACTCAGTTGTGGGTTTGGGTCAAAGAGCACTACAACAAATTTGAATTTTTTCAAGGGTCAAAACCCTTGAAAAAAGTATTTAAAAACCTTGAGAAATATTATTTTAAGAGTTCTATTAACCCTTGATAACCTTCGAAACTTATACCGTCGAAAAGGAAATTTTGAAGGCTTTCATGGCCCTCAAAATAAGTGTTCTAATCTTATTTTGAGAGTTAAGAGACCCTTAAATAACCTTTTACCAAGATTTAAAAAATTTACATTTACAACCCTTGATAAATAAGGTTATTTAAGGGGGTCTCTTAACCCTCAAAATAAGATTTTATTTTATTTTAAAAAAATCACAATCATGCACAAAATATATACACACGCACAAAAATTTACAATTGTTGAGATGATATGCTATGATATTGATGTATAGCAAAAGTGACATTAATGGTCTCAAAAGTGATATGTCAATTATTGTTTAAGAGAAAAGATATCAACAACCACACTGTACAAAGACCAAATCTGTCCAAGAGTTAAAAGTTTTGATACATTTTATTCTTCATCATCATCTCCAAAGCAAGAAGTTATCAGTTAGTGCAATTGAACATTTCAGCCATTATGGGTGTCTCGAGTTTCTGAAAAAGAGAGAATGATAAAGATTATGAAATTGAAACATGTAAGGAACACCAAAAGAAACACATGAAGAATAACCTAAAAGCAGGAACATACTTCAGTGGAACCAAAACTAGCGAGATATCAAATCATCTAATAAATAAGCTTACACCTATATAAACTAATAAAGGGCCACAACATGGATCTCAAAACAAGCATAGTAATCATGGCATCCTATACTAGAGACACCCATTCTTACTCCAAACCACAGTTGTAGTAACATTACAGTTTTGGCATTCAGTTTGCAGAAACAAAATACTATGAAGATAGATCATGCAACAATAGTACTCGTGTAAAATTGACCAAATTTCAACATATTTAATAACTTGCCAAGTTCTATGATTTTAACAGTCTTTATAGGGACCATTAATGACATGTGGTCTTCAATTTATCTAGGCAACTACAAAGTGTTCCAACCTTTCAGATGATGATTTAGCTTTATGCTGTAAAATAAAAGAATTTCATGTTGAAAAAAAAAATTATTGCAATAAGTATTAATCACAAGTGGAATTATCATAAATTCCTAAATTATGGGTTAAATGCCAACCTTTGAAGCATCTGCATGATGCCAACTGATGCTGCTATCTACAATTTTTGGTAGGCAGTCAGCTGTCTTCTCAAAAGATAACTTTGATTCCTTATTAATCTCAATGCATTTGACAGACTTGAAAAACAATAATAACAATGAGTTAGAAATTTTGAAAATAAAGAGTAAGACTCTAGGCCCCAGCGCATTTATAATTATCTTGGGTTCTTGCCTGCATTTTCTAGTAGCTGCTAATGATAATCCAATTACACCAGCTCCTGCATACAAATTAGCAACAGATGCACCAAAAGGAACATACTTCTGTAACTTCCGGAGCAAGATATTAAAAGCCTGAAAATAATTAGCATTGGACTAAATATTATTATTACTTGTGTCAACATAAGATAATATTATGCATGTCTTGCTATCAAGTTCTAGTTATCTAAAATAAAAAACTGAAAATAAACCTAAATGATGCAACAAAACATAAAAGTACAAAAACTTGGGCATCCCAAACAAAAAGCCAGGATCTAAATCCCAATACTCATGTTCTTTATGCCTTCAGCCCATAAATCCTATCTTTTCAAGTAATTGATGATCCACGTCCATTGCTGTCCAATATTTGATCTAAAAGAAAGAATATACATGCACAATTAAATAAGAAGAGGGGTTTGCTTGATTAAAAAGTCCATCTACCCGTGTGTTTGCTTGGCCAAAACTGGATGGAGCCAAGGCAATATCAATTCCTCCAACAAGTTCCCAAAAGTCTCTCTCTCCTTAAAGATGTCTCCATCTATTCCCAAAAATTATCTGCATCATCAGTTAAACATTCTTAGTTCCACAAATTTTAAACTTTTGAATAAATACAAAAATTTGTAAACTATCCTAACATATTGCATAGCAGATAAATACATGAGAGAATACAGTAAGTCTTGCAGTTAAGAAAGCAGATCTTAAATTGAGATGACCTGCATTAGACGTCATAATTGTAAAGGAAATATTAACCATTGTAAGAGTATACCCAGGAAGTGAACTATTCATTTCCCTATTTATTTCAATCATCTCCTGAACATATTATCCTTTCTGTAGGCTTTCAAAACCCAACATTAACAGTCAGTGTCAAAAGAACATTAATAGTCAAGCCAATCATAGTGGATTTGGCTTAGGATTATTTTATTGTTGAGTGGTTTTGGGCTGGCAGTTGTGTTGTGTTCTGTTCATATTATAGCGTGCGTGCACAAGCTAGTTGGACTTTCAACTCTGTCCAATGATGAACTCCAAAAAGCATAGTGCAAAAAGACCAAATTGATGATCTTAAGCTCTAAGGATATGATAAATGCAAGTACATGGCAATCAAAAGAGGAACCAGAAACAGTCTACTAGCCCACTGTTTCTATGACTAGAAACAATTTTTTTTTTTGTGAAAAATTTATTTGGTCATTTAGAAAGTGTTAATGCAGCAAATCAGAAACTCATTGGCAAGTTGAGCAGAAACTTTTCAAGAAGTAACTGCTAAGAACTGTCAGAAACAAGAACAGCCCAAAAATAGTATAAGTAAATATCAAATAATGGGGGATCAAGAGGATTCTAAGTAGATGTATAGCCACATATTTAATGCTCCCTATTATTAGAAAATCCAAATCCAAATACTAGTGCTACCATGTTTTTGGCACGTTTGCATCAGAGATAATGGTTGATAAGAAATTCTATTAGCATTCCAACTCATAACTGAAGGAAAACTGCTTCTTTGATTAAAATTTGAATATTAGTCTATGTTTTGGATAGTTGGGTTGGTTTCTCATGAGGTATGCCAGCTTTGTGCCTTCTTTAGCCAATTCATGAAGATGAAACACCATCTATCAAATCAACCCCATAAAGTCATTTCTATCATATGATTTTTTCTAGTTGACATAACTAGAACTTAGGGAGAAGGGCAAAATAGAAAAAGCCTTTTAGTAAATAAAAAAAAGGGAGACTACAAGTCAGAACAGAAAACAAATCTGTTGAAAGAAATAAAAGACAAAGCATAACAGAGCTGATACTTTTTTACATCAGCCTAGAATGAATCTAGAGGGATTAGAATGTGACAAGACTAAAGTAGAGATTGTAAAGGTACTTGCAAGTACTGAGAAAGCAAGCATAAAGAGTTAATGGCAATGAAGAGTAGGAAGTCAAGTAATTTATAAAATATAAAAAGCATATGGTACAAAAAGCAATACATAACTATAGAATGCAGGTTTTCCCCCCCTTATCTCAAATTTAAAGAACAATGAGAAACAGCAATAATGTGTAAGCATAGATAGCTCCACAAACATACAAATATCGATCGGCTTTACAATAACACCTGGGGACAAAATGTGGATCTGGATGAAACAGGCTGCTGCAAGAAAACTTTGCCCAGATAACACAATACATAGCTACAAAACTAGCTTAGCTTGGCTTTTTGCAAATGGCTTACCTTGGCATAGTAGTCCTTCCAGACTCTGTGAGCAATCTGATGACCTCCCAAATCAAATGCTTTGAACTTAATTTTCCCAATTCTCGACTCCTCTGATGTAGGGTATTGTGTCAGCTGTTGTTGTACTAATCTCTAAAAATCAATCAAAGAAGGCTCAACATCACCCCATGACACCCAAAAACAAATTGCCCAAATGGACATATGACAATGCAAGGATCATGATATTACATAACAAATATCATCCCACTAATTAAAACCTTCATAATTCATAAAATTCACACACATTTTCAGCTTAACTAGGCCTTGTACAAAGAACATGATACTCCAAAACAATGCCAAGAGCCTTGAAGCCAAACCTCTGATAATTATAAATTAAAAAGCTAGATCTGAAGCAAATTAATTATTAAACAAATACGCATTAGATCCAAATACTACAAACAAAGACAAAGAGAGTGCCCAAGCATTTTCCACACAATAAAACAACAAACAATATAAATTAACACATATATCAACAATCGCATAGTAACTTAGCAATTGATAAACTAATAGTTCTTGAATCCAAAGTGAAATAGAGAATCAATATTCATTCATCAACACAGTCAGAATACAAAAAGGCAAGGAATTCAAATTGATTTTCACAAGCCTCACTGATCCAAGTAAGCAGTGCAGTTATACTAAAATCTGATTCGATGAGAATCTGAATGAAAAAAAAAAGTTTTCGAATAATCTGATTCTGCATCAAAATTGATCAATTCGATCAAATGGAGATCGAATTTGCATGGTTTAATTTCGATAAAGTTATTGATTCGGTGAAGCGCAATAAATCAAATAAAAAGCAACGAGCATTAAAGCGCAACAGTGAAAGAATCGAATTGAATCGAATTGAATAGAAAGAAAGGGAAATTGAACCTTTTTGCGGAGACCAGAGGTACCAGGCTTTTGGCCATCGATTGGCTTGGTCTCGACGCGAGAAACCTTGAACACCATTGCTGAGAGAATGAGAGAAAGAATGACTTCCATTTCTCAGTTTTCTGAGAAACGTGAAACGAAAATCATGGGGAAATCGATGAAAAAGTGTGGGTAAACCAAAAATACAAAAAAATCAAAGACGAAATTCGGGTTTGTGACTTCCATGATCAATTCGTACCTAATCGGAGTTAAGAACACAAAGCCAAGAGAGATGAAGAGTCACAAATTTCCGAGATCAATTCGTACCTAATTGGAGCTGTGTGATTTCCATGATCGTCGAGCTCTAAGATTTCCATGATCGTCAAGCTCTTTGGGCTCTATGGTTTCTCAGTTTCTATGAGAGAGTGAACAAATATTTTAACAAGGGCTGTGGCTTCTTTTTAAATTTTTTCGTGGGCTTTTTCAAGGGCTGATATTTTATCAAGGGTTGTGAGTTGAAAAATGTAAAGTATTGTACCCGCTCTTTTTTTTCACATTTATTTCAAGGGTGTTTTAACTTATTTTAAGGGACCTAATAACCTCTGAGATAAGGTTTAGTAATATTTACAAGCTCACCTGTATGTATAGATTTTAACGACAGATTTTAGTAAACCCTTGATAAAAGAGGGTCGAAAGAACTAAAGTTTGTTGTAGTGGAGAGAGAGTGTGGGAGCTGTTGAGCTTTGTAGAGCCTAATTGTGTGTTGATCCGGATTATGACCTGATCCGAAATGAAAGTGTTATGATATTTTAACGGGATATTTTTTGAGACTTAGTCTATTGTGAATCTTATGTGCAAAAATATAAAAACAATTATTTTAGAAATTAGGGTTTTGGTGTTGTTTTTAGAGAGAAAATTGTATTGCCGCATCTTGTATTATTTCCCTGTGAATAGTGAAATCTATGTAACTCCATGAACTTAAACAAATTTCTGAACCGTGTAAATATTGTATTGTATGATAGTTTTTCAAGAACCACCATCATAACTGGTGAGGGGTGGAGCCTGCAGTAAATGGTGGTTAATCAATCCAAGAGAAAGAAAGAAAAGCTAGGTTTTGAATGAGGTGAGCACGTGCGGGAGCTGTAAGGTTTAAATCCTAATATTAGGAATTATAAAAAAGTGACCGAACTTTGTGGGTTTATAGTAAATAATTTGAGCTCCCTGAAAACATACATATACATACATATATATATATATATATATATATATATATATATATATATTCCATTAAGAAAAAAGCTTGGGGGGAGGGGGGGGAATGAGGTGAACATGCGCGGGAAGCTGTAAGGTTTAAATCCTAATATTAGGAATTATAATAAATAAATATAAAAAAAAAAAGTGACCGAACTTTGTGGGTTTATAGTAGATAATCTGACCTCCCTAAGATATACATATAAGTAACCATACATAAAAATTCCATTATGAAAAAAGCTCATTGATACTCTCAAATACTATTTTTTTTTATACAAAATAAAAATTCTATTTTAACTTAATCTAAGTGTATATGTGTGTTAAGCTCCCTCCTGAAAACTTGAACTCTGGTCCTTGCCCTTAAACCCTACTAGCATTTATACTTATGACGTGACCATCACGCCGAGGGTGCATGGTGGTCAAACACTATATATATATATATATATATATATATATAAATTCTACCCTAACTTAATCTAAGTGTATATGTGTGTGAAACTTCTTCTTAAAGACTTGAATCCCAACTCTTGCTCCTAACCCCACCAGAATTTATACTTGTAAAGTGACCAATACGCCAAGGGTGCGCGGTGGTCAAATACTATATATATAGAAATTTTACTTTGACTTAATTAAAAAAAAAAAATATATATATATATATATATATATGTGTGTGTGTGTGTGTGTGTGTGTGTGAAACTCCCTTTTAGAGACTTGAACTTCGGTCGTTGCCTCCCACACCCCACCAACATTTATACTTGTAAAATAACCATCACGCCAAGAGTGTGCGGTGATCAAACATTATATATTCTATTTCTCTTCCATTTTCTCTTTCATTTAAGTTTGGTTTGGATACAGCTTATAGCGTCCACGTCTTGAGTTTTTTGCGTTTTTTTATTATTATTTTTTTCTTCTTCTGCTGCAACACAGGTCAGGGGGGACAAAGGCTACTATTCATGTTACTGTGCATGAACAGTAGCCACATTTTACTGACTTTTTAGCACATTTGTGGGTCCCATGTACTGTTCACAGGACCCACAAACTTCACTTTACAGAATTTTTTAATTAAAAGTGGATCTCACGGTACTATTTACACATTTAATAATTATTTTTCTACAGTGTTTTCAGCTTTCAGTTTTCAGTTTTCAGTTTTCAGTTTTCAGCTGTATCTAAACGGACCCTTAATACTAAAGAGTTCAAATTATTACTTCACATTCGTCTACATCGTTGCAATGAAAATAATTTCATTCAAGAAGTAAAATAACATTACGTAAAACATTATCAATCACTCAGATCTTATTCATGGATGCAAACAAATTAAATACTAATTTAAAACTAGACAGCAAGTAAAAGATACGTGCATTTTAATTAATTGCTCCCTAAAGCATGGTAGATTGAGATCCATGTTTAATACCATCTAGGGGTTGAAAGTAAAAAGTAAAAAAAATAACTATTTTTCTCAACCTTATGTCCGAGAACATTTTAACTTTTTTACTCATTGACTAAGGGAAAAAAAAAAAGGTTAAAAAGTTGACTTTTAACCTCAACCCCTAATTATCGCCTATGGCATATATTGGATGTCAATCCTGCACTACATGGAAGATTTAATAGGAGTTGTTGACAAATCACCAATTGCATGGCCTTTTAATGTGCCCTTAAGCTCCTTCATGAATATTTCATGGGTCACTTTTGGTAGCAAGATTGACACCACAATGCCATTCTTCCCTTTACCATCGCTAAATGATGTGTAAGAGCTTGCAAGCTTGGGATTGGGTCCATTCCAGAGATTGGCTGGTCCACCATAAACAGCCTTACCCCACCCAAAGTCCACCTCTTCAAATCCCACACGTGTCACATCTGTTGGTAAATAGCACCGAACCCTATCGACATCAAGTTTGCCTTTGATCACCACCAAATCTGTATAAGACCGCACATACTCCATAGCCACATTAGCTTTTGCAGTTTTTACCAATTCTATTGCATATCCCAAAGGGTTCTCACAAAGCTTCCTAGCCATTGTTATAGCCACCGCAAATACAACAGCATTGCCATAATACCCAGTTGGTAATGCGGGGCTAAGTTTGGCTCGCACATTGACTGGAAATATTACACGCACTTGGCTATCTAGGTCAGGCTTAAGCGCTATTGTACTGCATCGCCAAATGCAAGCAGTTAATATATCAAATGTGGAACAATGGTTCAAGTGGCCAGGGACATGTTTATGAATTGAATTTACTTTGGTTGAGTCGAGGAAGAAAGAACAAGGGACCATGTTTTGGAGAGGATAGTCATCTGTATCAGGAAGTTCATCGAATTGGTGATGTGTGCATGTCACCCTTGGAGGGTTCCTTGCACTGAGAAGATCCCTTTGCCATACTGGGGGGATAGAAGGGGTACAATAACCTCGAGCCATTTCACCCATGGCACTCATGAATTGAACTATGCCAATTGCATCACAAATCGTATGGTTTTGGCGAAGGGCAAAGATAAAACCCCCGCACCTCAGTCGTGTGACCTGGTAATCAACAAAAGAACCCCCATTAACTTAAGCATGCATATAGGTCATTCCTTTGTGTGTTTAGGAAAATTATTTGAAGCAGCCTTTAAAAAATTTAAGAGATAGATAGAGAGAGATGAATACCTGAATGAGCAACAATGGGCAATGAAGGATCTCTCCTGAGCCTGGAACATCATAGAGGAGTTTATCCATACATGGGATTGGAGGATAAAGTGCATCACCGAACTGTTCAAGTGTAACATCGGCATCAGCCTCAATGAAGATGACACCCTCAGCTGTACATTCTAAGATAAGCTTTCGGCCAGGTCCTTCTCTAAGCCTCCCTGCAAATGGATAGTAAAACACAAGTGCTTGTGCAAGTGCCTCTCTGATGATTTTCACAGGGTCTTTCCCATGCATAGATGGATCACACCTATAGAATTGTATTACCCCAATTTGAAAGCGAAAACTTTCTTGGTCATCCAAATCAGAAAGTTGTTTGAACTCATGGGGAGTGGGCTTGGTTGGGTTCACCAGCTCTGGTTCAAACCTTTGCACTGTGAAGGCCAGAGAAGAGGGTGATAGCGCCATTATTGCCATGGCTACAAAAACGGGTATTGATCAAATGTGGGCTCTTCCATTTATGCACTTTCCTCTCTTCCTAAAGCATCTTCCAAGTTGAGCTTAAAAAACACCAGAAAATAGAAAGAAGTGTGGATACATTTCCTAGCAGCGGTTGATGCGGATCTGCTCCACGCTCTGGTCAACGATTCTAGTGCACACTAACACTAAACTAATTGAACAAGATGTATCTACGTAAAGGGACGTCATTATTTTTAGTGACTATTAGAGATATATTAGTCCATTAGTATAAGTTTAAGTTTAATTTTATTTTGTGTGCAAGTTAAATTTCTTACTTGTATGAGAAGTTTATTAATCTAGGGTTTAATCTACTATATATACACATGTTATAATTCATTGTAATACAGGATTTATACTACACTCTAATATATTATTAATGTAGTCATTTAGATATTCATCTGTGGATGTAGGCCGTTAGGTTGAACCACATAACCCTCGTATGTTATTGTATTCTATACTTTATTTGCCCGTTTGGATACAGCATTTTCACGTTTGCGTTTTCAAGCCGCGCGTTTTCTCTCTTTTTTTTCTTTTTTTTTCAAGCTGCAATTGTTGACTTTTTCCTGTGAACAGTGCACTCATGCACTGTTCATGAAACCCACAAACTTCACTTTTCAATCACTTTTTCATTAAGAATAGGTCCCACGGCACTATTCATACATTTAAAAATTATTTTGCTACAATGTTTTCAGTTTTCAGCAATAAGTTGTATCCAAACGGACCCTATGTTTTTGCTTCTGCATCCATACTAGCATATTTAACATGGTGTATCAATGCTGATATTTAACATGGTATCAGAGCCACCTTCCTATGGCCATAGTTTTTCGTCCTTACGGTGTATTAAGAGCAATCTTGGTATTCCTCGGTGTTTCTTCGTTGCGTTCATCTTCTTTGGCTTCGCACTGCTGTCGCTAAATCTCTTCGGTATAGTCATGTCACTGATAGAAGTCGCATCAACACTGCAAGACAATTGTCTTCCTCAAACCACTGTCACAGAGCCAAACTTCATTCAAGGGATCTTCTCAATCTTATCAAATCTCAATATTTCATCAAGCTTCCATCTTGAATTTGAGAGGGGGTGTTAGAGATATAGTATCCCTTTAGGAATTCCTCTATAGATGTAGGCCGTTAGGCTGAACCACGTAACTCTCGTGTATTATTGTGTTCTATTCTTTATGTTTTTGCTTCCGCATTCATACTAGCATATTCAATATTGTGTATCAATGCTAATATTTAACAATGACATTGGAAAAATAAATCCTATAAGAAATGATGTGCTTTCCTACTAATTTTTTTTTTTATTGCTTGGTGCCTACACCCAAACTCCGCCAATTAACTTTGAAAATGTTTAGGGCTCATTTGGATGGAGGGGAGAAGAAAGGAGAGTGGAGAGAAGTAGAGTAGAGTTGGTTGAAAATAAGCTAATTTTGAACTTAATCTACTCTACTTTACTTCTCCTCCCTCCGCTCAATCCAAATAGAACATTAAACTTCAAGTTTCTTAAAATATTTCATAGGAAAAAACATATCGTGAGTATATATGTTTTAGTTTTTAAATTGATATATAGTTTAGATAATACAAGTGAGGTTAGTCCTATCTTTACCAGTACCCTAGATCAGTCCTTGAAAAATAAAAATAAAAATATAAGCATCGATCACCATAATTTTTAATTTAGTCAGTAGTCTTATGCTTCCGTTAGAGTTCAACTTTTTAACAATCCTCCAAGTTCATCGTTCATCAAAACAAACACACTCAATAAAGTTAATGGCTGGTTTTGTGTTTAGACCGTATAGTTGCAACAAAAATTAAAACTTTGGGTGGTATGTACCATAAATTTTATTATTATTCTTTTATATATTGAATTAGATATATAATTGTGATAGCACAAAATATTATATCTTGCAGCCATAAATTGCTTACCTTGCACAACATTATATATATAGGGTGAAAAACTTTTTTCACGTATCTTAACGAATCACATTAATGTGTAACTCTCTTTCGGTAAGCTTTTGTAGGATCTTAAGAGCATCAGCAGTGAGTGTGGTATATGCCAAATGTAAGGTGTATTTGGCATTTAGACTCAAAAACTGCTCAGCAATGAAAATGGCAAATTGGAAAAGGCCAATTTTTTTTTTGCCATATAGCTACAGTACCATCGTAAATGTAAGATGGTACTGTAGCTAAATGGGATAAAAAAAATATAATTTTTTAATACTCTCATTCTGTTTATTTACCCGGCAATTTCTCTCTCCTCTCTCATTCTTTCTCTTTTTTTTTCTCTCTCTTCCTTCTCTCTTTCTCATTTGCTCTCTACTCTCTCCAGACCCAAGACTCTCTCCGATGACCCTCTCTCTCACCGATGACCCTCTCGCCGATGATCCTCTCTCTCGCTGATGACCTTCTCGCCGATGACCCTCTCTCTCTGATAGTGATTCCGACGAGGCATCGGTGCTCCTCTCTCTTCAAACTGACAAAATCAACATATCGGTGAGTGATGGGTTTCTTGTTTTGATTTGGATCGGAGATCGGAGATCGGTGACTGATGTGGGCATAGGTCAGGTGGTGCAGCGGCAGCATGTGTTTCTTGTTTTGATTTGGATCGGAGATCGGAGATCGGAGATCGATGAGTGATTTGGGTTTTTACCGGTGGAGATCGGCAAGTTGTGTGGATTTCTAGCGGTGGTGGGTTTGTGACTGATGTGGGCGTGGGTCAGTGGTGCAACGGCGGCATGGGATTTTTGGTTTGTGATTTCTGGATTTTGTGAATGATTTTTAGTTTGTGATTTTCTCTCTCTGGTTTATGAATGATTTTCTCTCTCTGGTTTGTGAATGATTTTTGTGTAACTGAGAGAAGTTGGATGGTGGACGGTGGTGGTGTGACTGAGAGAAGGTGGACGGTGTGGTGGTGTGACTGAGAGAAGGTGGATGGTGGTGTTGGTGTAACTGAAAGAAGTTTGACAGAGTAAAGAGATACAGAGATCAGAGAGAGAATTGAGAGAATTGGGAAATATTTTTATATTATTATATTTATATTATTTTAATGTGTAGTATGGTAAAATAGAAGATTGAATGTTGAGGAATTGTAAAATTGTATTGTATAATTGATAAAGTAACTTTTTGAATGGTAAAATAGGATATAATTAGAATAAATGAATGGGGATGCTCTAAGCCCCTTCTTTCTTAAAAAACTTACCAAGATTAAGATGAAATGTAATATTGTGAGCAACATTTAAATTCCCAATGATAATAATTTTATTATTAATTAATGTTATGCTGCTATCTATGTCATTACTCATTTTTGCCTTTTTCCATCTTGGACATTTCACATTATAGGAAAAGAAAAAAAAAATCATGTTTCAACCAAATTATTAGATCGACTAGAGTTAATGTGCAACAGAGTAATGCTACAGATACAAACTATTTTACAATAATTTTACAAATTGTTAATGTGGAAAATTCATACTAGTTTTAATATGGGCATAGCTAACATCACATTTTTACTTACAATAACTATTTAGAAAATACTAAAACCACATCAGTATTTTGTAAAAATGTTATAAAATAATTTGTATTTGTAGCATTACTCATGTGCAACAAGTTAGCATGACACTACTATAAGACAGTTTTAATTGATCATTGGAATCTTTCATTGATGATAATCGGATGACTCTATTTTTTTAGTTTCGTGTCGTTGAATAAAAAATTTGAGATTACTTACACTAAAAATTAATTGATATCTTAAACATAATAATAATGAATAATTATCATGAAGCGAACGTCATAGGTTGAATTTTAATGTATCTATCAAAAAAGAGAATAAATAAATTACAACCCATTGGGCAATCATTGTTATATATACTACTCATTCTTATGACTAATTAACATACTATGTAACTCAAACTCACATGTACCCTTTCAACTATTTGTACATCCTACATCTAACATAGTCATTCAAATTTCAAAGACAAACGCTAATGATAATGGGGGGAAAGAAACAACGAGAATTGAACAACAACATGAAACTTATAAGAACATACCAACTGTTAATTAGAATAGTAGAGATGGCTCTATTTTTTTTAAAGCCTTTTATACGTTGGAAGGAAAACATGGGACTTATATGTGACTCAAGATGAAAACAAGGTGTTTTATTTTTGTCTTTTGTTTTGCTATGTTTTGTTTTGGTTTTGGTTTTGGTTTAATATTATCATATCTGTTAGAAATGTGTGGCGGAATTAAGAATAAGCAAAGTCTGAAGTTTCCACTGTGTACACAATTGCTAACTGTAATATAATAGTCAAATAGCCTTATAATTTTGTTGTAACTATCGATTATCACAAAAAGAAAAGAAAAGAAAAACATAATATACATTATCACACTCTTTTATCACTACGATCTAGCGTTTTTGCACATGTAGCTTACTAGGCTCTAGGGCTGGCTCAACAACTAGGCAATTGCCTAGGACCCCCAAATAAAGAAAAGTCCCCATGATCTTGGTCTTAAAAGTACAATCCAATTTCTTGTATAACCTAAAATAAAATATATTTCTCGGTCAAAAAATAAAATAAAATATATTTCATATTCATAGTTTATATTTATCTAGAAAAAGTGTTTATATTTAGCTAAAATTGAAGAAATTCATATGCATATTTTGTTTTATTTATCTCATTTTAAAAAGTATTTCATCATTGACAAAAAGAAAAGTGTTATCTTCCCAAGACTCTTCTCCTTCTCTCTCAAAAAAAATAACTCCTATAACTAGTGACCATTAAACCACATATATATTCTTTTTCTTTAAAAGCATTTATCGATGACCAGTGATCATCAAATAACTCATTTTCTCTCTAACTCCTAAACTTATTCCCTTGGGTCATATCTCATGAACTTGATTTAAGTGAAGATGGTCATTGCTTGTGAAAGTTGAGATTATTGAGTTATTACATTGTGGAATGAAACTATATTGATAACTCAAATTCTATTTTTATATGCTTCTCGACAAAAACAAAAACAAAAAATCTATTGTTATATGTTTTAAATTTATTTTATTCTAATATTGATAGTTTATATTTATTTTAAGAACTAAAATTTTAAAAGAAGTCTTACAAATTGAAAAAAAAAAATCAAATCAAAGTACTAAATAATATAAAAATAAAAGATTCATGTTCAAATGCATTTATCACTACATAATTTCATTAAGATTAGTATTTAATTAGTATCCGTTAAGATTGTTTTTGTGGAAGAATTTTTTCAAAATTAATTTAATAAAATCATGTCTAAAATTAATTATGTGATAAAAGATATTAAGAGAATTTGTCATTTTATCAATTGGAAAAAAAATAGATGTGAGCAAATATTGAATGCGAAAATTTTTAATTAGCAAGTTTACATTTATAAGCGCAAGAATGATAGAATTTTTTTTAAAAAAAATGATAGCATAGAAAGTTAAATAAATATTATTTAATTGATACATAAGAACACAAAATTATTTCATTTAGAGTTATTGCCTTAGACCTCAAATTTTATTGAGCCTTCCTGCATGTAGCAAAGAGCCGGCTGAAGATGAAAGCTAGATGTATGTATATGTATTGCGTGGTAGGACTTGTATTGGGTCAATGATAATGATAATTGTTCCTGTTGTTATAGTAATAATCATAATCATGTTCTGTTTATTAAAATCAAAATCAAAATCATGTCCTTGATGTTGCAGGCATAACATATATAACACACACACACACACCATTATTTGGGTTTTTTCCTCATAACCAATTTTGAACCCACACCTTGTGCGAGCGACATTTTGATAACAAAGAAAGGGCAAGAGCCATGTAACTCTTCTATCCAAAAGAAAAATAAAGAGTTACAATTGATCGATTCTCTTCACATGAAAAACTTGGATTCAAACCCCCTCTCACTTGTTATAAGTGAAAATAAATTAGAAAAAATATAGAAGGTTTGAAAAATCGAAGAGGCTTACATAAGCAACATTACAATTCTATCATGATTGGCTTTAATATTAGGCATTAAAATTTGAGGATATTGAGAAATGAAAATGAATATTAAACATGGTTTCAACAAATATATTTTATTAATTACTAAAAGTTTTCTTTTTATAAGTAATAAACTCTGAAAAGTTTCCTTCAAAGTAAAAAAGGTTATAAAATTCCACCAAAAAAAATAACAAAAACAAACATAACATATATATCAATTTTGATAGAATTAAAATAAACTTTTTCAAGTTTCAATTCATATTTTCTGCTCCCATATCCATCCCTCTCTACTTTAATTAGTGAAAAGAGAGCACATAAAAGCAATCCTCAAACTTCTGCTAGATGCCAAAACCTGCTAGGAGGGTTCACTGGAGTAGTTATCTAATCCACACAATTTTTTAGCCCATCCATATCTCTAGGGGTAATATCGTAATAGAGTAATTTCAAAGTAAGTACCAAACAAAAAGGCCAAAAAAAAACCCTCAACTTTCCTTAACCTATAATTGCTTTTAGGAGTAAAAAAGTAATTTCATAGGCCATTGCACCACAAACTTTTTCAATGGTAATGACCGAACAGCAAAACCAGAAGACTCACAAAACTGCCATCTAAATGCAAAACAAATCCGCTCAAACTCTCCTTTTTTATATAGATAGAAGATAAGAGAAGTAAAGACGTGATCTTGTTGCAGTTTGAGCTGTTTCACAGACAATTCGTTGAGAAAAGGCATGATCGTGTTGCAGTAGTTAACGGATAGGGCCTAAGGGACCTGGGCTCAGAAACTGAGCTGGTCAGATGAAAAAGTGAGTCGAGCTAGACAAGCTGAAACAGTAAAATGTATAACCTAACTTTTATCATTAAAATTTATATATATATATATATATATATATATATATATGTGTGTGTGTGTGTGTGTGTGTGTGTTAGATGATTAAAATAATTTCTTAAAAAAATACGTTTTTGGTACTAGAACGTTTCCAATATGAGTACGTAACTTTATAAAATGGTGAATCTTGAAACATATTTTTTTGAGAATCTGGTGAATCTTGAAACTTGAAAGTTGTGTGTATGCGAATAATGAACCACTACTGTCAAATAAATACCATGATTAGAATAAATTTAACTTTTGTTGTTCCAATAACAATGAAGATTAAACAAGTTAACATGAGGCATGTTTCACATAATAATTTTTACTTTACTATTTTTTGTTACTTGCACTTAAGGTTAGTTTAGTCAGTATGATTATGCCATTTTTTTATTATCCCTTGTCTTGTCTCATGATTTAGTTCTAAGCCACCATTCCATAAAAATTAGGCTAAATTACAAATTACATTTTTTAACTGACTAAAATTCATTTTAGACGTCTAATTTTGCTTCTCAATTTCTCAAATTTATTCAATTCATGCATTTCCATTAAACTCTGTTAAAAAAGATTCATTAATTGCCCATTAAACAACACCGTCTTGCAAATTTTGTGAATTCCTTTATATTTAATCACCATTTTTTTAAAAACTATGTATCAAAAACAAAACAAAATACATGAAAATGGATCACACTAAGAAATTATTGGGTGTCCTATAGAATGGGGTCTCCTTGATGGTTAACATCTTTGAATACTAAATCCTATATATATTAGGTTATGGACAAAGTTTAGCTACAAAATTAGTTGTAATTTAAGGCTACAACCTTAATAAAATAAACATTGCTACATATTTTGAAAATATATCCGTTGAATTGTATGTTCTTCACATTCTTATTACATATGTCAACTTTTGTGTCAGTTGAATATTATTTACTATATGATCTATAACCTTATATTTTATGCATAATTTTAAACTACAAAAACTTGCAATTTAAAAAAAAAAATTATTGATGACTAGTTATTGATCTTTAATTTTTTAAGAATTTTGCAAGCATTGAAAGTATAAGAAAAAGATGTCATCTAATGGTAGATTTGTCAAAATTCACCTCCAATAAAAAAATATTGAGTAAGGTTGTAGTCTAAGATTACAACCAATTTTGTAACTAAACTTTGTCATTAAGTTATTAATTAGATACACATGCAATAGTTTGTAATATTATCTATAGCTACAAAAAATAATGGTTGTCACTAACTATTTCTGTTGGTGCTAAAATACAAGGATCGTCATGCTTGAGTAAGATTGAGTAAGGATTGTACTTTAATTTTATGCATGTACACATATATAAATAATGTTAATGTGGGAGCTTGATAGGTGGGTTTATTGGTGCTTTAACCATCAAAGTACACTTGTTTCTCTTTTCAAGAAATGTTATATCTACAACATTTTTATAAGGTAAGTTATTATTGGTTCTAATTTGAATTTGTAGGGAATTAACACGAAATTCTCAAACCTGTGAGAAACAAAAAAATAGAGAAAACACACACCAAAGAAAAATAATCACATGCACAAGACAGTATTTATGTTATTTAGCAATTTACTTACGTCCACGAAGTTACAGAGATTTCACTATAATTATTAGGGAAAAATACAAAGTGTGGCTACAGTTTTTCACTCTCTCAAAAACAACCACCTAAGTCTCAGAAAATCTCCCATTAAAAACCACGCAACATTATTTCAGGTCGGGTCGGGTCATCAACCGGATCAAACATAACTAGACTCCACAAAGCCCAATAGAATTCACTACTGAAATTACTTTTTTGCCCACTAGTAGCAACTTGCAACAACCTACCACTTAAGATTTTTTGTGAAAATATTATGGACATAACATTTGTCTTTTCTATAATTTCTAACTTAGTTCTTTTTCTGTTTGTTTGTTCCCAAAAAACTCCAAGAAAATCTCATACTTCTTTTTTTTGTTTTTTTTAGTTGATTCATTCATAAATCTTATGTTGTCATGTTTAGGTTTGGATTTTAGTTTGACACCACAATTAGGTTCCAAAAAAACTTCAAATTGGTCCCGAATTCTCTGCCTTTTGCCTCTATATGTTGGCTCTATTTGCTTTTTGAGAAAACGTTAATGACTACTAGGCAGTATTAATAGCATTCTCTTCCACTACAACAAATTAGACTTTTTTCAAGGGTCAAAACCCCTAAAAAAAGTATTAAAAAACCTTGAAAGAAGTTATTTTAAGAGTCCAACCGACCCTTGATAACCTTTGAAACATATACCGTCGAAAAAGAAATTTTGAGAGCCTTCGTGCCCCTCAAAACAAGTGATCTAATCTTATTTTGAGGGTCAAGAGACCCTTAAATAACCTTTTACCAAGGTTTAAAAGATTTATACTTACAACCCTTGATAAATAAGGTTATTTAAGGGGTCTCTTGACCCTCAAAATAAGATTTTATTTTATTTATAAAAAAAAAACCACAATCATGCACTATATATATATATATATACATATTCATGAAGTTAGACATGGTAGCAAGTGATGGCAAATTGATGCCAACCATAAACCTAGCAATTGATTAAGAAAGCTTAAAACAAGAAATTAAAGGACTGCACAAGAACCCAAATACACAAAGTGAAAAGTATCAACAATCCTGTATGATCAAACAATCATTAGGGGAGAGAAGCATCTATAAAATCCCCCCAAAAAATTTCAATATACCATAGTTTTAACAGACACACAGGTCTAAGCCTATCACTTATCAGTTTAGCAGAATCAAAAACTACACAAATCCCTCAATGATTCTTATAAAGGTATGAATCTAAGACGTTTTGTGGGCTGGTCTTGGATATGTATATCCTCCCCTTGTTTATGGCTGTGCTAGCCTTGCTGTCCAGCCCAGGAGGAACCTGTAAAACAATCAATTGCTTGTGAGCCATATTTCTTGGATGTTGTCAAATGTCATGCATGTGATTTATTTATCTACAAAAGCTGAGGTAGTTTAAGTCCTAGTTGATTACAAAGCAGTTTAAAACAGTGGATGCCATGTTGGCAGGGCGAAGGACAGGAGAAATTTAACAATGAAGACCCGAGCAGTTGAAGCACAAACAAAAGATTGTCAAACTTATGTTAGATAGTAAACTGGATGCGACTCTTATTGATGATCACTATTCTTGGAACACAAGCCAATTTATGGTACTTGGTAACTAAATATTCTTTAACAAGTATGGCAATAATGCAAATGCATGGTAATCAGCCACAATTCTCATTCCAAAGTAACATTTACATATGATGGTAAATCACAATTATTTTATAGAACTATGGCAAAATGAACTACATTTGCCACCTAATTCTTGTCCATCTATAGCAAAATGCATAGTATAGCTTTCATGCTTAACAACCGAACAATAATAACAACTTAGGGACTATGATTTTGATTATTCCTGAATATGCTCCACATATTATAGCCAATTTTTCATACAAAATGTTTGGGGACCCAAAACCAGAGCCATTTATTGTACAAGTTAACATAATAAGATATCAAACTAGAATTCCTAGAAGCATTCTCAACCTCCATTGGAATTGAAGGGAAATTGAATGAAAGACACTGGACTACTTCCAAATACTGATCCAGCCATTCACAATCCAAAAATTAGTTTGTTGTAAAGAGATTGTTAATAAGACATGTTAAAAGCTTAAACTGCATACCATTGAACGCTGTGCTGAGAATATTGAATTCATGATTGCAACATATCTGGAGAAGGGGAAAAAAACTTTCAGAGTAAAAGCTCAACCAAGCAGTACAAAAAATATAACATAATAATAAAATACTTCCAAAGATTATAAAGAACATACTGTTCTGGCCCATCTGACGATCCCTGCACACATAAAATCTGCTCCCATATGTTAGTAACTTTATCAGAGAAATATACCATTAAGTTCATAAAAATCCTATAAAAATGTGATAAAATGAAATACAAACAAAACCCCCATTTCTAGGAATTAACAGAAGTGGTTTTCAATGTAGAAAAATAAATAATACAATAGATAAAAGCTTATTGTCAACTAGAGGAGGCATCCAATTCATATTCATTTGTATAAACAAAATGTCCTCACTATAAATGAAGCAAGGTGCAAGTGACTGTTTCTACGATTTTGAAATAAAAAAGGTCATAATTTCAGTTGTGTGTTACAAAAGAGAATTTGTAAAATCATATCCCAAAAGGCATATGGGATACCATGGAAGGACTCTAATGTGATTGTAGTGAGTATTAATATATATGTAAGTTTTCCATTGTTAGCATCATGCAACTATATATATGGATAGTATTTTTCATATATATTTCTCTATTTATATCTGTGTACATGTAAAAAGTTTGTGACTTTCCTTATTAATTTTTACCTATATTTTGTCAATTTACATGTGTGTGCATATGTAAAAAGTTTATATCTTTCTTTGAGAATACATAGCTTTTGGATCTGAAACATCACCGGCACTATTGGGTATTTAATATTTTGTGGGTTTAAGTTTTTAGCTTGGACTTTTTTGACTTCCAAATTTTAAAGAAGAATCACCAATTTTGTTCTTTTGTCACGTTTATAGGCAAAAATTAAGTCAAGCAAAGCTTGTTGTTGGGCAGTTTATCTTAGATAAATTATGGCTACCATTGCTAAGAATTGTACTAGGCTACTAGCAGGCAGGAAAACTAGATCTTGAAATCTGGTCAAAGTTACAATTGCTGTTCCAGTGACACAGCAATGTGAATCAATTTTGATGGCAGCACTGCACTTCTTCCCATTTTCCATATTTAGGATCCATTCTTCTAAAATAGGCACTGTGCATCGTGTAAATTTTATATATAGCTTAATGTAGTCTTAAAATTTCAGTGTAAATAACCCATATTAATGAAATAATGTAAATTACAATGAAATTCATAAAAATAACAACATGAGCATAATGTGATTGGCTGAATTTACACTTTGAACACAACCAAAGTGATTAACAATGCAGATTAACAACATTAAAGAAGTTAACAAGTTCAAAGATCCGAACTCTCAATATAAATTGCCCAAAAAGAATACAGATTACAATTGAAAACCTGTCACTCGTCAATAAGATAGCAGCTAGACAAAAGGTTGGGCTGATATCAGTAGACAACAAATAGTAGAACAAAAATATGCCCTATAGAGAGTAGGCTAAATAAAAGAGCAATAACAAAAACAAAAGCCACATAACAGGCTCAATACAAAGAAAATGGAAGTTACAGACATACAAATAGGCTGAACAATTGAAAAAGGCAACAAAACGAATGAGTTAAAATACAGAGAGTCAAGATTGATCATAACAGCAGGAATTGCAAAATATCAGTATATAATATGGAACTTACTTAAGTAATAACTGCCAACACAAGGCTTAGAAATGAGAACACTTCAACAACACTTGAGAAATGCAATGTCAAAACATCTTAACACAATTGATAAATAAACTCAAATGGCATTGGAAATTTGAGCTCAAATTTACGAAGCTATTGTTCCTATACCTAAATTATCATAACTTTAAAAAACAGCTAGATAGACGGAGGAGAAACTAGAAAGTTTGAAGAAAAACACCACTCCCTGAACCAAAATAAATAAAACGAACCCACAGAAGACAAATTTTCATATTTGAAATGAAACTAATTTATACAAACAAGTATTACCAAAGGGAAACATCAAAATTTGAAGACAAATGAATCATCCATGCCAACTCAAGAAACAGTGCACCCATTGCATAATATACAACTTAAAACCCTTTAATTGGACTACCAGGGTTATGTACAACTACTTTAAGAAAGACAAATTGCGTAAAAGGGCACACATACAAACACAGCTTAGAAAATCGCAATTCAAAATATTTGTCCATCAACCCCATTTCCATAATATACACACATACCCATGTCATTTTTACATCATTAATAACAAAATAATCTCAAAATCACAATTCATAAAAAGCAAAAAGTGACATCGATATATACCTTAATGTATGGTGAAACACATTCATTACCAAATAGCATACACAACGTAGACAATAAACCCCATTTACATAATATAAGCAAAGCGCATTTCATTAATATAAGAAACACAAAAATAACCTATGAGAACACACATAGACAACTATGATTACATAGTATTAGCAATACCCATTTCATTTCACAACATTATCAACAAAATAATCCTACAATAACAAGCATACACGCATTAACAAAGTAATACACTACATACTGAAAGCAAAAGAGATATAAAAATATACCTTAGTGATTGAGGTTTATCCTGATTATTTTGCATTAAAGAAGTTAACAAGTTCAAAGATCCGAACTCTCAAAAAATTACCTGAATTAGACACAGATTGAAAAACTCAGATTTGGCATCCGATTGAGCTGAGAGCTGAGAAGAAGGTAACAATGGAAGACCTACAGAATTAGACAAATTGGAATCAAAAACAAAAAAAACAAAAACAAAACTAGAGCACAAGAAACTAACAAATCAGCTCAGAAACAAAAACCCTAGTACAGATAAAAAATGAATAGCTAAGAACCCTAATTTTCAGGAGGAATTAGCTCAGCTTAGCTAGCTAGCGAAGCTCAAATCCATGAATAGTAAAAACACAAAAAAACGAAAACAGGGTTAGAGACCTATGCTCATGAGGCTTAGAGAAAACAGGGTTCTCACCATGAAAATAATACACACACACACACATTTTTCCGATCGTTACTAAATTGGACTCTATTTGTAACAATTAGCAATATATAACTAATTACAAGTAAAACATGAAGATAATTTAAAACATGAATGTTATATATATGTTAGGGGGACTTGGTGACAGTGACAGTGGTGTGTGATGGGTGTTGATTTAGGTGCTTTGATACTTTGATAATGGCTAGGTTTTCGGTTGGCTTAGGGAGTTGGGTTTTCTTGTGGGTATGAAATTTTTTGGTGGGTTAATGATAAGTGCTAGCAAGGTTTTCAAAGCCAACAAAGTGGATTTGGTTGTTTTCTTACTATATAGAAATTGGACCCAATTTAGGCTTAGACATAGAACCAAGTTGATGCAAAAGTTGTAGGTGCAAAGTTTTTTTTTTTTTTTTTTTTTGAGAAACAGCTACAAGTGAAAACTGACAAAAGAGTAACAAAAAATAATAGCATTTTTCTGCAAATAGCCCAGTCCACACAAATAGCTATTAATTCATGTTTGTCACACAGATATATATATATACACGGCCAGATGACTGCCATCTAGCTTCTAGTATGATGATTATGGAGTTTTAGTCAATCATTATATTCTAGCCATAATTATGGCCACCTATCCAAACAAGACAACTATTTAGCCCAAAATATCAAAAGATTTTAGTACATGATATCTGCTAAGTAAGAAGAGGAATGCATTGGGAAGCAGACACTATAGCATACCCATCATATAAGGTAAGGTACAGGATGAATCCAAGATTTGAAAGGAAAATCTATTTATTAATCAATCCTAACCTCTCATTGAGACAAATTATCAAAGTGGTAGTTAACAAGCAGACACTGTTAGATTGGGCATGCAACAATGCGTATAAGAAATTTGCCTTTCCATAACATTTATACAGTGACTCAGCTCACTAACCATGACTTAAAACTTAGTAGCACGCTTATAAATCATTATTCCAACAAATAACATACATCTAAACACAATATCAACATGAGGACTCCCAGAATCAAGAGCACAGCCTAAATTAATTTGAAAAAAATACCTGACAGAAGCTCTTTAGATTTCTCCAAGCAGCTGAAGAAGTGTACTTAGGAAGACTGGTAGAGAACTGCCACCAAAAATAGAAGAAGTAATTTGATTAGTCTCAAAGAGTGACAGCAATTTAGTTGCCCAAAAATTGTACCCCAGCTTCCATAATGGATGAAGAATGGATGGGCAGTGTTATTTAAGTGTGAAGGTGCCCTTGAATGCTAAACTTTCCTAGCGCCTAAGCACAAAATGAGGTGTCCTTAAAGAAGTAATTCTCTTGCTTTGGAGATACAACTTCTACGGATTTTGGATTAGCTTTTTACTGAAAAAAACTTATTTGCTGAAACTTAAAGTTGGCAAAAATACAATTGTACCTAGAAAATATGAGGCTTTAAAAAGCTGTATATAAACAAATAAACTAATCCAAACACACTACTGATAAAATCACACTCGCTGACCATGAGTAATCACATATCTATGACTGCTTCCACCCATGAAGAATCACACCAATCTGCAGTATATATACCCAAATTATATATAACGAGAAACAATCTAGTTTAAAGAGACAAAGAACCCAAGTAAAAATCTGCATTAAAACACCCAATAAAGATCACCGGAAATATAAAAACTAGTCTATCACCATCACTAACAGAAAAGTGCTTGTCGTGTAACACGGTCAAAAAAAAAAAAACAAACACTAAGACAAAAAATGAAATGGAAAAAGCCCCAAATAAGACCATCCCAGATGAAAATTATCACATCAAAGCCAATATCTACTAGACACAATCTAAAACAACAAAAATTTAAGAATTTAAAGAACAAGGTAGTACCAACAACCTTATCTGCTTTTTATTTTTTAGAAACAAAATTGAATTTTAAAAACATGATTTAACACAACAACCAAAAAAAGAAGAAGAAGAAACTAGATTCCCAAATAATTTAAAAACACTATCAATTTAAACAATTATTGTTAAAATCATATTATTTTAAAAGTAGCTCAAACAAGCTACACATTCTCAGAATCCAAACAAACCCCAACTAAAACCTAATTCCAAACCCAATTGTCACCTAAAAATATCCAAACTTCAATTCCAAATTGGCAACAACATCATATTCCATTTCACACTGAACATAAGCATATAAAATGTTACAAAAAAAAAATTTCACACTGTAATTTCAAAAGTTTCAAATTCAATTGAGTTTCCAAAGCAAATATTAACAATAACAACAAAGAGAAACTTATGAAGACCCCAAAACAGAGATCAAATACCAAAGGCTACATGTGATCAAAACCCAAAAAAAAAGAAGCTAAAAACACAGCAAACGTTAAACTCAAAACATAGATAGAGGGTTAAATCAACTTCAAACTGAATCGGTAGGTTCAATCAGTTTCATTTCAAGAAATAAATAAATCGTCAACAATTAACAAATAGCTCACAATGAACTCCTACCATAAATGTGGCAGACGTTTGTGACAACCATTTTGATTTGCTTTGCCATGGAAATTGTTTGAGGAATCAACAATCAAAGATCTTCCATTTCACTAAAAATTTAACCATGTGCAAGTTTGCAACTACGGCACATGAGTGTACTAATTCCCACACAAAGAAACAGTGAGGGATGTTTAATTAAAAGAATTATGCATCACCATAGAGAAACCTAAAATATGTAAATAACAGGCTACTACCATACTTGTATCTTGTTATAAAAACATGCATAAGATAAGATACAGAACTTAAAAATAAGTTGCTTCACCAATTAGCATCCAAACTATACAACACGTGGATTACTGATATTAAGATTTCAAAGAATTTTTAAACCACCTTTTTTACATTACCTACTAATATTAACTATCAACAATATGCAGAAATTAAAAGAACTTGCGACACCAATTAGCATCCAAACTGCACAACTCGTGGATTACTGATATTTAGGCTTCAAAGAATTATTTTGACACCCATTTCGTGAGTAGTACCAACAATTTACTAGAGTGGTTCGACCAATTTGAAATAATGGGGACGGTTTATGACCGAGTGCGTGCTTGTTTGAAGAGAAGGTGCATAATACCTAATCACTAAGCGGTGATCATAACACATGAAAAATACCATTTGGAACCATCGGATTGCATTTCAAATTATGAAAGTCTGTATTCAAGGACCTATTATCATCTTATCCAATGATCCAATAATAAAAACTTATTAACTTCCTTATAGCTTTGACTGTGCAATATATGGTTCATTCTAAATAGTTTACCACTCAGATTACAACAATAACACTAAATTAACATGTTAGTCGGGATTCTCGAAGCACATGAAAAACGAGTGCCATCTCAAGCAAAGAAAAAAGTAATCGAACGCTTGATTGGTACCTAAATTTCCAAATCCACAATCAATACAATCAAGAATTCAAGAGTTGTTTGAGTGATGGACTTCAATAAGCTCTTCAAAGGTACGGAAAGAAACTCATAGACCAAGCAAGGCATTTGCTATTACCAACTAAGTGAGAGCTAATAATTTACACTTCAAGGGACCAACAACAAAGAATATATTTTGATAATAACAAAATGGTCTGTCTTGTGTGTTAATGAGAATGCTAGAAGTTTCAGGTAAGTAGCAATACGCTTATAACTTTCCTAATTTGAATGGCAGCAAAATTTTTCCAATCCTCAAAGCCTCGAAAAGCTCATTATGTTTCACTTTCCTTTGATTTTCTCAGAAATTTTGCTTAGAAAATTACTTACTCAGCCAATAATTTGGAGAAATCAGAATCCAAAAGAGTCACACTACTATTAAGCAGATATCTTAAATTTCACAGCTCACAAAAAAAAAATTATAAAATCCAAAACTGAAAAAGAGTCACACTCAACTCAGTAAAGTTCAAATTTGCAACATATTCAAGCAACAAACAGTCACACTACACTTCCTAACCCTAACATTTTCTCGGCAACCAAACAGACAAAAAAAATGAACGATTAAACACTAAAAACCCTAGAAATCAAGTGCGATTATAGGGAAAGAAGACTTCGAGAGAGAGAGAGAGTTTACGATGGACTTGAGGTGGTTGTGGATGGAGTCAAGATCGGCGTCGAAGTCCTAGATCAATCGCATTACAAGTAAAATGAAATGTGAAACGAAATCATGGGGAAATTGATGAAAAAGTGTGGGTAAACCAAACAAAACAAAAAAATTGACGAAATTAGGGTTTGTGATTCGTACCTAATCGGAGCTGAGAAACGGTGATCGTCTAAATCGGCAGAGAGATGAAGAGTCACAAAATGGAGATGATCGTCGAGCTCTGTGAGATCTCCATGATCGACGAGCTATGAGTTCTCCATGCTCTGCGATTTCTACTCTCAGATGATCGAAGAGCTCTGTGTTTTTTTGTTAGTTAATTTGTTTTAAATTTTATATAATACGGCTATAGTTTTAAATTTAGTTGTGGGCTTTTTGCAAGGGATGAAAATTTTGTTGTGAGCTTTTTTCAAGGTTGAAAAATTTGTAATATTTTATCAAGGGTTGTTAGCTGAAAAAATTGGTGAGTTTTTTTTTTCCCATTTATTTCATGGGTGCTTTAACTTATTTTGAGGGATCAAATAACATTTGAAATAAAATTTAGTAATAAAGCCCTTTGCATTTTTATTTATAGGTTGTATCGACAGATTTTAGTAAACCCTCGATAAAAGAGGGTTGAAATAACTACACTTTGTTGTAGTGTTCTCTGATTTAAATATTTTTCATCTATGCTTCTAATGAATGGGTATAGAAATTTTTACAAGGTGAATGCATTGATTAAATTGAATAATGAAGTGAAAAAAGTTCAGGATTTTTTGCAACAACCTACCACTTAAGATTTTTTGTGAAAATATTATGGACATAACATTTGCCTTTTCTATAATCTCTAACTTAGTTCTCTTTTGTTTGTTTGTTCCCAGAAAACTCCAAGAAAATCTCATACTTCTTTTTTTTTGTATTTTTAGTTGATTCATTCATAAATCTTATGTTGTCATGTTTAGATTTGGATTTTAGTTGGACACCACAATTAGGTTCCAAAAAAACTTCAAATTGGTCCCGAATTCTCTGCCTTTTGCCTCTATATGTTGGCTCTATTTGCTTTTTGAGAAAACGTTAATGACTACTTAGCAGTATTAATAGCATTCTCTTCTCTGATTTAAATATTTTTCATCTATGTTTCAGATGAATAGGTATAGAAATTTTTACAAGGTGAATGCATTGATTAAATTGAATAATGAAGTGAAAAAAGTTCAGGATCTATAAGGGATACCCTTTTTGGGAAATTCCTAAACGCTTCAGTTTTGTAATTCGCCAAAATTTGATTAAGTGCCTTGTTGATCATTGGAATAGTGAGTCAAAAACTTTCAAGTTTGGAGATACTGCTCACTATTTCAATGTAAGAAGCGTCCAAAAGTTTTTGTGTATAGGGAATGAAAATGGGACCAAAATCATTTTTGACAATGATAAAAATTTCCAATGAGGAGCATCTTTTAGAAGTCCACCGACCAGTACATGAAACAAATATCAATGATTTTGATAAATCTGTCATAAGAGCACTTGCAGCAGTGGAGCTAAATAGCTATATAGCTATTTTAGCTCCACCAAAACACCAAAAAGAAGCATGCAGCAGTGGAGCTAAATCTATTTTTTTTTAGCTCATTGCTACAGTGCACATCTATAGATAGATGTGCACTGTTCATGAGAGCTAAAAAAAAATTAATTTTTTATTTTGCGTTCACATTACTTTTTTATTGTGGTGTTTTTATTGTAGTGAGATGTATTATTTTATTGTGGTAGATATATTATTTTATTGTGATGTTTATATTATTTTATTATGTTGAAAGCTAAAATAGATCCACTGCTGCAGCATATGTGTAGGTAAAATAGATAAAGTAACTTTTGGTGGAGCTAAATTGCTAAATTTTTAGCTCCACTGCTGTGGATGCTCTAAGTAGGATGAAGGAATTCGGGAAGAATGGTCAGTTGGATGATGCTTGTAAATTACACGTGTATTGTGAGGATATATACTTTTCGCAAACTCGCAAAAAATAGAGAAAGGATATTAATTACAAGCATATTGTATACATCCAACAGCTACACAGTTGATTAGAGGAGGGCATTTACATATATTTATTGAACTTTAGACAAGCGAGTTGTAGTTTATTAGTACATAGGAATTTAACTGTTTCAATCCCGAGATATTTGTATTTGCTACAATTGTGGGTAATGGACAAAGCACAATTGTTGAGTTATTGGCTTTGTTCATATGACACTACAAGAAAAAAAAAATTATTACAATGAAAAAAATCGTTGCAATAACATCAAAGTCATTGCATCAGTTGATGTGAAGTATTGCAATAAAATTTGAAGTATAGGTTTGTGTAACGAAAAAATTCGTTGTAATAAAATTTAAATATTTTAATGACAACTTTGATACAATGTTATATTTGTTGTTGCAATAAACAATTTACTGCTTCAAATATCTTGTAGCAATAGGCTATTACATCAGGAATTTTATTGCAATATATTGTAAATAATTTATGACAAAAATATTTCGAGTCAAGTTATTGCAATGATATCATTATTGTAATGAATACATCATTAAGTCCAGAAGACAAAAAAGGTTATCACTAGACTTTATCGGTATTAAATCTTAAAAGGGAATTTGAACACATTACAATTCAATGAAGCCAAGAACAAAAAAAAGACCTATACTTAGATGATTCAGTAAAAGTGGTAAGTAAACTACTATACTAATTTTGTTGAATAGACTTATTTTGGTATAGTGTGAATGAAACCTTCAAATACATTAATAAGGATGAAATGTTTTTTGCTACTCTTGTAGTTATTTTTTGTGATAGACATTTGTTAAGAATAGGACTGATATTGGGTCGGGTTAGGTCGGGTTCACAGTGACCCAAAACCCAACCCAATAGAAATCGGGTTTGGCTGCCTGAAACTTGACCCGACCCGACCTGAAAAATCTTGTCGGTTTTTCGGGTATCGAGTTGGATCTCGGGTTGGACCCATCTTTGTTTTTTAACGATAATAGCGAAAGTTATTATAGATCAGTACCACATCTCAATTTCTTTGCCTATCACAATTACAACAAGAAACAAAGACATACATAAATAGGAGAGATTCTATAATAGAAAGTTATTATAGATCTTCACAATAACCCAATAGGAGAGA
This sequence comes from Castanea sativa, assembly GCF_040712315.1. Taxonomy (NCBI): domain Eukaryota; kingdom Viridiplantae; phylum Streptophyta; class Magnoliopsida; order Fagales; family Fagaceae; genus Castanea; species Castanea sativa. The sequence goes on along the minus strand of NC_134024.1, from coordinate 4,751,721 downwards.
TTCGATTTTTAACCATCTGATCAACCATTATCATACAAAAAAACACAAATTTATCAACTGGGTCCTTGAAAAATTGAGTTGATCATTGTTGGTTAAGTGACTCTTAGCTAATCAGATTGTAAAATAACTTTCCTTTGATATGACCATATATTGGTCCAATGAGTCAAAAAAAATTGAGGATAAAAAGAACCAAGCACAATTCCATAAAACCCAAATCATCCAATATTGTCAAAAAACCAATAATAAAAACCTGGATTCTAATAATAGAACAACCTAAATTCATCAACCTGGATTCTATCTGTTAAATATCAAAATGCAGGTCTTGAGGAGGATTTAAGACCTTTTCATAGGTCTAAAGAAGCAAAAGAAAAACCCAAATCATTACAAAGTATATTAGTTATGGCTCCATCCACAAGCATAAAAACCCAAATCATTACAAAGTATATAAGTTTTTGCAAATCATTATAATAATCAAGCAAATAAAACTCAAATCATTATAATAGTCCAGCAAATTAGGCAAGAATCACCCTTTGCCCTTCTCCAAAAAACAATAATCAGCACGTCATGACCTTCTGCTGAGGATCCAATCACCTAACCTCTTTTCCTTTCAAGATTAAAATCAAAATTGCAATACTAAATGAAGAAAAAGCTAAGCTCTCATGAACAAGCAGGATAGAGACAGAGAACTAAAATAACAACAAAGTTGGATGGCAAATCTATGGCCTTATAAATGTTTGCTTATGTAAACAATATATACCCCATAAATCTATAGAAATGATTTAACATGATAATATAGAGAAGGGGCAGGAACTAAAAGTGGGAAACATGTTAAATCTCAACGTAAGATGACTATACAAAACATAGGCAAGTGTGAGGATTATACAATTGAAGCCATATAACTTAAGATACACACCTAGTTCAATTAAAGTAAAGCAAATTCACCAATGTATGTAGGCAGATTAGTCATGATTAGTAACAGTGCTTGATGGTGAAGGTGATGCTGCTGAAGGTGAAGCTAACTTCACTTTCAAAAAAGCTTCAAAACATTTTAGAACAACAATATATATATATATATATATATATATATATATATATATATATATATTAAATTCCATTTAATGCACTAACAAGATATATTAAATACACAAGATATATTAAATTTTACTTAAAGCACAAGTTAATAAATTTTAAAAACATTACATTTTCCATAATCTTCAAAGAGCTCAACATCATCCATGGCTAGTCGAAGTGAAATTTGCACTGAACATTGAAGCTAATTTTGAGTACATATGAGAGATCGTACCATCTCAGGGGTAAGTGAACTACGGAATGGGTCTAGTATACGTCCTCCTGTACTAAATGTCAACTCAGAAGCCACAATAAAAACAGGTATAGCCAACACATCTCATGCGAGTCGAGATAGTATAATATACTTATTAGTATTATACTTCCACCAAGCCAGTATATTAAAGGTTTTGTCATTTTTCCCTTCACTATTCTCTATCAAGTATTTTGCAACATCATCTATACATCCAACAGATTGTTTTCATTTCCTAAAAGCCTTGTATTAAGAGGCGATAAATTTGTCTGGATCATCATCATCATCATCATCAACATCAACACCTTCCATCCTTGATATGTCACTCACACTTCGTATAGACACATATGATAAATGAGTTGAATTATAATGCTCATACAAGCGTTCCAATACACCTTTCACAAGGTCAATGATATTCTTAGCAACATTCTCCCCATACAAATTTGATAAACAATAATTCAAATAATCCAACTTCTTTCAAGGATCAAGCATCACAGCAACATACAAAAGCACATTTCCCTTCTTTGATGAATCCTCCTTGCTCCCCCAATACTTGTCAAACTTCTCTTTCATTGTTTTTGCCATTGAGTACAAAAAATTGTCCTCACTCCTAGAAAATAGATCTATCTTTCTTTTAATCATATATATCTCTTCAAAGAAAGCATTTGATGTCACATACAAGAAACCCAAAAACCTCTTTGTGGCATTATAAAAAAGTTTCATAAACTTAACAAATTTTCTACAAGTCTCTCAATCATCCTCATTTGGAGGTCTCCTATCCCCAATCCCGAAAGTGTAGAATATAATCAAGATCTTTATATTCCATCTACTTGAATGCATGTTCAAACTTTTTTGCATTTTTCAACATTTTATAGGTGGAGTTCCATCTAGTGGCCACATCCAAACCTAGAATAACCTTTGACTCTATTTTCACTTTCTCCACACACCTCTTGAAGGTTTGTAACCTATTTGGAGAAGCTTTCACATATCTAACCGCATAACACACCCTATCAATTGACTTATTATGATGTTTTAAGCCATCGGTCACAATAAGATTCAAGATGTGAGCACAACACCTCATGTGAACAAATTCATTCCCCAAAACAGTTCATTTCCACATATTAGTAGCTTCTTTCAAGTAACTAGTGACTACATCATTTGAGGAAGCATTATCCACTGTCAAGGTGAAAATCCCCTCAATATTCCACTCTTCCAAACAAGATTCAACCATTTTGCCAATGGTTTTCCCCTTATGGTTATCAACAATACAAAAATTCAAAATTCTTTTATATAGCTTCCAATCATTATCTATAAAATGACAAGTAAGACACATGTAATTTTGTATTGAAGTCCATGTGTCAGTGGTAAGGCAAAGTCTATAGCCTCTCAAGGCATTTCTTAACTTATCTTTCTCTTCAAAATAAACCCAACTCACATCTTTAGCTATTGTGAAGCGTGATAGGATATTAAAATTAGGTTGGAAGACATTACAAAACCTTCTAAATCCTTAATTCTCTACAAACCTAAATGGAAGCTCATCAAATGTTATCAACTCAGCAAGAACTTTTCTACCCACAACATTTGTAAAAGTCCTAGGCGCTAGATTTCCCTCCTCTACATCCTTGGACAATGGGTCTTGTCCATCATGCAATTCATTAAAAAGATATTCAGGACAAATTGGTGTATGGTTTTTTAAATTAGATGTCCCATAATTTTGCTATCAACCATATACTCTTTGCTACAATATATACATCTTGCCTTAGTTCTACCTTCCTCATCTATAAACTTTTCAAAGTGGTCCCAAGCCGTTGATGGTGATTTTCTCTAATTAGGATTAGAAGAAGATATCACCTGCGGTGGACGAGAAGGTCTCATAATTGGTCTTGTAGTGGCAACATCAGGTTGTGTAGGCTCCATTGAATCCATGACCTAGTACCACACAAAACAAATCAACCATTAAACAATGCATTCAAAAAACTATTAAAGAAACTACTAAAAATTATACTAAAGTTGTCCAATGTTGTACAACTTTACTAGTATGTTCTGTTTATCACCATGCAGATATAATAATGAAAAAAAAAAAGACAATAAAGAAGCTATATACTCTAAAAACAGATAGAATATTTTACATGAGACATACCAATATGACCAGTGAATGTTGTATCAATCAGAGAAGCAATGGGATCAACAACTACAGCAAGGGTAGTAGGGAATGCAATGCCTAGAATCTCCCGGCCAAGTACATCCAACTTAAAAACGCTTCTGGAATCACATTTTGGAACTAAGAATTAGTTCACAAAAACATTATAGGTAGAGGTTTCTCTAACATGCATAAAAAGACATGATAATTAACGTGACAGGAAATATCAACCTTTAATGGATGAGGTAAATGCTGCCTATAAATAAAAGAGTGAACAAGACAAAAATGTATTGAATCCTTAGCTGTGAATGTATTGTCTTGATATACTTTCTCAACTTAGACATCTAATACTAAAAAAATAAAAAATCGAATAGAAGCATCTTAGACATCCAAATAGCATGCATATACTTCCAAACTTAAAACATAGTTTCCAATGCAAAACCACATTGAAACTATACCTTGCATCGTTAAAAAAAAACAAATGAACCAGGGCAGTTTGTTAGACATGCATTCCACAAGCAAAGGCAGTTTGCAATTTCAAAGCATACAATGTTTAAAGGGATTCCTCTCACAGCAAAACTATTAATTGAATTCAAAAAATTAATTTCAACTAATATCCAAATATCACAAGCAGAACAACTACCACAAAATTAAAACTAAATGAGAAAAATCCATCAAGTGCTTTTCTTGCTAATATAACTCCCTCAAATACAGAGGAACAATTATTTCATGTATACACCAAAGGTATACTAAATAAGAAAAATTTTGAACTACAAGTATAGAGTAGGGGCAGAAAAAGAACTGAAAATACAAGAAAAAAGGGCATATGGCCTGTTCAACTTGTGCTCACAAATGATTTAATGCCACCAACCAAAAAACTCTGATAAAATATGTCTAAACAAATACATGAACTAAATTATATTCAAAGCTGATTGTACAAAATGCAACCAATAACAAACCAATGTCAGCACATAACATCAAGCACACAACAAAGAACGCTAAATCAAAGAAAATAAACACAATAGTCTATAGACAAGTTAAAAACCAATGTGAACCAAGAAAAACCCTAAAAAAAAACAATTATCAAAGGCAAACCCGCATCACAAAACACAAGAAAATCAAACTAGTTTTACTGCATATGAGTTCGCTTCAAGCCAAACCCACATCACAAAGCATAAGAAAATCAAACCCAAACACGATATTCACATAGAATAAAACCCAAAACCTAAAAGTATTAAAAACCCAACTAAATTAACAAATAGAAAGATGACTTACACACGTAGAGATAGAACAACAAAGAGCCGACTGTGATGTTTTGTGAGATTGAGACTTGGGAGAGTAACTGAGGGAGGCAGAGAGAGACCGACAAAGAGTAGGGTTTTTTTCAACAAAAAAAAAAAAGGTTCAAAAGTAACATATTTATATGACCCGATGCCAACCCAACACCAACCCAAACCTAAAAATAACCCAAAATTAACACCCAAAACCCGACCCGAATATTCTCAGACCCGCCCATAACCTGTCGGGTCATGTCGGTCGGATTTTTGGGTGGGCCAGGTCCCTTGCTCAGTCCTAGTTAGGAATAAAATGAAAAACAGTGAGCAAAAGCATATTATAGATGTCGTTGAAAATATGTCCAAGGATGTGTGTTTCTTGTTGTTCCCAATTAATACATCAGTAAGTGCAAAGGACAGAAAAGGTTATCACTGGACTTTATTGGTATTAAATCTTAAAATGGGAATTTGGACACATTACAATTCAATGAAGCTGAGAACAAACAAAGACATATACTCAGATGATGTAGTAAAAGTGGTAAGTAAACAATTTATAATCCTGTTACATCGTTCTGCACTACTTTCTTTACTGATGTGTCATTCTGATTTGGTTGTACTTAGAAAAGTATTGTTGAAACGTCAATATAGGGAATTTGAGCAATACAGTAGTTTCATGTAAGTTTATGATGTATTGATAGCATGGAGGTTCTAAATGAACAACTAAAAACATGATCCACCTGGAGAGGACTTTGCATAGCATTGCTCCGTTGTGTCCTCAAAAAGGATTCATGTAAGAATATGAACATTTATCTTACAAAAAATAGTATAATAAAATTGAAAAATGACTATGTAATTGAAATTTTCTTACTTTCACAGATTTGATTATGCAATATGATTGGTTATACATCATGCAAACTACTTCCTGAAACAGAAAAAAAAAATGATTGGTTATATTTGTTGTCATGATATATGTGTGTGTGTGTATATATATATATATATATATATATATATAAACTAGTCACTAACCCGTGCGATGCACGAAAAAATTAATAACTAAGTTCTAAAATAGTGCTATCTATTTATTTTTAAGAATGTTAAATAATACATGAGTATTTATAGAAGTTCAAATCTCTAAAAACACTATACCAACATGAGAAATTCAATTGCTTTGTTCTACCCAAGTACAAAGTTAAAAACAACATCTAACTTTGTATAACTTATTTGTTCCTTTAGTTAACAACCTCAAACAACTGGTAGGCATCCTATGTCTATTATCAATGGCATCCTTTCTTTCATGAAATTTAAGGTCTCTATCATTTTTTTTTTAACATAATCCCTTCTATTATTCAGTCTGTTTGCGAAATCTTGGTTTTTTATTCCTTGTTCTTGTCATCATCAATGTTGCTTAACAAATCACATTAAGGAGTATAATTTGAAAAGTCATATATGGTGCAATTAGTAAATAGTGGAAAGGGAGCACAACATGCAAACACACGAATGCTTTATATATCTTTATATAAACTACATCCAAATAAATAAATAAATAACATATTAAAAGAAAAACATTAAGGACCTTGAACTTGGTGAACTAAGGTTATAATGTTATTACATATAATGTTATTCATCAGCCCTGTCTCAATCTTGTGTGCACTGCAAGCATCTAATTGTTCATTATTAGAAACTCCATCTCATGTAGGCCAAGCATTATAAAAGTATACATCCTCAGTCTCATGCCCTTTGAAAGGCAAGAGAAACACAAAAGAAGCTCACCAATGCAACCCTTTTCACCTTAACTATCAAAGGAATAAAAGTTAGACATCCTTAAGCTAAACTCTCTCAATCAAAAAAGGGGAAACAACAATGTAATATTCCTTTTTGTTAAAAAGAGAATAAACAGAATAAATATTCCTAAGTAAAAACTAACCTCAAAGATTCCATGCCACCGATGAGTGGTATAATTAGTCCAGTTCATCACCAATCAAAATGAAAAACCATCTTTCTCCTTAAAATTCATGAGCTGCAATAAAGGAGTTGTTATACATTCTCTAAATCTTCATATTATAATCTATTGTAAATTGGAAAGAGATATATTCTCCTAGAGATTCAAGATATGATGAGAGGGAAAACTATTATCAAATTTGATGGAAATGAAAAAGAATATCATATCATTCTTAGGTAAAACTAAAACATACAGTTTTTTGGATAGAAATTTCATGGTGTGAGCCTAACAAGGGACCATCATGCATAATTTTACATGATAAGCTACAACCTGAATATGAAGAAAATAGTCCTCTTGCTAATGCTAATTAGCCAAGAAGGTCATATCATCATATTTTAAATAACCCCTCCTTAGTCCTAACAAATCCAATTCTTAAGGCCCTTGTGCACAATAAAGCATTTTGAACTCTAAATGTAGGTTGCAGCTTCACTTCAAGTGAGAACTTGAGTTTAATACTGATCTTCAATAGCTTCTTTTCTTTAGTTGTTGTCATAATTATGTAACTTATTTTTCTGTTTTTTTTTATCTTAATTTCATAAAATAGAGTAGCCATTGGGAGAACCCATGGTCTCGAAGAGACAATGCAAAAATAGAAGAGAGTATATTATACCTTTTTTATATGCAAATTTGAGTAAGCATTGAGTATATATGTCCATTTATTAAACCTGAAAAAGGGACATTGTACAAAATCAAATTGTGGAAAAAAGAACAAAAAACTAATGTAATTCATCAAACAATTTGCATTTTCTTTTGATTTACATATAGGGTTTGAATCAACAACAAATTCAAACCAAAAACCCTGTAGATGATGGGAATAAAGTTGAGAATAATAATGAGTTAAGAGAGTTATAAATTGGATTAATTGAGCAAACAAATTCCAAAAAGAAAATTTAAAAATAAAAGAGAAGTATATATTAGAATCTGTGTAGGGAAGACTTCCTGTTGTAGGCTTTCGTGAGAAGAGACATGTGTTTCTTGGAAACCATCAAAGAAAGAAATTCTGAAATAAAGAAAACATGGGAAACATATTGGAAGCAAAAAGTACTACTCACAATACCAATTGAGAATACACTTTGATCATATATATAATTATTTAAGACATACAATTAGAGAAAGATTATTAATCAACCTCATGCAATTCATCTAAAAGTAAAGAAAATTAATCATACAAGAATACATATTTGACATCAAGATTAGACTCAACTTTTACTTAAAATTGAAACCTAAAAAAAAATCCTAGTATCAAAATTTTCAGAATCTCATAACGTAAGATCAGTACCCAATAAAAGAAACAAATGGATTGTAGAGAACCAAATTTAAGGTACATAAACTATCCTACAATTGTATTATGACTATTTGATAATCCTTTCAGATTTTTAATGAGGCTCCTAATCCAAAATTTTATCAAATATGGGAATGACAGATAAGTTTGCTTAAGTTCCAATTCAATTTTTCAATCTCTCTATTAATTTACTTGTAGAAAGTTTTGTAGACAAACTTCGTAAAAAAAAACTGACAGAGAACAATGGTTCTAGGAATTTAATTAAATAAAACTGTATCTCACCAAAGTTCAGTCTATCTCTTGAAAGAAAGAAAATACACTTTTTAATAAACAAACATAAGTTGTTGCGCGCCCTAGCATTGCCCACCTAGGCGTCGCGCACCCTGGCAGCGCGAGCCCACGCGCCGCTCGCCCTGGTGACGCAAGCCCACGCGCCATGAGCTCAAGCGCCGTGAGCTCAGGCGCTATGAGCTCAGGCACTGTGAGCCCAAGCGCTGCGAACGGTTAGGTTCTTCATAAATGGGTTTCTTCGTATGGGTTGGGAGCTAAGGATTGAACAAAAATAGGGAAGGGGCACAAGTAAGGGGCACTTATATATGAAGGTCTTTAGCGACGACTTATTTCCTTTGCTAATGGTATAAGGAGTTTAATGTTTTTAGCGACGAACTTAAATTTCGTCACTAAAGAACCTATATTTTGTTAAGATTTTTAGAGATAAAATTAATATTTCGTCGCTATAGCATACTTTTAGTGACGAATTATGATTTCGTCACTAAAACAATGGAATGAAAAATTATGAATATTTTTAGCGATGATTATTTTTTGTCGCTAGTTCTTCCTTATAGTGATGAAAGGATTTTCGTTACTAATATTATCCACAGCAATACCTACAGTGACAAAATATTTCGTCACTAAAAATTTTAACTTTTAGTAACGAAATATTCCGTCACTATAGATCAATTAAGCTAGCGCCAAAGTTTTTCTCGCTGGCACCCATTTTTCAGATCACAATAGCGACGAAAATTGATTTTCGTTGCTAAATGTTATAATATTTTTCATTATTAGCGACGAAATTTATATTTCGTCACTAAAGCTGTATTTTTAGCAACGAAAAATATTTCCTCACTAAATTTCGTCACTAAAAATACATTTTGTTGTAGTGTATGACAATTTCTCTATACTTTTTTTCATATCAATAAAAAATCCGCCACCCCATTATCTTATGCCACTTTGTTGATTACTAAAAATATTTGCTTTAAAGATTGAAAATAAACAACTTTCAAGGGAAAGAACCATCAAATTTTAATGTGGTTAAGCATTAGAACACAATAGGGGAAAGTAGGACAAATAAGGATCTAAAATATTGTAGACAAAATATTATAAAAGAGTTTCTAGTCCTCTTGCCTACCGAAGTTTTGAACGTGAAATTAACATTCTAGAACGTGCATCACTTTCTTCTACCTTAAAGCATAAACTTGTAAACAAAACTAATATAAATAAATATGTTTAGATCCCACTGGAAGGAAAAGGAAAAATTATACCTTCCAGATGCAAGCCTTGTCTTAAGAGATCTCTGAAATTAACTTTTCTTGAAACTTCAAGCAAAGCTAAACACCAACATAGAAAACATAAATAGTCATAATTTCCATGGGTCAAATAAATTGTTTAAGCATTACAACAAAACAATTGATTTAACAAAAAGGATTAAAGTATGGATCTAAAATATTGTAGAAAAAAGGGGAGTTTCCAGTTGTCTAGTCTACCAAAGTTTTGAACCATAAATTTGAAAGGGATAGATTTTTGGCTGAAAATGGCTTCTCTTGGTGCAATTAGAGGAGCCTAGAAAATTGGAATAATGGTAAGTGGTGGACTCTCATAGAGCATTGTAGAATGGCCACATTAATTTATGCAATAATATTTTTTTTAATAGTATAAACACAAAAGAAAAAAAAATGTAGGATTTCTTGTGAGAGCTCACAAGAAAAACTGTAAGTAGTAGGAAGTAAAAAGAAAAAAATATATTAAACCAAAAGTTAATGGTCTTTTTGTAAAAGAATCAAGATATAAACAAACACCAAAGTTGACATTCATAAGGTTTTAGTGTGTGAACTGCACAAACCTTACCATAACTAACAAATAAAATTTGTAGATTGAAAATCAAGATTAGAATTACCATAACTTGCAGTGGTGTGCCTATTTCCATTTTTTAGATTCATCAGGTCTTTTCCATTTATATCCAGTGGGGTTTTTTAATAAGATTTAAGCTTTCCCACTTTCCTCTCATTCACCCGAGACTGTTGAACCACTAAGCTGTCCTTAGCAATGGGTTTGAAATTATGACCATGATACCCAGGAGTCTTCATATATATATATATATATATATTAAAAAGACAGTTTTATATATGATCCCAATTAAGCACTTGAAGATACATGATGCACAAATTATTCTTGGTAGTTAAAAAATCAATCGTATGCAGCAGTGGCAATCACTAATGTTGTCTGGAATAAATCTTTTCTGTTTGGACAGAACCAAAGACCAAGACCACTTTTAAATTAGACCCAAATTCACAAACTCTAATCGCAATACACAAACCCCCCCTGACCATTGTGATTCATTTAATCTCCTTTCTACTATATAAACCATCAATACCAATCCCAATATTTAACATATGAATGCATAAAAAATTCAAACCCATAGCTCAGTTTCCACTAAAATTTCAAATACACAATCTCAAAGAATCAGAATTTAAAATTCCTTAAGAATTTTGAATTTATATCTAGAATTAAAAGGCTCATAGATCAATGCCTACAGAGAAACTATACACTAAAATCAATTTTCTAAGTGGTAGCCACATGAACCCAGATAAGAATTCACAAAATTAAATCCAAAAAAAAAAAAAAACTAACAATACCCGACAACAGTATTAGCAAAAGAACTGAATAGAAAATCAAAATATTACTTATGCAACAACAGTAATTCAGTCTAGGAATCAACAAAAAGAAGTAAAGCCAATGAACATTAATAACCAAATATTTAGAAAGAGAAAGAGAGAGGGAAAGATTAGATACATGATATTAAGATCATCTCACTTGCGTAACTGGGCCTGGGACATTGGAGATTTTGTGATGGCTATGATGGGTAAAGGCTCAATCATGGGTGGGAGAGATGGCTATGGTGGACTCTCAGGGATATAGAGAGAACAGAGAGGCAGAGAGAACGGTTGGTTTTAGACTTTTAGGGTTTTGAGAATTGAGAGGCAAAGGCAAAGAGGCTTATCGGTAAAACATATATATTTCTTTTTAATATTATGCTGATGTAGAAATTTTTTTTTTTAATATTATGCTAACGTGAAAAATTGTAGGAGTTTTAAAACTTCAGTTTTATATATATATATATTACCTCTCATAGATTTCTAAAGACTAAAATACAAAATTCACCTTCTATGTTTTATTAAAATTCATTTCAATCTTCTAACTTTGTTTTCGTTCATTTCAATCCTCTAACTTTAAAGTTTATTCAATTAAGGTTTTTCCATCAACTTTTGTTATGTACTTATTACTTGGAATTTCATGAGTAAAAGAGATATCTTCTTAATTCATGAGGTTTTCTATTTATTATGTGGTAAATTTGGTAAGTAGTAAAGTCCTACACTACATGCTGCCAAAGTAAGATGAATTGTGAAGTTCTAAAAACTGGTTTGTAATTGCTTTGAGCTAGCTTTCTATAATTTATTGAACAGTTTAGTTCCGCTAATAAGGAATGTTCTTAAACAAAGAGTTTAAGTTTTCGGAAAAACTGGTAATTTAAATTTATCAATGTCATCATTTTTACTATGCTAGAATTTGTGGTTTGTAAATCCTATTGGCTGTAGAATTTTTATTGATTAGATCAATTATAGTCAAAGGCTCAACATCAATGGAGTAAAAGATTTTGTGCCTTCATGATTTTTACCTTTTTTTTTTTTTTTACTGTTACCTTTCTTTACAGATCATCAATGACTTGCTTGATCCAACAGGGCAGAACCTACGAATATGGGAGGATGCTCATTGCTCAGGTGCTTATATATAATAGAGTAGGAAGGTTAATGATTGTGAGCTTCTATGTGATTTTCTCCACTTTTCACAACTTTGTTGTCAAACATGATAATATAGCTGCTTCATCTATCAAATTTTCCCCTTTATTCTTGTTACCTGAATGGTTTTTTTCCCCTGAGTGTCTATATATGAAATATATTTGAATGCTACTGATAGATTATAATTTTGGATGTCATATTTCATTACACTTTAGTGTGCCAATTGAGCCATTTCCCAGAGCTTAGGGTTCTATTTTCGTACGTAGTCAACTCATTACATAAATTGGGTAGAGGATTCCCTTGTCTTTTACACCCAATGAGTAGCATAAAGATATTACAAATTTGTAGTATATGCATGATGAGTTGGCTTGAGGGTGAAGATATTTCTAATGGCCCTTAACATTAATTTGTTTCTTTGGAAAAGTATTTGATGTGTGAAGGTTGCCACCAAAGTAGCTTTTTTCACGTGGAAAGCTGCCAGAGGTAAGAGATTCTTACAATGGATAATTTTCATTGGAAATATCTGTATTGTAGAGTGGTGTTGCATGCATGTGCAAGAGACATGGGGGAGTCCGTACGTACGTAGGTCATTTGCTCTTTCATTGCGAGTTTGCATCTTATCTACGGTCACTGCTCACTGTTGTTTTGTTTGTTTGGGCTTCACTGGGTTATGCCGAAGAGGGTGATGGAGTTGTTGTTGTTGTGAGTATGCATCTCATCTATGATCGCTGGTGTTTTGTTTGTTTGGGCTTCACTGGGTTATGCCAGAAAGGGTGATGGGGCTGTTACATGGCTTGTTGGAAAGGAAGCTTTGGTAGACGCCGAAGTGCTGATCTATGGGGGGCAGTTCCTTTGTGCCTTACGTTGGGTCTTCATTTCACTTAAAACCTTTTGAGGAATCGATAATCTCAAGAATTAATAATTATGTACTTGAAAAAAAAAATTGTATTCTTTAAGGTATATAATAAATCAATATTATCATTTATGAGTAGTTGGGAGTAGTTTTTTAAAATCATTATTTTAAGGGATTTGTTAATAGATTAATGACATGGAAAAATCTTTACACTTTATTATAAATGAAAGGTTAAAATTAGAAGAATTTTACACATTAGAATACCTTAAGAATTTTAAAGGATTTCAATCCATCATAAACTATCCTTAACTTTATAAATAGACATTAATTTCTGTCTCTAATTTACATGTGCCCATAAGTTTGAAAAAATAGTTGACACCATGGCAATTGTGTCCTCAAAAACAAAATTAGGGTTCAATTAATGCTGGGGTAATTACATCCTTTTTTTTGGATAAGTTGGTAATTACATCAATTTGATTAGCTAGAGATGAATTTTTGTTTTTCTCAACAAAAAAAAAAAAAAAAGATGAAATCTTGTAGAAGCCAGGTGTGTACGATAATTTCATGAGTAGAGAATTTCTTTCTTTATTTATTTGAATCGGTTATGTGATGACTTGGCATTGAGAATTCAGTTTACTCAAGGTTGGATTGGTCAACTGGAGTCAAGGCATGAATCAAGCTTTAATGAAACTTGATCGATCAAGTTGCAGTAGACCCTAACAAATGCACACATGCAACTGTTGTTTTGAGCATCTAGTAATGGTATTATTTCTATTCCTTCCATATCCATGTTCAAAAGATTAAGTACATGTATAAACACTTTTCTCATGAAAACGATTTTTTTTTAATGATATATTGTTGATTTTTTTTTTATATAATTTATGATATATTGCTCATTAATTATCATCTACTAGGTAATTATATTTATTTATTTTGCACTTAGTATTTTTTTTTTTTTTTGAGAAGATAGTTTAAATTGTGTAGAAGAGAAAGATACTAGTCTACATTTTGGGGAGGAACATTCCTATAACTATTGATTCTCATACATAAAACATTCCTAAAACAATTGATCGTCATGCATCTGTTTTGTAATTATCAAAGTATATAAATGGTCATAGCTTGGTTTAATATGCTCATACCATAAAATAAAACAATTTACGGTTTCATACATATTATCACCATTTATAAGACTTAACTGCAAAACATTTTATGTTTCACTACCAAAAAAAAAAACTTGCAATTAAAACACGATTCCAAAATAACACCTATTCACCTTTTTCAATTACAAAATATGCAATTTCAATTATAAAAAGATAACCATATTAAAGAGCTTGGATATTATCAAAGAGCATGTATTTCTAGTACAATCCCACTATAAAATCCAACTAAGCAAGTAACAATAAGTCTAATAATAAATCCTGTCAAACTAGGAAGTAAAATCTTTTATATGATGGTCTGATGGTAAAATTGCTTGGTGGTCCTTTTGGAGGGACAATCCACAAGTATCAGCTCTCCTGATAGAAGTTTCCTACACCAGAGACAAAAGATGAAGAAAAGAGTTACTAGATGTTTAATGCTAAACTTATTACTGTTATGATGCAGAAAATAACAACAAATCATTATGTGATTATATATGTTAGCTCTACTGCAGTATTTGAGTGAAAGAAGAAACAAACTGAAACCAAAACTAAGTACTAATAGAAGAGGGAAAAAAAAGGTATTTGGATGAAGGATTTCCTGATTTAAACCTATTCAAAATAAAAATATTAGTTGATTGTAAAATTGTAAATATGATTATAATTCTTGACTATTATACCATAAGATAAGTATTTACTAAAACAAAAACGACATGTAGAGTCACCAATAGGAATTTGGCCTTTGAAAGATTAAAAATATAATTTGTTGAGTTTAAAAAAATTCAACAAGAAGTGGCATAATTTTTCATTGGTCAACATTTGTTTGGCATAATTTAGTGACGAAACTCCAAAGCCTTCAAACTAATTATTTTACTATTCAACTTATTTTTACTACTATTCATAGGTCTCACTGTACTTTTTGGTACTATTCATAGATCTCACTGTACTATTTCAGTTAAATTTTACCTTTATTTATAATACTTTCAACAAAAAGTTTTCAACTTCAACAAAATAAGCGGATTTCAAATAAGCCCTAAATTTGTTCAGTCAAGTTCTGAAAATTGGTTAGTTAATTAGCATTAGCTAGCAATAGATTTCACAAGTATATATATATTGAAAATGCAAATTAGAAATATATGTTAAAGTCAATCATCAACTTAAAAAAGACAATCAAACATAGAGTAGATGAAAATAAAATATTATGAAAATGGGATGGGATACCTGTGGTGCCTTATTCAACATCCATTCAAACGAAAGGAACTTCACATCGCATGCAGAAATGGAAAGACAAACCTAGATGTACTGGGTACACTAGTTTTAGAGAATCTCGATTCGTTGACTTGTGTGTCCCCAAAATGGTACTTGACAATCAATTCAGTATTGCGCTTACTAAGAAAACTAGTATCATCATATGGATGAAAAGCCACTAGTTGACAATATTTTGAAGGGTTCATTTGAAGCAGATTGTGTTCTTCAGCATCCATTCATAGTTATTGTTAATCCCTCTACAATGACATTGAAGCAGCCAAATACAAAATTTTGATTCATCAGAATGAGTAAAATGAATTTGACCCTTACTTACTCCTACACATCCAAGTGAAATAAATGGTTCTTCAAGATAGAATACTCTTTCCCCACATAAAACTGTCTTTTATCTAGTCTATTTATGTTTTCTTTGGGTGTAACAAATTTAGGGAGCTCAATTGCTTGAACTTGAAAACTTTCTTGATCAACCAAAAACCTAATCAAATGGCCTGAGCTAGATAATCTATATAAGGCTCCCTCAAACTAAACCGTTTGTTTTTCCCAGTAAGCCTTAACAACATGATCTTCGAGCTGATATGTCAAACTAATCCAATCTCTACTCTTTGAATTAAAAATATCGAGCACATTAAAACCTTGAAAATGAACAATTTTATAGTGAGATGATTTAGAAGGGTCATAAGCCAATACTGCATAAAAGTTGTCTCTTGTTTTTGGATTATTAGGCTTAGCCATAATATGAAATTGTTTGGTTAAAGGGTTAAGTACAACATAATGACATAAGATTGAAGTTGGTTGAGATATATTCGGCCCTTTAGTATTTTTTATCGAAAATAGAACCAAACCATTGCAAATATCAAGCAACTCTTGTATTGGAAGGTAAACCAAACCTTTGTAAATATCAAACAACTCTCGCATCAAAAGGTTAGACATCATGAGATTTCCGCACCAAGCATCAAACTTCTCTTTGATAAGAGAATCCTCAAAGAAAACACATTCACCAAACTATGAAACTAGTCCAGAATAAGTAAGCTTTGCCGCCATGTTGGGATAGCAGAAATCGATGATCAAACGCTGCCATGATTTAGAAACACGCGTAAATGTGCTAAGAACCCTTGCGGGTAAGCTGCTGAGAATTTCAATCTTCAAATCATCAGGTAAATCGTCGAAAGTTGTAACAACATCATTCTTCAAAGCATCAGCCAAATTGCCTAAGGTTGCCAAATTGCTTTGTTTTTCTTGAAATATCTATACTTCTGTACTATATATAAAAGGACTCCCATTTTGCAATTGAATTTTTATGTGGTTCAAAAATACTCTTATTAATGAAGGGTAACTTCATTTAGAAACAAAGTCATAAATATTAAATAACAAATTTCATTTTGAATTCAAAAAGAGGACTCCTAAAATTTAGTATTTTTTCCCTTCATATTCAAAAAAGAAATTACAATTACTACTTATCTCTAAAATTTATCCTTTTTATTTGTTTGAAAAATAAAAAATATATATTTCTAATTATAATAAATACATAATACAAATTATTAACTTTTACCCAAAAAATAAATAAAAGAGTCTCTAAGCACGTGCTCATACGCATGCTTAGAACCTAGGCACTGTCAAAGTTGAAGCTAGAGCCTAACCACTTAGCTAAGCTTGCAAGCTAATGCTCAATAATAACAAAAAAAATACTTGAAGTAAACTTAACACAATTTTTTTTTTATAAAAACAACTTAACACAATTCTATTCTACTTAATTAAATTATTCATCTCTTACAAGAATATTAAAAAAATTATAATTAAATTCCTTCAAAGATATTCAACTTTACTTCAATTATATTAGTCAATTTTGCTAGCTTTATTAATTTAATATATTTATTTATAATTTAGATAATTATTAAATTAATTATGACGTCATCACAGTTCGACCTCGATTTGACCATGGTCCAACCTTAAAAACCTCGAACCTCTCCCTTTTACGGTTCATTAAACAGTCCGGGTTTCAAAATCATGTGCAACACTTGTAGAGAATTTTCAACCAAATCACCATTAACAGGTTGAAGAAATTTCAACAAAGCTATGCCTAACTTTTCAAAAATGACAGGTTAGTTGAAAATTTGAATAGTTTTGACTCGGTAAATTAAGCAGATTAGACAGGTTAATTTTAATAAATTGTTTTATGTGTATACTAAATTTTTTTAAATTCTTTTACCTTTTACCTATAAAATTAATAAGTTGTATTTTAAAAAATCCAATAAACCATTTGTATGAAATCATAGAAAGTGTCACTTTCCTATAATCAATTACAAAAATTAGGGTCCAATTAATGATTGTTAAAGGAACACTTATAACTTAATTCTCTCAAAAATGACACATATATATATATTGGAAAATTTCACTTTTTCACTATAAAACTATATCCTATTTTACTTTTTCTTTTTCTTTTTTTGATAGAAAGGTAGAAGACATTTTATCCATTATATATATATATATATATATATATATATCAAAATTCACAATTAACCTCCAAAAGTATAAAAGTAATAATAATACTTAACTTTTTGTCATCTATTTTGAGTTAAATCTAACGGAATTTATAAATTAGTCTGTTTTAAGTTAAATCTAACAGAATTTATAAATTAGTCCTTTAGTGTTATGAGAAATATACAATTATACATGGATTAAAATAAAAATTTTAAAAATAAAAAATAATTTTAAAAATAATACTGTGTGGTGGGCCATTTTGAGATTGTGGGTTGAGCTTTCTCCTGCCACACTATGGCCCAAAGGCTCTGGTTAAGAGAGTTAGGACCAGTCTGATTGCAACTCACCTCAATTCGGCTTGTGCGCAAACTAGAGCCCCTTTGTTAGTACCTCGGTCACATGCCCATGGCAAATGAAACTGTTACAAGAAAGTTATGGCAAACAAGTATAATATAGCAACAATAAAAGAAATGTGCATACCGTTAGCCAAGATAAACAAAGAATTTCCAACCAGAATAAAGAAAAGAGTAATATGACAATAGAGACACAACAAAATGTCAATAGCGTAGATGAAATAACAACAATATTCAAACAGTAAGAAAACAAAGAAGAAACGGTTAGTCTGCCATGCTTGATTGCCTTACGGAGTTAAGACCAAAGAGGAAACCGTTTCCTCAATGTGGGTAACCTCATAGGAAAGTCCTGCCACGGAAATTACCCACTTTGATAGAACGGGCTTGAATAGCTTATGTTCCAGAAATCCTTAATCCTTAGTAGAGGGCAGGCTTTTAGAGGGAGAGAAGGGATTAGTCTATTAGTGTATGTTTGTTGTCTCACTCTTGCTTACTCTTTCTGTTTTTCCTTCTTCTTCTCTAAATTTTCTGCTCTATATCTCTTGTTCCGTGTTTTTTTTGTGATGTGTTGTGTTGTGCGTTGCCTCTATTCTGTTATTGTGTTCTATCTTGTGTTGTTTTTACTGTGCTCGGCAAAGGTTTCTTTTATATTGCCTGCCGTGGCTAGATTTTTATCATTTCACCCCTTAACCACTTTTGTCTGGGTATGGGTGTCCTTTCAGACCACCTTTTGGTTTGTCAGCTGCCCAACCACCACCATTTACCTGTACTGGCCATGCCACATCTCATTACTAGACAAAAAGCCATATTTTGTTTACTTGTTTACCGTGGCATTCCCATCCAGATAAGGGTAGGCATTCTCTCTTACTAACCCTATGTCATGCACCTAGTGATTTCAAATCATTTTTCCCTTTTTTGGATAGTATATCATACCAACAGCACATTTCTCCCAAAAGAGTTTAAGCGGGAACCCCAGAACAAGCTTCCCCCTTCTCCCCACCGCCAGATCATACCATCTCTAACCTCTAACTCATGGCCCACCACTCTTGTATTGGTTGGGTACAAGTTGGTGGTATCTAGGCCTTGTGCGTGCTTCACTTCCATGTGTGTTCATAGTTTGTTTGCTGCTCATGCGTTTGCCATAACCTGAAGCCTCGTCTGTGTATTCTCCTGCTCATTCTTGGCTTCTTGTGGCGTGATAGGATTTCTAAGCCTTTGTTCTTAATAACTTGTTTCCTTCCTAGACTAGGCCTTACTTGATTGTGGGCTTTCCTTCTTTTAAACCCGTTCTTTGTTCCTTCCATGGTCTGCTAGCACTTCTGTCATGCCATCTTGCCATTCCTGTTGTGCTATTGTACAACCCGTACTTGCCAAGCTTTCCTTTGGGTTTACTGTACACTTTTCCTTTGCTTAATTCCAGTGGCCCAGTGTTATCATTGGACTAGCATTCATACTAGTTTGGGCTTTTTTTACCCATTCCGTTGGCTCCAAGCTTCCTTGGCCCATTTCATCCATTTGGGCATCCTCGGCCCATTTCCTTCTCTTGGGCATCCTCGGCCTATTCCAATTCTTCACTCTCATTGGCCTTTACTAAGTCTTTTGGGCTTCCTCAGCCCAAATGTCCATATCATTTTCCTTTAGGGTTTATGGGCTTGCCATCAACCCCTTATTTACTTAATTCATTACTTCAGGCCTCTTTACCCCATTATTGCTTACTTTTCATTTCTCATAGTGCCCTCGAGTTTATTACTTCTCTCTTTAAGCTCCCTTAGGCCCACTTGCTTTTTTGAGGCTCATTCTCTATTTTCCAAACCTATAATTCATTATTCCTGTCATTTAGACTTAATGAGTTTTATTCCCAATTTACTAACTTTTTTTCTTCCCGTATTGTTGGGTTTCTTCCTCTTATTAAACTTCTTGCCAAAATGAGCACTAAAATACTGTAATAAAGTGAGAGTAACTAATATATACAGTAATATGTAAATATCACTCCAACAGTCCACACCCCGCAAATCTTGAAAATATTGCATATCTGAACACCGTTAGCCCAACCGTCATCTCATCTCTCTCACTTCATTCCCAATTTCCCAACTGAAAAAAACCGAGTGAGAAGTCCTTCAACTCACTCGTCCGATCCAATCCACTCCAATCCCATCCAACTCAGTCTCCAACAACAATGCTAGATCTAGGTCCATTCTCCAGCGAGAGCTTCGACGCGAAGAAATGGATAAACTCGGCGACTCAGAGTCGCCACCCGCAGGACTCGCTCGACAACCACCTGGTCGATCTGGAGATGAAGCTCCAGATGGTCTCGGAGGAGATCGCCGCCTCTCTCGAGGAGCAGAGCTCCTCCGCTCTCCTCCGCGTTCCGCGTGCCAACCGCGACGTCGTCCGATTGCGCGACGACGCCTCTTCGCTCCGCTCCGTCGCCGCCGGAATCCTCCAGAAGCTCAAGAAGGTGCATTTCTTGACTTTTGTTTGTTATATATATTCGAATGAACAAGTTAGAGAGAGTTTTGCATTGTGAGATTTGCGTGACTATTGTATTCATTGTTCACTGGATTTTGTTGTGCCAATCGTAATTGTTTGATTTTTGTTGCGTTATTGTTTGGATACTGAGAAAATGTGCCAAATCTAAGGAGAATTAGAGAATGCATTGTT
Organism: Castanea sativa; assembly: GCF_040712315.1. NCBI lineage: Eukaryota > Viridiplantae > Streptophyta > Magnoliopsida > Fagales > Fagaceae > Castanea > Castanea sativa. The sequence continues at coordinate 4,730,888 of NC_134024.1, read as the reverse complement.
AGATTTATGTTGCTTGGTGGATCAGACTGTATCATTGTTCAGTTTGTGCCAATTACAATTTTTTTTAAAGAAAAATTGTATATTTCGTTGCGGTATTGTTTGGTTACTGAGAAATGTGGCAAATTTAATGAGATTAGAGTTTTGCATTATTAGATCTGCGCTGTTGATGGATGAGAGTGTATAATTGCTCACTGAATTGTGCCAATTACGACGACTTTTTAAAATATTATTGTGGTGGTAATGTTTAGTCACTGAGGAAATGTGTCAAATATGCGGAGACTAGAGTTTGCATTATCAGATTTGCAATGTTCGGTGGATGAGAGTGTATAATTGGTCACTGGATTATGCCAATTAGAATTTCTTGTTTATGTTTTTTGGGGTATTGTTTGGTTATTGGGGAAATGTGGCAAATTTAAGGAGATTAGAGCTTCGGTAGATGAGTGTATCATTGCTCTTTGAATTATGCCACTTGCAAGTATGTGCTTTTTGTTGGGGAGAGTGTGAACTTTTTTGCTAAATTTTGCCTATACAACCATTTGATCTCATTTCTCCTTAACAAATCTAAAGGTGGGTGTTATAGATTTGTGTGAGAATGCTGTTAGTTTAGTTTGACCGATGAGGAAATGTGACCAAAAGGGAGGCATTGAGGCACTGGGGTTTTTATTATTTGGGAGTTGAGAATATGCATGTGCTATGTATGGTGAGGGTATTAGAATTGGGGCTCGGTTTAGGTGACCTTCTAATTATAGGAAAACTCAAGGAAAAGGAACATGGGATTAGAAATTTGAAATTGAAATATCTCATTTCTAGATCTTTTTGAAATTGATGCCATCTTGGCATTTCATTTCTGGACATACCAAAAAACATTAATTGAGTTCTTCAACATGGCAATATCATGAGAAGGGCATATGACAGCATGCAGAATCTCTAAATTCTTAAGAGGAGATTGTGAATAATATCATCATCAAGTTATTGGGTTCTTTGCCTGGCTTTGAGTAGCATGCGCTTAACAGTGACTTTCTCTTATATAATATATTTATTTTGGTTTAACTTTGTTTTTGTAATTTTTTTCTACATTTATTTACATTGTGCTACTGATCTTTTCTGGTGGATAGCATCTGCCAGCAAGGTATCAAATTTATCCAAATTTAGATGGATATTACATGGCAAGCTGCTCTCTCTCTCTCTCTCTCTCACTCACAACCATTTTGTTGTCATCTTCAGGCGGAGGGAAGCTCAGCAGAATCTATAGCTGCCCTTGCTAAAGTTGATACCGTCAAACAGAGAATGGAAGCCGCGTATGAGACTTTGCAGGTAGAATAATCCTGGTTTCTTGTATGTGTTAGTCATAGGAGTTGATAAAATGTAGCAAATGAAGATTGTTTGTTTAATTAGGTATACTTATTTGCATGTAAGAACAGGATGCTGCTGGGTTAACTCAACTAAGTTCTACTGTGGAAGATGTTTTTGCCAGTGGTGATCTTCCTCGGGCTGCAGAAACTTTGGCTAATATGAGGCATTGCTTGTCTGCTGTTGGGGAGGTAACATTTTTTTCTTAGTGTTACATCAAGTAGTGGGTTTGATATTCATGAAGTTTCACCATTTGACTTTTTCTCCTTCATACCCTTCATTTTAGGTCGCTGAATTTGCTAATGTTAGGAAGCAACTTGAGGTCTTAGAGGATAGATTAGATTCAATGGTACAGCCTCGTCTAACAGATGCCATATCCAACCGCAAGGTAAGATCTTCCTGCAGAACCCTGTCTTGTCATTTGTAGCTATCTGTTTCTCAACTCCTTGTCTTACACATGATAGATTATTTTGTGTTTCCACTTATTATTATTATGCAGGTTGATGTTGCTCAAGATTTGCGTGGAATCCTCATTCGAATTGGAAGATTCAAGTCTTTAGAGCTACATTATTCAAAAGTTCACTTAAAGTCCATAAAGCAGCTCTGGGAAGATTTTGACTCAAGACAGCGAATTAGTAAGCTTTCTAGCGAGAGGAATGAAGTGGAAAGGCTATCAAGTAGTAACGAGTTTCAATCAAGTTCACCTTCAATTTCTTTCTCCAGTTGGTTGCCAAATTTCTATGATGAGCTGCTACTTTATCTTGAGCAAGAATGGAAGTGGTACAGTTCATTCTTCTTTAGAAGCCTAAATATTTAGTCACATTTTGTGAAGAGTTGTTTGTTCAAAAGTATAGAACTAGACTGATTATTTCTTTATAAATTTCATGATAACATCACATAAAATTGGTTGCGATTAACAGCTGAAGCTAGTTATTTTTGTGAGGAAAAGGATTGTATCCATTTTTCTTTTAAATGAAAATGGTCTATCTCATGATCATGTTTTAGTTTTTAAATCTAAAGGTGTACATGGTGTCAGGTCATTTAAAGTTAGTTATCATTCCTTATTTTGTGGGCTCAATCTTAAATAATGTGGCACCTTGTACTCTCTTAGATTTCTTCTCAATATGTCATTATGAGAGTATCTGATTCTTTTCACAATTTTAATAGAAAGTGTGTTCTTATGTGAGAAAGTTCACCATAGTCCTATTTAGTGGTAGTTTGAACTTCTAATCTTCTATTGTTCACTGGTAGAGGAGATTATTTCACCTTTGTTTAAAAAAATATATATTTCAAAGGGTATTTGTTGGTTTTTTAACTTACACATTGTCCTATATTCTTGAAGAAAATAAGTTTTTCTAAACAAGTAATGGCAAACAAAATTTTCTTACCTAATTCTGCCAAAAAAGGGGAACCTGTAGTGAGTAAATAAGTGGTCAGTGCATTGCATTATTTCATACTTACCTTACCTGTGAGAACATATCATTGCCTTTTTCCCCCCAGTTATCAGAATTTTCTGAACTATATATTGATTGATTTTCTGAGATATATAGATTTATCAAGATAAATTGATTTCTTTTCCCTGGTTGATGAAGTGAAATTTACCTTTGATTAATTTCTATGATATGCATCTCATGTTTTGAGTATTATGGATGTCTTATGCAGATTAGTTCATGTTCCCCATACATTTTTTTGTTACATGCTTAATTTTAACATTGCATTTTCAGAATGCATTACTTGATTATAACACTCCGCTTGTTTTGAAGTAAAATATTTTCAAATGTAAAATATTTTGCATGTAAACATACCTGTTATCTTCCAATTGTGGAATTTGACCATTTAATCTAAACTGTTGTCTGCAGGTGTATGGTTGCTTTTCCCGATGATTATAAAAATCTGGTCCCAAAACTATTAATTGAGACGATGGGAGCCGTGGGATCAAGTTTTGTTTCTCGTATCAACCTTGCAACTGGCACTGTTGTTCCTGAAACAAAAGCATTAGCTAAAGGTTGCATTTTATATCTTTCAGAGTTCATTGTGAAAATGACAATTATTCTTTTGGTATTAAATGTTCTACATTATCTGATGGTGATAGAGTGTTCTGCCTCTTAACTGGTGTGGCATGTTAAAATCAGCATTAACTCTGGTTTTGAATTCCCCTTTTTGTATGTAAAAATATTAGGCTGCTAAGAATTGCTGACAGGCTATAAACTAAGCAATGACTAAACCAAGTTAGTTTACTTTTAATTCCTGATCACTAATTATGCCAGAATAACAAAATAAATGCAAACTAAATAAAAGAGTTTATTTTTTGGTCGGAGAATTATGAAAGGTTATTTTCTCATTCATTATCCCTCCATGATTACACATCTCTATCCCATGATACTTTGAGATGGTTACTTAGGGAGAATCAAATTTTACTTGATTGCTGAGGAAAAGAAAAGAATACTGTTTTCCTGCATTTGATTGTCAAGAAATAGTTGGGTCCCACCATCAACTGTTTTCCTGGAGGAAATAATTTCCCACAAATCCTACTCCTGAAATTTTAAACGAGATTATTTATGTCTGATGGGAAAGACATGAGACCACTTCCTACAAAATATTATTGCAAAACAAACTGTTGGAAAAAAGAGTAAGTCTCTTTCCATTTTCTGGTTTTCCTAAGAAGTATTTCCCTGCATGTTTTTCTTGACAAACAAACACAGCATACTAGAGGTTCAGTTTTGATTATGTTTAAGTTTTGGAAAACTTTTCAAATTTTAATGTCGAAGTTGGATACAAGTTCTTTTGATCACACAGTCTGAATTTGTATGCTGAACCTAAGAAAGAAGTTGGATTCCATAAGATGCAGCCTATTTTATCCATCTGGCATTTCTTGTTGATTTGCTCTCAAAGTAAGGTGACAATCCACTATGATTATACTTAGTGCAGCAAAGAATTCCTTTCTTTTTTCTTCTGGTAACTGGTCCATCTGTCAACAGCAATAGCTTTTCTCCCCTGCCTTTTGAGCTGGGATAATCAATTGGTCCATTTATTCATGCCCTTGTTCTGTGAGTATGATGGGGTTAACATTCCTTGAAGCTGTTACATCTTTTTCATATGGCTGGTTAACCTGAATTTGTGTTTCTAGAACTGATGATCATACCATGATTGACTGGCATGATCAATCTTGTGCTTGGTGGATTTGTCAATCCCATATATGACTTGCAATTCCTTTTTCTTTTAAAAAAATAAAAATAAAAATAAAAAAAATCTTTATTTGTTTATTATTATTGCCTAGTCAATTTTTGAATGTATAGTGGCTTGAGATTTTAGGTTTGGTTCCAAGTTGTGGTCAGATTTGTTGTATAAATAGAATGAGTTCTTTCTCTTATCTTTTTACTTTGGGATCAGTTCTTTAATGTCTTATCCTAACATTCCTTTTTATAACTTCAGGTATTTTGGATATTCTATCTGGAGATATGCCTAAGGGTATTAAGATTCAGACTAAGCATCTAGAGGCTCTTATTGAATTACACAATATGACGGGGATATTTGCAAGGAATATTCAGCACTTGTTTTCAGAATCTGATCTCCGAATTCTAATGGATACCATGAAGGCTGTGTATTCTCCCTATGAATCATACAAACAGAGGTGAAATTATAAACCAAACGAAAAGTGTTGTTTCAACTTCTTACTGAATGTAGTGAAGCGTGTTACAAAGGCCTTTTCTTGTTGTTGGCCTAAATATGTAAAAGTTTTTGTTCCACTTGGGTTTTCAATTGGAGTTTTCTTATGCTTAGACACGGAAGTATGCTTAGGTTGACATTATAGTTTCAACTTTAGATACAAATGGGAAACCAAAAGAATTGTGATTCCAGAAATCATTATGAATATGTCAAAAGCACATGGACAATGACTTAAGAATTTGAATTGTTGTCACATATAAATTGAACTACCAAAAACTTTTTCACTGTGAATGTTTTGCATCTTCCCAAAGTCTCTTGGACAATGATATGTACTATGGAAGGCTTCACACTGTCATGTTTAAAGAGATACTAGTTTGGAAGAACACTGCTGTTTTGCTGATATTTACAATGTATTTTCTATATGATGGTTTGAGTTTAGAACATTGGCTTTGGAGCAACATAAAGTTATGCTGTCAATTCATCACTGATCTGCTTTTGATTTTCTTTTTTTATAACTGATTGGAGAATGTATTCCAGTGTTTTCCATTAGTTAATTACAATGAAATGTGTCCTAGGTATGGGCAGATGGAGCGTGCTATCCTCTCGTCTGAGATCGCTGGGGTGGATCTGAGGGGAGCAGTTACTCGTGGTGTGGGAGCCCAGGGAATTGAACTCAGTGAGACAGTTCGCAGAATGGAGGAATCTATTCCCCAAGTTATTGTACTTCTTGAGGCAGCTGTTGAGAGGTGTATCAGTTTTACTGGTGGTTCTGAAGCTGATGAGCTAATACTTGCACTTGACGACATAATGCTACAGTACATTTCTACCCTGCAAGAAACACTCAAATCGTTAAGAGTTGTATGTGGAGTGGATCATGGTGGTGATGGTGTCAGTTCAAAGAAGGAGATTTTGGACAAAAAGGATGGAACTCAAAGTACACGCAAAGTTGACTTGATCTCCAATGAGGAGGAGTGGTCCATTGTCCAAGGGGCTTTACAGATCCTCACAGTTTCAGATTGTTTAACAAGCAGATCTTCTGTCTTTGAAGCTTCCTTGAGAGCTACCCTTGCTAGGTTGAGCACAAGTTTGTCTCTTTCAGTATTTGGTTCGAGTCTGGACCAAAACCAGTCACATGTAAGTGATGATGGAACTGGGGAACAACATTTGGGTGGAAGGGCTGCCTTGGATGTGGCAGCTGTGCGGCTTGTTGATGTTCCCGAGAAGGCTAGGAAACTCTTTAATCTCTTAAATCAGGTATGAGCAGTCTCATCTTGCTCTCTTTTTTTGGGGGGGTGAGGGGGGGGGGGGGGGGATTTTCGCATTTTTCTTCTTATAGTTATAACAAATTAACAATCTTATGTTATGATACAGTCTAAAGATCCCCGATTCCATGCACTTCCAGTTGCATCTCAGAGAGTCACAGCATTTGCTGACACAGTGAATGAACTTGTATATGATGTCCTCATATCTAAAGTACGGCAACGCCTCAGTGATGTTTCTCGTTTGCCAGTCTGGTCATCAGTTGAGGAACAAACTGCTTTCCATCTTCCAACCTTCAGTGCATACCCCCAGTCCTATGTGACCAATGTTGGTGAATATCTACTAACCTTACCGCAGCAGTTGGAGCCTCTTGCTGAAGGCATCTCCAACAACGATGCCAATAATGACGAGGCACAGTTCTTTGCTACTGAATGGATGTTCAAGGTAAGGGGAAAATTTTTAGTCGAGGTGCCAAAAGTTTTTGACCAGTTGACCATGTGTGTTTTTCTCATTTAGTATTATTTTTTATTTCTAGCTTGTTAATAATGAGGATGATGCTGTATCAAATTGGTCCCAACCTATATACGTTTATATAGAGTATAGGTGCCATTTGTGAAGCCTTGGCACTGAAGATAGTCTTATTGGCTTAGAATTCCCTCTATATATATATATATATGTATGTATGTATATACTAAACAAAAATAGCACGGTATAGTTAGATTCTCCCGGAAAATCAGTTGCTTGTTTTCACTTGGATAGGCTTGGGACCCGGCCTTGTCCTCTTCAGGAACTTCCTAACTGGCCCCTTAATTCTTTGAATTTTTTCTTGTAAGATAAGATAATTTTGGCCAAGGTGGTTTGTGCTGCTATAAATATGATGCCTGGATATGGTATTTGAAAACCAACTGGTTTTGTTGAAGCTTAAATACAATTAACTTTCTTCAATTTTTATTCTGATAATTATGCTATTCTCAGTATAAAAATCCTTCATATTATGTTTGTAAATGAACTAGAGTGACCAAATTTCCGATGGATGTTGATTATTCTCTATCATAGGTTGCAGAGGGCGCAACTGCACTTTACATGGAACAGTTGCGTGGGATTCAGCACATATCAGATCGTGGAGCACAACAGCTATCAGTTGACATTGAATATCTTAGTAATGTGCTTTCCGCTCTATCAATGCCAATCCCTCCAGTTCTTTCCACATTCCACACTTGCCTTTCTACCCCAAGAGATCAGCTGAAAGATCTTCTGACATCAGATTCAGGAAACCAGCTTGATCTTCCAACAGCAAACCTTGTATGTAAGATGCGGCGTGTAAATTTAGATTAGTGAAGTTTACCCATTGGGAAAAATTTTTAATGTTGAAATAGAGTACACACCCCTTTTATCATATATTCAGGTTGGACTGCTGTTATTTTGGCCTTTGTTGTTTATTGCATTTGAAAGTAAAGCCATAGACAAAAGGTATTACATGATATTTTGATGTATACAGATTTTTTCGCCCTCAGCAAGCACATGTATATTGCCTAGTCAAAAAGTTTTGAAAATTTTGAGCTATGTTGTACAGTAAATTTGGAGTGTGGAGTGTGGAGTCTGGTTCTGTTGCTTTTTTTCTTGTTTTTCCCGTCTTGTTTTACCTGATCATTGTAATTTTGGTTCTTAATTTTTGCCCCCATAGTACATCCCCAATGTACTCGGGTTGGCTTTTTTTCTTAATATTTTTTCGTTACCTATAAAAATATATATATTAAGTGATTTTCACGTTGCATCATAATCATATACTTTTATTGGAGTACTTGTGATTTGTGATTGACAATCTTCTTGGTATAAAAGAAATGAAAAACTAAATATTGTTGAGTTACAAAATTTCTTTCAAACTTGAGGATAGCTCTTATTTAAATTTTAAATTCGAAAGTGGGGAGAAATAGTAAATGTGATTTGAAAATCAAGATGGAGACTTTGGTTAGGTTTCCCAAGTGAAAAGAATTACCTTTAACTTGTTGGCAGGATTCACATTAAACCAATCGAAGCTATCAGCTAGACACTCTTCATCTGAATAATATCTAAAAATCAAAGCATAGCATTTAATATTACCATGCTCTTGTTAAGCCACATTATCGGCAATATTGCCATTTTTTTATATTGATTTGTTCCTCTAAATTTTTTATAATATTAAATATATTAAACCGTCCAAGATATTATTAGGGAACAAAATTGTTCAAGATGAATTTGTATAGTCAATCAGTTGATATATTTAATGTTGCCACACTCCAATAGAGCCACATCATTGGTTACATCACTTTTTCTTTTCTTTTTTATTTGTTCTTCTAATTTTTTGATAATAATAAATATTTTAACTGTCCAAACTATTAGTAGGGAAAATAAAGTGTCCAAAATGAATGTGTAACATCAATCAGTTAATATATTTAATATATCAAAAAAATTAGAAGAATAAATCAATAAAAAATGGTGATGTGGCCAATGATTTGCAATTAGATCAACTAGTAAGTTACCCGTGCGATGCACGGATAATGTTGTAATATTTTATATAAAATGGTTTTGGAGAATGTTGTATAAATACTATAACATAATTATTATAGAACTTTATTTGTAATGAGTTTATTATTAAAAATAAAATAAAATAACCGTTGTAAATTTTACACATATCCATTATAAATAGTCAATTGCAATGATGAGAAATAAATAAAATTTTGGAGGAATATTATAGAATAAAAGTTGATATAGAATGTGTCTTTCTCTTTTTCTTAAATCTAAAAACAAATACACATACTAAACACTCACGGTCAATTACATCATTTACAAAAACCACAAATTCACAACGTCCAACCTTAACATCAAAATAGTAATTGCCGTATGTTGTCACCCAATATAAAATGAAAGCCCCCCTTTCCTTGGTTGTAGGCAACTCATACGGATTATGAATAAATGAAACAACAATGTTAGAGCTAGGTAGGTGCCATCGAAAGATTAAAGGTAAATGGCATCGTTTTTTGTCTGTGTATATTCGACATGAGATGGCTTAAAGGGTTATGGCTAGGTATATATAAAGGGGTAGAAGTGCAAGAGGTGAAAATTGTGAATTAAAATGCAAAGAAGTTTGTGTGTATGTGTGAGGGATAAAAAGTCTTGAAACATTGAACCAAATGATACAAATAATATTTATTTTTTAATTAGAAAAGTCTTAAAACATTGAACCAAAAAGTCAATAATTAATTTATTTTTATCTCGAGAATATTTTAATTTTCTTTGCATAGAATGCGCCACTTGGTAGAACCTTATTACTATTAGTCCTTACTTTTTCTTTTTTTCTTTTTTAAATACTAAAATAGTGGGTATGCTAAAATAGTGTGTGGTGTAAGCTTAGGCAATTAATAAGATATTAATGAGATAATAGTAAAATAAGTTAATGTGAACTTTTAGATGACAGTAAAAAAAATTAATGAAAGAGGTAATGAAAATGCTAAATGTAAAAGTAGAGCGCCACTTGGCAGAACCTCATGCACTCCCGCATGAGGTCTCTACTTTTATATATATATTGATTTGGTTAGTTTCGGTCCAATTCAGTACACTTCGGTCCAATTTGGTTCATTTAGGTACCCTTCGGTCCGTTTTGGTCCAATTTGGTAGATTTTGTCCATTTTAGTTCAATTCAGTCCGTCCAGTCCTCTTTGATCCATTTCAGTCATTTCGGTCCAATTCAACTCATTTGTTCCATTTCGGTGCACTTACTTAAGATTGGATTAAATACAAGTCTGGTCTGAGAGTACTTATTTATCAAAAACATAGATGGAAAAACATAATATTATTATTTTTAATTTTTTTTAATTTAATGATTTGTGGTATTATCTTTCTTTATATCCTTTTTTTTTTCCATTAGTTGATATTAGTATTTTATTTTTTGAGTAAATTACATAATTTTAGTGTTTTGATATGATATAATTTGAATTGGAGACTAATTCCTAAGTTAGATAGAAATTACTATAACTATGGTTCTTTTAAACTTTTAATGATTCACCTGAGCACATGAAAACTTTTTTTCTATTGACATGTGAAGCTCATTGAAATGTATAAATTATTCAACATACCATGGCAGAAATTCCTTTATAAATAAATTTATTGTCCTCTTCATTCTCTAATAAGAATGATCATATATATTTTCATACAAGCACTCAAAATATGATAAAACAATAATGCATGAAGCAAGCTCTTTAAGTTGATAACTCTGTTGTGTGGTTATAAGAAGCACCAAACTTTTCACTAAACTGTTTACAATAAGACTGGTAGAGTTTCTAAAACGTAGAAGGTTCTCCTGTTTAGAACTCTAGAACAAAATGATAAAAGTGGTAATGAAAACAAGGGGGAGTATACTGAATGTAAAGCTAAAATAATATGCTAGAAAGGGGGAATAATATACTAAATGAAAAGCTTTATAATAAAAATAATATACTAAAAAGGGGAGTAATATACTAAATGAAAAGCTTTATAATATTGAGCATAATACTTACAACTAGTTTACTATTGGCTGACTAAAACCATGAATACAAATCAATGGAAGCTTGAACACATATTTAAACTATTTACAAAAAAGACTCTGTAGAGTTTCTAAAACCTAGAAGATTCTCTTGTTTAGAACTCTGGAAGATTAATGATAAAACTGTAAAAGAAAAACCAAATGCCTTCAGAATGGGATTGGGCTTCTAATTTATAGAAACTAGGGAAGTATTGAATCCTTTGAAGATCCTGCAAATTTCAGGAGTAAATTGTTTTTACTAGAGTGAAATGCATCGAAAGTAAATCTGCTTTTATTGTTGGAGCATAAAACAAATCTGCTTTATTAGGATACTGTTTATTAGTTTTGTCTTCTTGTGTCAGCAGAGATACTGTTTACTGGTTTTGTCTTCTTGTGGCGATAGTGAATAATGTTCTAATACCAATGTGACTAGTCCTATAACCTCTAAACGTTGGTTGGTGTAGTTGTTTTGTTCTATGACTTTTCTTACTTCCTTTTCCTCTTCAGTAAGAAGCTTTAAGGGTGAGGCAACTACTCAACTACCTTGGTGTTTAATTATAATGGTTTCCAAGGGTGGATGACTGGATTGGGCTACCGACCTATTTTCTTCAGTCCAATTGGTTTTTGTGAGGACACAACACTTGTGCCACTCAAAATGGTTTTCTACGTAATCGAAGAAGGATCCTTCTCCATGAATCTCAATAAAATGGAGAGAATCCGGATCCTAATTTGTTTATAGTAAAAAGATGGTGATCTCCAAAACCCTATTTTTGTAACCATTGAATTATAAAAATAATCTCTCTAAAAAAAAGAATTATAAAAAAATAATAATAGTAATCCTAGAGCCTGGACATCTCCATTAAAACTAAGAAAAGCATTAATTGAGCTACAAGGTTATTTCAGAATAAATACATCAAATGCGAGTAGTTTATTAATCGAACTACATGTCAACAAATAAAATAGGTTTTTGTTGGAATTCGTTTAGTTGAAAAATTATGCAAGTCGTTGGAAGTTTCAGCAAGCTCCAACTCAAGCATTCCCTCACAACTCACAAGTTAACCATCACCGGAACTCAATCTCATTATCCGAGAGATTGGACTGGACACTACTTAATCTTGACATTATCAATATAAGCCTTCACAGCTCAATATAATCGATGTATTTTCTCGCCTTCAATTACAGTTGATGGACTTGGTACGTTATTAATGGGACAACCTCATTTTTTACCCGAGCCATACATCTCATCATGAAACTGGTGACCACAAATGGAAAAAGTTCTCACGGAAAGCTTCTAAAGTTTGGATCTTAGCTGCTTTAAGGGATATTTTAACTGAAAGAGGATATGAATATGTTGTGTTTTGGTCGAGTAAGGAGCCATGAAGGTTCAGATTCTTTTAAACCACACGCCCAAAAATGAAAACTATTCATATATCATCCCAAAAAGAGCTCTTTTTAACACACATCATTATTGAAATGGGGCACAGAAGGATTGAAATTTAACAATTGAGATTTGAGACTATGGAATCTCGTTTTATTCTAATACCAAAAAAAAAAATTTTAAAATTATATTTTAACTAAAAAAGTAGACATAATAATATGCCGGGCTATCCTCAGGTATGGCAATGTTGTAGTATGAAATATCCTTTGATCCTAAACTACTTCAATTCTACATATGTTAATCTAACGATTTACATTGTTCATAGCCAACGAAATAATATTTCATGCAGACAAGAATACTCATGTGACCTTCCAATCCAAATGTAATTACTCCTTTCCTTTTCTTTTTTTTGTTGAATAAATGTAATTACATTTGGTTTCTCATTTCCCATATCTTAGAATATAATCACAAGCAGCAACTACTTCTAAAGTTGCTTAAGATATTTACTTATAAAGTTGCTTGAGACATTTTGGAGTTTTCCCTGTGCAAATCATTCCTTAGCACAAGATATTTACTTACTAGCAGCAATCTGACCATCAAGGATCACCAGATTACCTCCTTTTTCCTGCAAACTAAATGGAAACAAACTATTCTGCACATTATAATTTTTGGTTACCTCCAGGCACCTACAAACAGGCAAGTTTAATGTTTGCAAAAAGGTCTCGCATCCCAGCCCACTGAAGTAGATTTTCATGAATGTGGCAACAACATTTCGGATAAAGAATCACTCTGCAAACACAAAGTAAATTACCTATACCTGTCTGATCCTGATAACTCCAAAACTAACCTCAACTCTGTAAAACAAGTAACAAATTTCACATAAGAATAAAATACAGTGATTGCTGTCCCTCTTATTTCTATAGCACCTTAATAATTGCCCATTCACGGCATACTGGATGCACCTTGTTATCATTTGAATCAAAAACTATAGCGAGGGCAGGGGACGGATGGGAGAATAGACTGAGTCTTCCTACCTTAAAGATCATTGTAGAAAGGATGAAACGCTGCATAGGATTGTATGAAGCCATATCTGGATGGCCCATAAGTGTTGCCTTAAAGGCATGATTAAGTCATCCAATATTTTCCAAACTGATAGAGTACTTTGAGGTCAAACATATGGTAATATAAGCAGAATTTGCAAACAAACCGGTTTAACTCAACCTAAGAACCATAAAATAAGGGGGAAGAGAATCTGAGAAGGAAATATCAATCCATGAGGTTGTGTTGATAGAAATAAGGTCTAATTGTTACCTCAAAAATGAGAAAAAACCGCATCATCTCTCTGAGCAGCAATGTCAATCATGCATATAACTTTGTGTCTGACCATTAAAAATACTCTGAACAAATTAAATAGCCCGATATGACTCCCAAAAGATAAGAGGCTCTGAAAACAATGTTTCAGAGACGATGCATAAAAAAGAATTCCACCAAAGCCTAAATTAGATTTAAAAGAGTTACAACAATGAAGTTGTACCTACCTCAACCCTTTTCTCCATTAATAATATTGATGAAAGGGAGATGGTATAGTCTCAACAAAGCTGTGAGATAGGAAAAAAAAGTTTCACCCATGATGAAAAAATAACTCAGGACTCCAAACACATGTTCATAAAAGTTTCCAGGATAAAAATCTACCTCAAACACATGTTCAGACATCTATCGAAACAATCCACTAATATGGGCGAACTGGACTTCTAGGTGCCCTTCAGTGACCATGTCTAATAGGGGAGCGTGACCTGCTTCGATCACGGTACCTATCCCTGCCACCTTCTCTTCCGTTCCTCAACCTCCAATCCACTCCTCTCCCTCCATCCCGACTACCTCGAGCATTCCAGTCTCTAGACCTATCACGTTCTCGGTGTCTATCCCTCTCTCTGTCTCTATCACGATCATGATACCTGTCCCTGTCCCTGTCCCTGTCACCAGAATCACTTCTCCTCCTCCTTTCAGATTCCTTCTCTCTTTGCTTCTTCCGTTCTTCTGCTTCTTTCTCCTTGGCTAATCTTTCCTCTTCCCTAGCCTTCTCTCTAGCTTCCTGCATCATGATAATCCACGTTCTTTATTGACCAAAAAAAGAATAAATATATTTCATCCTTAAACTTGTTTCTGAAGGGAGACTCACCTTGTACTGTGCTATGAAATCCCGGACCATGCCATAACCAATGTGCTGCTTCCCTGTGACATGAGACTGGGTCCTCTCAGCAGCATCATTTGCTACAAGAAAAGAACCGCATATCTCACACAGAGCCATCTTTTTCTCCTGTGCTAGCATTAACACTTTATCAGTCTGGGGTTGTTGAGTCAAGGCTGTCTTCTCAACATTAAGCAACTCCACCTAAAAGAAAGATAACCAAAACGTTTGACATTAATAACTAGAAACCTCAATGTGATACAGCTTGAAATTCGCATGGGAAGTTCACTCCCCCTCCCCCCTCTCTCCCCCTTTATTTGTTTGGTCAATACTCGTAATTCAATCAAGAGATTATTAGTTGTGGCTTCAACGCACAACAAAAACACTTAGGGCATTACTAACAGAACCTTTCTCATGAGTGCTTCAGCTTCATCCACCTTCCCAGCTTCACCAAGGGTCTCCACTTGTTCCAGCAGATTCTTTATTTTTTCTTCCACTACAGATAACTGTTCAGATTTTTCGGCTGATAGTGGAGGTGGTGGAGTGGGTTCCACCTCCTGAGCAAGGCGCTCTCGCCCACGCCTAACTCTTCTATCCAAGTCCGTCACCTGCTACAGAACACGCAACATGATTAAGAAATACATAGACAACTGGAAATATTGGAGGATTGGGGGGGTGGTGAAGTAAATTTGTAACCCACCAATTTTTCACAAAACTGAGAAAGCTCAGCTTCAAATCTTGGCACGTACTTGTCATGTCTTGGAGACTGCTCAAAACTAAAGCCAACAAAATAGAATTCAACCATTAAAATCCAAGAAAAAAATAATATAACGAACTATCATATTAGCACAAGGGGAGGAAAAAATCTGATGCAAGTTGTGAGCTAGAAACAATGCCCAAATACCCATCAAATTCTCCTATAAAAACAATTATAATATGTAAGGTGGGCATTAACCAGACATTAAACATCACTGTGAAATTTACACAAATGTATATGGTAAAGACTACCAACACCTGCTGCACCGAAAAGTCTTGAGTTTTCTAAATGCTAACAGACATGCAAGACACCAAATTGATGGATGAAGAACAGCACATAGACCAAGGAATTGAGACACCAAGCTAATTGCATATTTAATAAAACCCCTTGCATAACCCCTAAAACCCATAAGAAATATGCATATGCAACTCCTGGATATTTTCACCCCAACCTCCATTCTACTACATATTGTCACTCAGAACTGTAAGTACAAGGCTGTAATATGACATGAGATATTAAAACAAACCTCATCTCACAATGCTAATCAGAATCAATTCTATAAACCTTAATTTTGATAGTATACATTAAAAAATAAAAATAAAAGATAAATTTTCTTCATGAACGAGAAATTTAGGTGGATCTTGAGGAGTTAATATGTAAAAACACCTTAACACGTTTCTTTATAGAAGCTGGTCATGTATTTTGATAAGTAGTACGCTTCATTCAATATTAACGAAAAATCAAATAAAACAGGGGCACACAGGCAGTGTGCTAAAAGGCAACAAAGAAAAGAAACTAAACACGAATGAAAGTACAAATTGTCATGTATTACTAACAAGGGGCTTTCTTACAAAACAAATTTTGGCTAAATAACTAGGGTAGTAGTTTTTTTTTTTTTTTTTTTTGATAAGTTGGAGAGTAGTAACACTATCAGTTCCCAGAACTGCAACTTTCAGTGCTTTTATGGTAATTTACAGCAAACATTAGGATACACTATCAGTTCATGCTATAAAGATAAGTAGCATCACTATGACAATGCAAAATATCCATTTTGCTAATATTAAAGCATCAAACATTTTCTGCCAATCTGGTGTAATTTTCCATTGACTAAAATTTTCAATCACACCAATCACCAGAAAATGCAGATAACATTTTCCCTGGAGAATATTTTATTCTAAAATGAACACGCCTTGGCATACATTTGTATTCATGAGTATATAGAACAATTATGTTACTTTGGCAAAACCAATAAGAAAAAGCAATGATTATGAAATTTTATATACCAATTATCAAGTCCAAATTTCACACAAAAAAGGAAATTATATTTAACAACAAGGCAATATCAATATGTTATGCAAAAGTAATAATAATGGCAGAATCACCCTTTCTATCCCAATTTATATAAAAAGTCTAAGGACATCAATGCATCAACTATTGTCATACACATATACATTATACACAGTTAGGACAAGGTTGAGAAGATAAGTTTATAAAGTGCTGAAGTATAGGAGGAGGAGGAGGAGGAGCACTCACACAAGAGGAACTTGGCACTAGGACATAACATGCCACCAACTAATTTAAGCTAAATTGTCACCATTTAGATATAACAATATTATCTCTCCAAGCCATCTTTTTTATTATAAAAAAACACATTTGCTATTCACAAGCCAAATTAAAATCACAATATATATGCCACTCACAAACCATTTTTTTTAATTGGTAAGTTATACATGCACCCAATGAGTCTTGAACCTACGACTTCACCATCCACCTAGCACTTGCAAGGGGAAGAGGTACCAATTAAGCTAGAGGACATTGGCATCTGCTATTCACAAACCTTATGAATGAAAAGCAGTCAAATATTTGTGTTTAGTGTATAAGTCCACACTTAGACAAAAGGCTCTGCACTCAACTTCCAAGATGCCTCATGCATCACGGAAACTCCCAACAAAAAGATTTACAACATAATCCAAGTAAAAAACCCATTAAATTAACTCATTGATTTAGAAGAATAAGTTATTCTCCTCTTTGTGCACTGATCTGATCATAATGCTAAGATCGGTTACCTCAAAAAGGAAAAACCAGCAACAGCTTAGGATACCAAGTTAGGCATATCTATGTTCCATCCTACAGTACACATAAGAAGCAGCAAACTTAATCATATAAATACAATATCAAGAACATTCTTTTCACAGAAACCGATCATTCTGACCAAGATTATAACTTTAAGAGCTTAGGAAGCTCATTGTTACAATATATAACCAAATGTTTCACAAATTAAAGAGAATACAACTGACAATCATACAAGCATAGTGCTTTCCTATTGCATGAGTTGCAAACCCATACAACATAAACCCAGTAAGAATCCTAGAGAAATACAACACATAAAAAAAAATATATTCATAAAACAATTGCACAACTATTCATCCAAATCAATCACCTTTCTTTCAACTTCTGATCATGTATTCTAGGGCATGGTCCTGATCCAAGAGAACAAAAAACAATGATTAGTCAAACCTCACACTCACCAAACATCAAAACAAATGCTCCATTTGGTTGCTGATAACTTTAAGTAAAAGAAAATAATCAAAATTTTGTCTAAAATTTTTTACCTAGATCTGGTAGCTAAGTAATCGAAAACCTTTATACAACTCAGCCAATCAAAACACATTGACCAAAACAGCATAGACACTAATACCATACACTTTCAAAAGTTTCAAATTAGACCCTGAGGTTTAAAGGTCCTACAAAATAAATTCTATATCTCTTTTTCAAATCAAAACATAGACTTTTAAGATTGTATCAATTTAAACCACTAGTCGAACTTGAAAAGCACAGGGTTTGCTTTAAAATAACATGATTTTTAAAGTTCATTGTTCGATTTTGGAACAAGCGAAACCATCAAGTTTAATTTGTAACAGTCTTAAACTTCAATGTTCAATTTGTAACTTATGAAATTATATTGATATATATTTTTCCCCAAAAGATTCTAGTTACACTTCATGTTAATTTTAAGTTTTAACTAATTAGCAATAAAAGCAATCAAAACTGATTTAACTTAACTACCTTAATATGTCTGATAGACTATAAATTTAATCTTTTTTTTCTCTTCTTTTCTTTTCCTATGTTTTCTCAGCAACCAAACAGAACCTCAAAACTAATAAAAATGATAAATTTCAGCTCACCCAGATCGCTCCTCGTATTGACGAAGAGATCATGCGGACAAAACCGAACCATATAGAAAGCACAAACCTCCTTATCGTCCCAAGTAATTTCCTTGTACCCTTTTCTCTCTTCCTCCGTCAAATTCCGAGCTAAAAACAAAATAAAAAATTTCACCAAATTTGAATCAGAATCGATTAGACTAAGCATTAGAAACCCTAAATTGGAATAATTACTTGAAAATTTTGGGGGGATGGAAGTGGAAATTAGGGTTTAATGGGAAGAGTACCTGCGCCCATAAGCTCGTCTAGCAGAGCTCGTTGAGCGTCCATGGCTAAGAGAGATATCTAAAGTGAGAGATTTTGATGTGAATTGCAATTTAGGGTTTTCTTGAGATATTGGGGATTTTGTGATGTTTAGGTTTTGGGGGTTGGTTTGTTAGGTTTGGTGTTTGTGTGTGAGAGAGAGAGAGGGAGAGTAGTAGTATTTGAGGGACAAAAGAAAAGTGAGCTGTGTGTGAACGGTGAAGTGTGAATGATTTGTGGTTTTTGGCTTTAAGAGAAGGTTAAGAATTTTCAATTTTCACACACTTTTGCAAGAAAGTTCCAATCCAACTAGGCAAGGTTGTTTATATTTTTTTTTTTTTTTATTTGTGGGAGCAAGGCTGTTTTTATGTTTTATTCTTTCATAACTTTTGATGGTTTGAACCTTTTTTTTTTTTTTTTAATAGTTGGGGGGTGAATTTGGATTGTAAATGAATTAAATTGTTCATAGAGGACTTAATAAAAAGTTTATCAATGTTTGGTTGTAAACAAGCCGAAAATTGTGCGTTTATTTTAGCTTCTTTTATAAAGAGCCTAAGAAACTCAATTGTTGATGAATGGGCTTGTGAAAAATAGATTTTTATAAAGAACAAGTTGAGCCTAAGTTCTTTTATGTGCTTGTTAATAAACTTGATATGGGTTTGAAAAATAAACTCATATATTTATAAGTCTTTAATTAATTAAGAGCTAAGACCATTTGTCCAAATCAAATGAACTTGATAATATGTTTTGATACAGGTTGAATAGTGTACTTGTGTTGAATCTCTAACTCAAGAGTTTGATATTGAGCACGAGCTCGGCTTTACTAATGAATCAAACCGAGCTAAAGCTTTTTGACCTTTTTTATGAACAAAAAAGGGTCTCACGAATGTGAACATTGACCCCGCCCGCTTGAACCCATAGAACGCTGTTGATGCTCATTTTGGGAAAGCCCAGCAACAGGAAGAAGCCCAATTTCATAGGCAAGAAGAAAGTTAATGGATTGAGAGAAAAGAAACTCATTAAGCCCGAATGGCAGGAATGATGGGTTTTAGGCCCATAAAGTAAACGAATGGGCCTTGAAAAAGCAAAGGGGCCAACGGGATCCCAAAGGAAGAAGTAGTAAACCTATGAAAATTATGTGATGTAGAAAAATAAGAATGGGCCACAGCAGGCCCAATGTAATGAAACAAGAAAGTAAGGGGTTTGTGGAAAGCCCATAAACTCCAAAGATTGAGAATATAGTAATTGGGCTAAGGGAGCCCAAAAGGAGTAAAAGCCCATGAGAATTTAGAATTGGAAATGGGCTAAGGACGCCTAAAAAGGGAAAATGGGCCGAGGATGCCCAATAAGGAAGAAATGGGCCAAAGGAACCCATAAGTAATGTAATGGGCACAGGAAGCTCAAAGTAGCATAAGTATGAATCTAATAATCATACGGGATCATTGAAACTAATTGGGAGAAGAACATGCAAAAGGCTCAGAGGCCCAGCGAGCATGGGTCAAGTAACACCACGGCCAGAGTGGCATGGCAAGAATGGCAACGAGATTACGGAAGGCATAAAGAATGGGCTCAAGAAAGGAAAACCCATGATCGAGCAAGGCCCAGCCCTTGAAAGGAATAAACTAATAAATAGTGGAAAATTAGAAGACATTTTACGCCATAAAAGGTCAAAGATGAGCAGCAGAATGCACAGATAAACCTCCAAACCGCGGCAAACACATAGGCAACAGACAAGCTTTTGACACACACGGAAGTGGAGCACGTGCAAGGTCCAGGCACTATCAACCTGTATCCAGCCAATACAGGGGTGGTAGGTCATGGGTCAAAGGTAAAAGAGGATATGGTCTGGCGATGGGAAGAAGGGAAAACCTATTATGGGGTTCTTGCTCAAACTCTTTTGGGAGAAATGTCCTACTGAGATGATATATCACCCAAAAGAGGGAAAATGAGCTAGGACCACTAGGTGCATGCCATGAAGGATAGCAAGAAAGAATACCCACACCGTGGAGAGTTAGAATGCACGATGAGTAAGCAAACAAGATAGTCTTCTTTGTCTGGTAATGGGGAATGGCACGACCAGCACAAGTAAGTGGTGGTGGCTAGATAGCTAATAGACTAGTGGATGGTCGGGAAGGACACCTAAATCCAGACAAAAGTAGTTAAAGGCTAAAATGGTAAAAAAACCAGTCACGGCAGGCAGTATATATAGAGCTCTTGCCATGTACAGAAGGGGTAATCAGAATGACAACAGTAACCACCATCATACTACACATGTGAACATTAAGAAAGAAAGAAAAGAAAGGGGAGGAATTAAAAGTAGCAAAAAGCAGAGAGAAAGAAGTAGAAGATTAGGAAGAGAAAGAGAGATTGTAGAATGGCAGTCATGCATCAATAAACTTTTAGCCTTCTCTCCCTTTAAAAGCTGAAAAAAGCCTACCCTCTGCTGAAGATAAAATATTTGCTTGGGCATAAACTATTTAGGCCCGTTCCCTCAAAGTGAATAATTTCTACAGCAAGATCTTCCTGAGAAGTTGTTCACATTGAGGAGATGGTTCCCTCCTTGGTCTCAATCCCGTAACATGATTTAATATGGCAGACTAATCTTTTTTTTCCTTTGATTTAATCACCATTATTATTCCCCTCTTTATTTCTGCCATTCCTCTTGCGACAAGTTTCCTGTTGTTGTATTCCCCATTTCAATTAGAGATTCTTTATTTGCCTTGTCTAACAGCAAACGCATGTCTTGTACTATTTATCATTACATTATGCCTGTCATAGCGTTGTTGTAGTGGCAACGCCTGCCATGGACATGTGATCGAAGTTTTTGCCAAATAGAAAGGGGCATAGTTTGTGCACAAACTGGACCAAGGTGAGTTATGATTGGACCGGACCGGACCTGACTCTCCTACCCAGAATACTTGGGCCTTAGTGCAACAAGAGGCAGCCCAGCCCAACATTTCAAAAAGGCCCACCACAAACGCATGGCGTGGGGCACCTCTAGGTGCGTTGGGGATATCCACGTCGTAGCACAGCATTTTTGCAAAGTGCATAACTCAAACCAAGCAACTCCTGGACCTGCAAGTATGACCTAGTCTAGGAGTCCTATCAATGCACCACACCCTTAGAAGGCAAACTTTTTGACAAGCTCAATAAAAGCCTATTCATGTCTAGTTATACACAAGCTAAAAATTGAGCATTTATTTTAGCTTCTTTAATAAAGAGTCTAAGAACAACAATTGTTCATGAATGGGCTAGTGAACAATAGAGTTTTATAAAGAACAAGCTAAGCATAGATTCATATATAGGCTCGCTAATAAGCTTGATATAGGCTTGAAAAATAAACTCATATATCTTACTGAACTTTTAATTAATTGGAAATTAAGAACATTCTTCAAAATCAAATGAATATGATAAAATGCTTAATACGTGCTAGATAATGTACTTATGTTGAATCGCTAGCTTTAGAGTTTGATATTTAGCACGAGCTCTGCTTAACTAATGAATCAAACCAAGCTTAAGCTTTTTGACAAACTTGAGCTTGAACTTTTTTTGTAGTTTTGGTTTGAGTTCAAGCCAAGTTTGAACAATTTACTTTTATTGTCGAAAGCTTAAACATTTAACACTTGAAAAAATTCGGCTTGTTTATAACCCTACTTGGACGTTTAGATTGGAAACACTATGACAGTTGATTTACAAAGTTCTTGGCTTGTTAGTGGAACACTTCCTATGAGATCGTTTATTCAAGGCAAATTATATTTGCCTTAGATCTTAAAATTTGGGGTTAAATTCAATTTTGATCGTCTAATTTTAGAAATTCATATTTGGTCTCTCAAAATTGAGGTCAATTAGATTTTGGTCCCTTAACTATGGGTTTGTTAGATTTTGGTCCCATGAATGTTGGGTTGGTTTGATTTTGGTTCTTTTAAGTTTTTATTCCCATAAAATTGATTCTTAAAAAATAGGATTGCCTCAACATCCATTAGTGCCCCCCCCCCCTCCCAAAAAAAAAAGATGGAGGGAATTTAAAAAAAAAATCTTGGATGAAAAATATAATTCACCCTGTTATCTGCCACAGTGTCTCCAAGTTTGAGTGATACCTTGGTCCTTGGAGCCAGCTTCAAATCCCATTATAGAGCATGTCCCCCTACTTTGAGATTTATTATTATTGTTATTAGAAGGCAAACCCTTTTTTCGTTGTAACAACTAACAAGTAACAACTAAAAGTCTAAAAGCATAGGGTAGTTTGGTAAAGTTTTTAAGAGCTGCTGTAAAAAAAAGAAATAATATGTACATAATATTTTTACAACAAATCTTAAGTGGTAGATTGTTACGTTGTTATTATTAGGTTAAAAAAGTAATTTTAGTGCTAAATTCAAATTTGAAGCAATAATAACTAACTACCTATAATTTGTTGTAAAAATATTGTGAACGTAGTACTTCTCCTGTAAAAATCTCTATCCCAAAAAAAAAAATCTATGTTTGAGTTTGAAATGGGAAACAAAAACTGTTTTAATTAGTTCAAAGAGCATTGTAGCATTTTATAAAAGTTTTATTCTATTTTCTTAATTCAAATTTCTTTCTCTCTCTCTAAAAAAAATTTATTATGAATATTTTAATTAGCTGTATAAAGAATTAAAAAAAAGGATATATGGTTTATTTGAAAATTGGGTAGTTTAAATAGGGGAAATAATTGCTATCAACTTTCAATTTTGGTTAAAGTTTGTACAAGTAGGAAAAAAATAAAAAACTCAATTACTTTAGTTAAAGTTTGCATAACCAGATGTTAAGGGGCTGTTTGGTAGGGTAGTTTAAACAACACTTGTTAGTTTTTAAACAACATTACACGTATTTTCACACACTTTTTCACTCACACGTATTTCTAAAAAATACAAACAACATTATTAAAACAACTTTACCAAACGACCCCTAATACTCTTAACAATAATAAACCAATTATGTTTCCGAGGGAAAAAAGTAATTTATTTTTTGGGAAGTACTAACGAATGCCCTTAGGGCATTGTTTAATAATCTATTTAAAGAAAATTTTTATGGGGAAAGAAAGAAAAGCAATTAATGTTTTGATAGCTTTTTTTATTTCCTATAAAAGTGATGTCAAAACTTTCCTAAAATAGATTGTTAACCAATGCCCTAAGAGCATTCATTAGCATGACCCTTTATTTTTATCAACATATATTTATTTGCACTTTGATAAACTTGTCATTATTAGAAACATGTATGCCTTCATTTATAATCCGTGTAATGCATGAAAATGTTTTGAAAAAAGTATTTATATTACACATGTTTATTTCAGAAATATTAACAAATAAAGAGTCGACTATAGAATTTGTAGAAAATAACATATTTAATTCAATTAGATTTTTTTTTTTGGTATTACCCTACTTTATCCAAAAATATTTTAAGTTGTAATTAGTTTTTAAACTAATATAGTTTAGTGTTATTCAAAATTCTTAAAACTAAATTAAAAATATATATTAAAATGATCAAGTGAGCAAAAATGTGTGTTTCAAAATTGTATATTGTAACATTATAAATTACTTTTCGTTTTACACTACTATTTTAATGAGTGGGGTTTCATTTAAAGGCTTAGTCCAAAGATAACTACAAAATTTCCTTGAAAAAATTTAATCAAAGAAAAGTTTGAAAAGCTAAAATTGCCTAACGTTATGGAAAACAAATGTGAGTTAAAAAGTGTGTGTTTTAATAAAATAGGTAAAATGAGTAAAATGCAAAGCTGACCCTCTAAGTTTCTTCAGATTTCATTTTAATCCTTTAACTTTGTTTTTGTTCATTTCAGTCCTCTAACTTTTAAATTTATTCAATTAAGACTTTTTCATCTACTTTTGTTATATGTTGTGGTTAATTTTTCAATTTTATAAATTTTTCTTCAAATTTTCTAAATTAAAAAAATTCAATTAATGATTGAAAAATATTTTTAAGATTTTTTTTTCAAAAAATTAACAGAAATGTCTTAATTGAATAAATCTAAAACTTAGAGGACTGAAATGAACGAAAACAAAGTTAGATAACTGAAATGAAATCTGAAGAAAGCTAACGGGTCGGTTTTGCATTTTAGCCTAATAAAATATTCAAAATTAGAATTTTAAAAATGAATTTGACTAAAATCACTTCTTGATAAATGCCCAAAATGAAAGAGGCCATATTAGCTGGTGGCCGTGAAGATTTCTTGTAGCAAGAGACAAAGAAAGCCTAAAATATAAATTAAAATTAGTGGCACAAAAAAACAACTTGTATAAGGAGCAAAACAAGGTCCAACCAACCACAAACATAACATACAAGTATTATCCAAAAACCAAATTCTGTGGCTCTCCTTTGATTTTGTTAATAATTTCTACCCAACCTCTTGAGCAAACAGAATGGCTCATTCATCAAACACAACCTAATCCTTAACTCACTTCAACCATGAAGAATGACACAGTAGACAAGTTAGTCATCTTCCTAGCAAAGAGAGATGGCATTGACAAGCTTGTCAAGACCTTCCAATATGTCTCCAAACTTGTTCATTGGCAAACTGAAGCCACACACCCGGAAATCGCTAATAGAATCAAGCAATGGGAGGTTGCCTCAGGGCTTAGCCGAAAAGCCTTCAGGACTGGCCGGTTTCTTACTGGCTTCAATGCTCTAAGAAGAAGTCCTGGCTCAACTCCTACTTTCAAATTCCTAGCAGTTCTTGCTAATGCAGGTGAAATGATCTATTTCTTTTTTGACCACTTTCTATGGTTATCAAGAATTGGTACTTTGGACCCCAAGCTAGCAAGAAAGATGAGCTTCATATCAGCATTTGGTGAGTCTTTTGGCTATATTTTCTTTATTATATCTGATTTCATTATTATTAGAGAGGGACTAGAGGCAGAGAAAAAGCTTGTCACTTCAAAAGAAGAATCAAAGGATGCTAAAGAGAATATAAGAAAGATTAAAGCTGACAGGGTGATGAGGCTGATGGCAGTGGCAGCTAATGTTGCTGACTTGGTTATAGGAGTGGCAGATATTGAACCCAACCCTTTTTGCAACCATGCTGTTAGCCTTGGGATTAGTGGATTGGTCTCTGCATGGGCTGGATGGTACAGAAATTGGCCCTCATAACTCGAAGAAAATTGTATATTGAAGAGGGCTATATATGTACCTTTAATTTGTTTCTGATTAAGGCATAATTGTGCATGCACATATATGTGGCAAAATCAGTGCCTACAACAATTGCACCAACAGAGTCTTGTAGTTCAATGCATTATAGCCAGTTTTCCTATGAAGGAGAACCGGGCTGAAATCCCCTCTTTTTACTTATTGTAAGTGGAAAAAAAAAAAGTTGCACCAGTGTATATGACATAGTCTAACTATTCCATCTTTCAAATATTCTGTGTAGGAAACTAAGAATGGTTTGTTGTTACTTGTTTGGAAGTAAAGAATATTAATTCTGTCCCCCCTTCCCCACAACAACCCAAAAATAAAATATTCATTTTCTCCCAGTTCTTTTCAATTAGGAATACAAATTGGTGCTTCTCAATCACACATGAAGCCTAGCTTTTCAATTATGGTTCATTGTAAATGCTAATTTTTATTGATATGATAACGATTCTCAACTAATAAGTTTATTTATATCTTCTTCATTTTTTATTTTTTATTTTTGGTTTTATTAGATGTGTATATCTAGAGTTTGCAATTACATAATATTAGGCCCAACTAACTTATAAGTTAGTTTGGCAGATTAAAATTTCTTCTCTAGATTTAACTGTTACTGTGGTCCCTATCCTCCTTTTTTTTTTTAGTTATAATTATACTTCTATAAAAAAAGTTTCAACTTCTTTTAGTTGGACCATTGAGAATAATTTTAAAATTTAACTTGTTTCTTAAGTAATTTCATAAAGTTTTGTTAAAAGTCTTCTAACTTAACTGACACATCAAGAACTTTTTAACAGAGACGTTCAAGGTTCAGATTTCCCTTTATCCAACTATTGAATTATAAAAAATAAAAAAAAAATTAAAATCTTATAGAGTTTTATTTAAGGCTTCTTTTAAGGGTCAGTGATTTTCTATGATCTTTTAATATTGTTAATACACACACATATATATATATATAAACATATATGTATGCATGTATGGTCTTAGGCATATAGGAAATGTAAGGACACAATTTGCACTTGGATCTAACAGTGTGAAGGGAACCGGCCCAAAAAGCCCAAAACAATGAAATTTATAGAGAGTGGGCTTGAAACCTAAGTTTTATGGATATTGGATAACATGAATGATAGGCTAGGTTTGCAGCTCATGTGCAACAAGACGTTTACATAGCAAAAAGTATCCTCGAATATGAGCCGAGAACAATTTGTATTACTTTTCAGTGTTCATTACAATTTAGGGTAGTGTGTACAGTGTTTTTCTCTTCCTTCTTCCATCCCCCCCTTGAATGATTTTCTTTTCCTTTTTTACCATCTTTCTTCTTTTCACCATCTTCCACGTATTGACCAAGTCACCAACCCAGATACTTGTCTCATTTATCGCCCTCTTGAAGTCTTCAAATGATAGCTGTAAAACTGATTACCATTGTTCAGAGTTCTTTTTTCCATTAATGCGGCCAGAGAGGTAGGTGCAGAGTCTTTAATGTAGTGGTAGCAGCTTTTTCTAAGAAATTTCTCATTCACTCCTCCTCTCTGTATCCTTTGTGGATCACCTCCTTTATCCTACCAAATCTCCTAGAAGTTCCTTATAACCATCATTGCTCATGGGCCTTTAAATACAATGTTTTTACTAATCTTAAACCTTCCTCGGACAAGTTAACACCCTCGAATCGGGCCTAGAACATATCCTGACCCCTTTGCCCCCATAGGAAATTAAAAAAAAAAAAAGTTTTTTCCCTAAAGGTTTGGTAAAATCCGCATATAGTTCTTTGAGTAAAAAATGTCAATCATGTGTCTTTTTTAATGGTAAGGATGTGAGTTTAAAAAAAAAAAAAAGAATTCCATGATATTTTTGAGATTTCATAGGAGGAAACTAGAAAATTATTATTATTGGATTTCAATTATCGAAGGTTTTTTTTTTTGGTTGTGTAAGGGACTTAATAATATATATATGAGATAGGTTCAAGTTACATCTAGTGTAACTTCATAATAGTTACACATTTTTTTAAATCATTGATTTCAAAAAGATCTAATGGTTAAAAATATATGTGTGTGTGTAATAGTAATATGAAATGGCAATTCAAATCGTATTGTTTTTTATTTCAACCTAATATTTAGATCACATTTTTTAGTAAGTAAGAAATATTATTCCATAAAAGGAAAAAGGTATCTTTAATTTTTCATTGTATGTTGTGAGTTTTTCACAGCATGTAAATCCACCAAGTATAGGGTCCATATTTTGTGAGAGAGCTAAACTCCCCAAATAAGAGGAGTGATAAAAGGACATCGGGGCATTCGGCATGTTACAATCACAAGCCCAATTAGTAATGTAGGAGATTTAACAGTAAGGTTTGCATACCTCAAAACATTAAGGGCTTTTCAATTTAAAAAAAAAAAACATTAAAGGCTTTGGTGAAAAGAAAAGAACCACTACCACTTGCTTGGCACTCGTAAGTACATGACCCTTTTTTTCATAGGCAAATATAGAAAGCTTACCTAGCAACAAAATCTCCCAAGATTGAACATAAAATAATGTTACCAAATAAGTAAAATTTAGGTATATCTACTTTTTCTTTTTTAAGACTTTTTTATTATTATAAAGTTTAGCCACAAAATTGGCTATAGCCTTAAATTACAACCTTACTCAATAAAATATATATTACTACATATTTTGAAAATCTAATTGTTGAATTACATGTTTTTTATACTCTTAATACACATGTCAAATTCTGTGTTAATCGGATATTATTTACTATATGATCTATTAGCTTATATTTTATGCATATCTTCAAATTACAAAAACTTGTAATTTAAACAATTTATTAATGACATAACTATTGATTTTTAATTTTTTAGAAATTTTGCAAGCATGAAGAATATCAGAAGAATATGTAATCTAATGGTGGATTTGTCAAAATTCACCTTCAATAAAAAAATATTTAGTAAGGTTGTAGTTTTAAAATTCTGTAGTTAAATTTTATAATTTTTTTTAATCTCCCAATTGGAATCATTTTCCCTTTAAACTCTTGAGCACTTTGTGCATGAAAAGATGTCAATTAAGTTATAAGCCTTTTGAATTTTGATATTTGCCTAGATATTCCACTTTAGATTCTTCAATTAAATTTAGCCATGCCTATGGTTGAATTTAATCATGCATTGATGGTTTGCTTGGGTAACATGGAGGTTGGGTATCATG
Source organism: Castanea sativa (assembly GCF_040712315.1). Lineage (NCBI taxonomy): Eukaryota > Viridiplantae > Streptophyta > Magnoliopsida > Fagales > Fagaceae > Castanea > Castanea sativa. The sequence continues at coordinate 4,701,938 of NC_134024.1, read as the reverse complement.
CATTGATGGTTGAATTCAATTATAAGTTATAAAAAATTTTCTCCGTTACTAATCACGCCTATTAACTAAGAATCATCGAAATAAATTTATAAAAAATATATGTACATCTAGTTAATGGGTGCCTTTATGACATTAGTTAAATAATAATTAAAAAAAAATTGATACAACTTGAGAAATATAAAAAATTATATGGTCTTTTTTTTTCCATTTTTATAATTAAAAAAATATTTCACCCTAAATATCCGAAAACAAAATCCAAAAAAAAAAAAAGGATTCACATGAATATACATCAGATAAAACAAGATTACATTCAGCTACATACATTATACAGTCCTACATGTAACTGATTCATTGGACCTCTGATGGCAAAATTGTTGACATGGAACTCATTTATTAGCTAAGTAACCGGGGAGGAACAAACACAAATGGCATTGTTTACAGCGAATCCTTAACCACATACATAGTACTCGTAGCTTATTGCTAACGGATTTCAATATTTTACCTTAAAAGAGTCAATCCCAAGTTTAAGAAAACACAAACACAATACACGAGTTGACTGTGACTCTGTATGAAACTCTCTCGCACAAATTTAGATCTGTTTCTTCCTTTTTACCTTTCTTGAAATCCCCGAAGTTGGTACAAGAATTCAGATCTCTTGAGGTTAGTCATTAGTGTTTGTGAGAGATGAGGATAAGAAAATACCTTAAACTTTAAAGTTATCATCTTTTTTTTTTTTTGGGGGAGGTGGGGGGTGTTTCTCTTTGGATTTTGGTTCTGAGTAATGACAAATTAAAAGGGTTTAAAATTCTGGGTTTTGTTTATTTTTGGGTGCAGAGTCTCAGGAAACAAGCACAACTATAGGGGTTATCAGATGGCGGAAGGAACAGCACAGTCAAGGTATGTGAAGCTGACTAAGGATCAGGGGCCTTTGGAGGATATTAAGCCTGGAGAGCTTAATCAGCCTATAGAGGTTCCTCAGGTATTTGTTCTCTACTCTCTCTCTGTGAAATTAGTGGTTTTTATGGGAATTCTGTAAAACCCTTTTGTTATTTATGGAATTGGAATTGGACCTATTTGTTGTTAATGTGTGTTGACTGTTTTAGTGTCCAGGATTTGAGAAAGATTTGAACTTTGCTTGATAGCATTTGCCTTTTGGTTGGAGTATTTGGTAGTAGTTGGGTTAAATTATAGCATTTCAGGTGGTGCTTTATGATTTAGATTGGGATAATTTTCGTTGATGGGGTAAAAATTTGTGGAGGAGTAGTTGATTGGTTGATATTCCTATATCCAGTAGAGGCTCCTTTAAGGAGGCACCAAAGCCCCCACACTACTCCATACTGGACTTCATCCTTGTAGGGTTTTATATGCTTTTCCAGTCCTGTTGGATTTGTAAAGTGAGTATTAACTTCGACTACGAGAGAAGAAGTAACTCCAATTGGTAAAGGTGTAATCCAACATAGATTTCATAAATCATACTAGAACCTTTGTGCATTCTTAGTAATCTAACAATTACCTTTAAAATGAATAAGTGTAGCCTGGACTTGTGATATTGTATAACGTGAGGAATCCTGTTAAACACTGTGTTTAGTTCTGTTTTTACAACGGAAAATAAAGTGAGGGGAACAAGAGACTAAACTCGTAGGTGGGCTCAAGAGGAAATGATAAAGTATTGTTTTCACACTCCCTTTTCTTTCCCCTTACACAAGTACACAGCTCACACTCCATTTAGTTTTGGAGTCAGTCCTGGCACCTATGCTGCTCACATGTCACTTCATGACAGACTTCATCCTTCTAACGCTTTCCTATTCTTTCCTAACCCAATCCCAATAAGAAGATATCTAATTTGAAGGGGGAAATCAATATATGATTATGGACATGTACTCGAACACAATCTGTTGTACATGAATGTATTGTTAATTTGCTGAGTATTCAGTGATATGGCTTGGATAACTACAGACTGTTAATGCCAGCTAGTGCATGGATTAATAGTCTGCATATGAATTATTGACTTCAGATGTTCTTATAAAAAAAGGAAAAAAAAAAAGGGAATTCAAAGGAAAGGGTCCAAACTTTCTCTCCAACTTTACTTGACCAAAGAAATTATCTAGTTCATGCTTAACCACTACAGTACAAAAGTTTTCCAGTTGAGTGGCAGTTCAAACAGTTTGAAACAAGTAAATTTTAGCAAGACCAGGGGCTGAATTGGGCCTGAACTTTGATTGGTTGTTGGTCCATGTGATCTGACAAATCTAAATTGGTTTTTACCATACATCCTTGAGCTTTGACTGTGCTCTATGTTATACTGGTTCCATCTTCCTGCTTGGTGAGGTCAGATGAGCATTTGTTATTACTCCTTAAGGAGAATTAAACTTTTACTCTCTGTGCCCTCCATCATTTATGTTTCATGAGGATGGATACACACACATATGTATTGTCTATTTACTAATCCTCTGATTATTGGGCAGTTGGCTGTTCGCAAGTGCTATGAATGTGGGCAGCCACTACCTGAAAGCTTTCAGCCACCTGGAGATGAACCTTGGACAACAGGGATTTTTGGCTGTGCAGAAGACAGGGATAGTTGTAAGTTTATATATAACCCATTCTCAGTTTTGTTCCTTAATGTTTCTTGCTTGTCACTCTTGAGTCTGGACTAGTTCTGATGGATAAATTTTCCTATTTTCAAAAAGGTTCTCCTTTTCATGATTTTATTAAATTTATGTGATACAAATGAAAACATTTGTGAATGCCAATTTCTTGCAATTATTTAGTTTCTTATCAGACCAGTTCTATTAATATCATCTGGCCTTACCATTAGTTTTTCCAATAGTGAATAAAGTACCATTTGACTTATGATGTCAGTTAGTTTGCTTGAGGCAGTGTTTCTGTGCTCCAGTAATCTTCTTGATTTTTGGCTTTTCTTGAAGAAAAAAGATTTTTGCCAATAGCTTCTATTAATTTTTTTTTTATCATATCCTTGAAATGGGCTTGTCTGGTACCAATACTTCATTCTACTGCAGTATCTTTTACTAATACATGTTTCAGTTTTGTAAGAATTCCTTGTCTCCTACCTTTTACAGGCTGGACAGGTCTGTTTTGTCCATGTGTTTTGTTTGGGCGAAATGTGGAAAGCTTGAGAGAAGATACCCCTTGGACCACGCCATGCATGTGTCATGCTGTATGTGTTGAAGGTGGTATGGCTCTGGCAGCAGCAACTGCAATCTTCCATGGTACTGACCCAAGGACTGCATTTCTCATTTGTGAGGGTCTATTATTTGCGTGGTGGATGTGTGGTATATACACTGGTCTTGCTCGGCAATCCTTACAGAAGAAATATCATTTGAAGGTAATTTTAAGGTTTCTATGTACACAACTAGGTAACCTGTATTTATTATGTCAGACAATGCAGATTGCATGTCTTGCCTAAAAGGCTCAAACATCATGCCCCCATGCATCAGTTTCCCTTTTGATACATGCTATTAGCTGGCTTCCATCTTTCAAGGAGGATGCTGTCATGAATGAATATTGCTAGTGTAGTTGTGGCTACCTCATTGCCCACTGACATAAAGAATTTTGTAGTAAACGACTGTTCTCTTGTGGCTCAGACGTGCACCTTTGCATAACAATTATAAATCTGATTTCTCAACCAGGCATAATCTTTTGACTAAGAAATTTAAGGTGAGAATCCTGTTGTTCTAGGCCAGCATTGATACTCGGATTGCAGTGAAGATGGTGCCTTTTAGATAGTGATGCATTCTGTTTGAAATTCCAATGAAAGTTTTGTTCATCTAGCATGAACCTGAAAAATCTCTGTCCGAGTTGGTTTCTTTAGGTGTTAGACATGAAGCAATAGCGACAACACGCCAATCTCCTGGAAATTATTGTAATACTAAAATCTTCTAAAGGCTTATATTGTTTCTGCCCTAAAAGAGAGAGAGAGAGATAAATATTGTCACGTTGTTATCATCATCATCAACATTATCCTTTTCCTCTGCCTGATACCTTTTCTTCTCTGTCAAGTCAGATGAAAGCCTTTCTTTCATTACTTTTTTCTTTTATGTCCTGGTGTTCGTGGCTTCAAAAGTTCTATCAACTGAACTTTTGGATCATTGTTGCACAGAATGCCAACTGAGTACCATCAAGAGATTTTGACTGGGCATAAAGGATTTGAAAAGGGAGTGGTTTTTTACTTTATTGTTATTATTATTATTATTATTATTAATAACTAGATGATACAAAAAGGTGCCATATTTGAGACATCTGTGAGAAATTCTGCTTTAGTGACTTTTCATTTCTATCCATTTATTTTCTTAAACTTTTTCTTGGTGTTTTTAATAGGCGCACTTAAAGCGCCAGAGAAGAAATGCTTCTTGCCCCTACTGCATGAAGCATTATTAGGGAAAACAAGTCATGTAAACACTCCTTTTATCTGGGTGCTGAGTTTGAGCCTCCGCACCTTTTAAACATGCTTTGTTGATAGCCATGTTGTCTCGAGGCTTAGAATTTGTTGATCTTGAAAAGGAAGGAGTGGCAGATGATTTTGGGGCTTATATTTTGCTAACTCATGCTCTTGCTGAATGCAGAACTCGCCATGTGACCCATGCTTGGTGCATTGTTGCATGCACTGGTGTGCCTTGTGTCAGGAGCACAGGGAGATGAAGGGGCGCCTCTCAGATAATGTTGTCATGCCAATGACCATTGTCAACCCTCCCCCTGTTCAAGAGATGAACCCTAATGATGATAATCATGACTCTGCGCAGTCCTCTGCAAACAATGAGCACACCACTTTGGAAATGCAGGCTTTATAGATCCACGTGTGTTTATACCGAGTAAATGCATGTGTTGATACAGAGTAAATAAATATGTACTATCTTAACAGGCATTTTGTTTGCAAGGTTCTAATTTTTTTTGGAAGAGTGGATCACATATGCAGATATTAAAGGATTTTTGAACCATTTGGTTTGATGAAATATATACCATGTTCTTGTTCTTAGTTGCTTCATTGATGTAAACCCCCCGGCCTGTAGTCTTACTTTAAACAACCTTGTCATGATTTTCAGAAGCTTAAAAGATGTTAAACTCAGATAATCAGCAGTTAAGGAAGTTAAAGGATGTCAAATCCTCATCAGCTAGGAAGTTGGTTTGATCACACCCAATGATCCCCTCTTTTTATGTTTTTATTAAAACAAAAAAAATTACCAAACATCAGGTTGGTACATCTGTCTCCTATATCCCATTTTCAATTTCAATAGGTTTAGGACACAAATTAGATTACCATTAATAAAAGTGAAAGTTATGTTAGTGGTGGATAAAGTAAAAATGATATTATTCTAACCACATTAGTCATGTCAATAAATATAAAATAGATTATGTAATTTACTTGTTAAAGTCTCTAAACAATGTTGTTTTTAGTTAACTGCAAGAATTTGGGAACTCGTGGAAGACTAGATGCTTTCCCAAGCATTCCGTATTGCCTTTGCATTATAGTCTTTGGTATTTTCCATGTGAGTATTGGGTCTATCAGTTTGCAGATTCTTTCCTCCCTTGTGTTTGTCCTTTTTCCTATTCAAAGTCACCTTTTGCAGAAAATCTGTGAGGTTTGTTTTTACTATAGATATATGTCCAAATCGAAATGGGCCGGCTGACGCTACTTTCTAATGGGGCCTACGAATGATAGATCAATCAGTCTATAGTACCCATACGGCTATATTACTGCTCCCTATTCTGTAATAATAAGAAGTTAAAAAAAGAAAAAAGAAAAAAAGAGCAATGCCAGGAAAAGAGTTAAAAGACACAGCAAGACATTGAGAAAGTTATGGACATTGGTTGTGTTATAACTTTTATCACAATTTTGATATTTATGATTAGTGAAAGAAAAATATATTTTAAAGTAATAATTTACCAATACAAATTATCGAATAAATAATTAAATCACGCATCTTTTATCTTATTTTGCAAAACAGTAAGTATAATAAAAATACAAGATTTTTCATAATAATTAATATTTATTATTGGTATAGAAAAAGGAATTAAGGGTGAATCAAATCAGGGACGAAGCTAGGACTTGAAGTTAGGAGATAGCTTTACTGTTGGTTGCGTGCGGCAGCTCTAGCTTCTGGCTTGGCTGCTTAACAACTTTTTTTTTTGTGTGTGTGTTTTTTATGTGTGCATTCAAGTATGGACAAAATTATTTTGCTTAAAATTTTTTAAAGGGTCAGGTTGTTTGTTTTGAGTAAAATTGGTTGATTAAGTTTAATTGTTTTTAGCTTTACTATTTGTAAATTTTGTTGTTGAATAATTTTTTTGGCCTTGTTTATTTTGCTTTAGATTTTAGATCTAACATTTAAAAGGAGGAAAATGCTATAATTATAAACTTTTTTACAAATTATTAATGTGGTGAGTAGTTATTAGTAAGTAAAAATGTGATGTAAGTAATGAGTCCATATGCAAACTAATAAAATTTTACTATCTTAACCATTTGTAAAAATGTTATAGAAAAGTTTATGGCTAGAGTAATACTCTTAAAAGAATCAATGATAATGTTAAGGGGGGCAAAGTGTGATTTTATAGAGCAAAATTGCTAAAATTAGTGCCTATGTATATATTAAGTTTAAAATAAATAAATAAATAAATAAGGAGGGTTAGCCCCCCTAGTCCAAGTCTCCCTTAGCCCCTGAATCAAATATTAATAATTTTGAAGAATAGAAAGAAAAATGGAAAAATTATTAGGTAACATTTTACTCTTGCCAAATCAACTAAATTTTTTAAAAAAAAATATATAAATAAGAAATTTCTACATTATTATAAGAGTTATTCTAGGACACAATAAATTTCATATCTATTTTCGTAATTATATTATGTAGTAAATCATTTTTGAGTGTTTTTCACTTTCACAATAACTCATTAATTACATTTTTTTTTTCATTACTCACACTCAACCATATTATTTAATAAATAGTTGTAAGAATAGTTGAAAGTTTAATTGTGTCATTGTGGTTGTATAATTTTTCTTATTTAATGTCTCTTTCAACGTTTCAAAACAAAGTATAGACAAACATAGACAGGGGTATCCAGTCAAAGTTCAAGTTCAAACTTTTCAAACATTTCTGCCACCCACTCTCATACTCTCTCTCTCTCTCTCTCTCTCTCTCTCATGGAGAGGCCTTCAGAGGCAGAGAAAGCAAGAACAACAAGAAGAGTGGCACTGGCAGCAAAGAACAAAAGAGAAGGAGTGCTATGCCTATACCCACATCCACCAACTGGGCACAAGTCATTAGCTTTGCCACCATTGCAGCACCCAAAGCCAACAAGATCATCAGCTCCATCTAGGCCTAGTGAGGTGAAGCTGGCTCTAGCAGCTGTAGCCGTCGATTTGAATGTAAGGCTGAGATTGGCTGACATGCCTCCTACTATGCAAGAGCTTGCTTTCAGACACACCAGATCACTGCTTGACTCAAGTCCCAACACAAAGAAACCCAGTCCTACTCACCTAGCCATGTGCCTCAAGAAGGTATTTTCCGAACTCAATAATCAAAAGTATCATATTGAATCATGGTTTTATGAATCAAGTTCTTAAATAAACATGGTAATATTTGTTTTTAGCTTTCAATTTTTCTTTTTGGTTCTTTTTGAGTTGTTGAATTTGTATGCAGCTGTTTTGGTAAAAAAAATTTATATATTTTTTTATGGGATGTTTTGTTTAATTAGCCCAGATCAAAAGTTAAAGGACATTTAATTATAGTAGGGTTTTAATCGGGTCATTTATTTTTATTTTTTTGTTTCAAGACTTTAACTTTAATTAATCTCTTAGTCTAGTGTTTTTCATTTTCTAAAATGACATTGTATTAGTGGATTTTTTTTTGTTGAGCAAATGTATTAGTGGGTTTAATGGTATGGATTGAACAAAAGAAGTGTGTTAGAAACCAATATAAAACTTTAAAGTACTAAATAAATTGAAACATGTCAAAATTAAAGAGTATAATTTAAAAATTAATTTATTATTTAGTTATTTTTTTTTGAATTTATATGGATTTGTATCCCATTTCTATCACACTCAAAACCCCAACTTTCATGACCCTAGTTAATCTCAATTTGATTTGGGTCTGGTTGAAATTGAGCATTATCAAAATGAGACAAATTTGTAGTGATCTTAAGTCTTTAACTCTTGAGATCTGGTGTTCAATTAATGGTCCCTCCCCTTGTATTCAACTTGCAAAAAGAAAGTAGGGATTTTTTTTTTAATGTTTTTGTTTGAGGAGGAGGGACAAATTTAACTTTAAGTACAAGGCAAGAAATTTAACCATCTCTATGGACTATATGGATTACAAACAAATGGATACATAAATAGCTGGCCTCATTAATTTCCAATTGAACTGTTATATGAAAAGCCAAAAGTTCAAAACTCAACGCTAATTATAGGGAAAGCACATTTAAAAAATATATATACAGGTCATAAAGTTAACAATTCCTCGGAGTTGCCTCCTAATTGTCTCACTTTATTTATTTGTTTATATTGTTGTAGGAATTTGATGCAATATATGGTCCAGCATGGCACTGCATTGTTGGGAAGAGTTTTGGATCTTTTGTGACTCACTCTACTGGTGGATTTGTATATTTCTCCATTGACAAGTTTTCCTTTCTTCTCTTCAAGACTGTGGTCCGACCAGTCAAGTCTCCTCCTTTGCTACTGAAACTTAATAAATAGTAATATAATGCATTGTTGAAGTGGCTAATTTAGCCTATACTTGAATCTTTGCATGGACATATTACAATTATTACATGCACAATTGGATACAATGTCTGTTTTCGTTCTTTAGAATAACCCATTAAAGTCCCTTTAGAGAGTTAGAGTAGAATTTGGAATTCAAGTCATCTTTGGTATTTGTAATGGCATAGATGCATAGTGTATCTTTTATGAAAATTGACTAAATTTTAGTATGTTCTAATTGTTGTCTTGGTTGCTCAAACAAAGGGACCTCCCCTTTTTTAATTAGCCCTTCAAAAAAGAAAAGAAAAGAAGAAGGATACTTAAGCCTTATGTTACAAACTCAATTGACCCAATTGAGTTTGTTAGTTGCTTCGAGGGAACCAAGACCTCCTAATTGATAAATAGACTACTTTGACAGAGTCTATACCTCCAAATTGAATATTCACTTAATACTAATATTTTTCCCTTCCTTTTATTAATCAATATCAAGTCATATAAATAGATGGCTTTAAAAGATAAAGTTAATATTTAAATTCAAAAGAAACTTAATCTTTATATACTACAAGTGGATAAGATATCTAAATACTTAGCTAACAATTTATCCTATCATTATCTAATAACTCAACTCTTAATAAAATCTTAAATAATAAAATTAAATAAAAATTAGGCACGTAACACCTTAGGAAGCATGATGATGTGTAGCAGTTTCTATATTTTAGGGGTAGTTTACTTGTGTCCCCTCGGAAATTGCCGAAAGAAGGAAACGATGTAAGGTTATTGATAACCCAAAGCTCAAGGCATTAAATGAATATATAATGGGAAAGTGTTTTTCTTTTTTTGATCGCAAGGCTGATGATGGGGAATTAATCTAATCAAAATACTGCTTTATATATATGCCTCTGCCATGAGTTCACGTGGTTCTTTTTGTTCTCCCAAGTTCACATATGTGGCACCTTAATAAGCCCATCACTAAATTTATTAGTCAACTGTACACATTGACACATTCCCAACTACAAACGCTACTGTAACGACTTTCAATTAGTTCAACCGGTAAACTTTTATATTATCAAATAAAGTTTTTGATCTGATAATAAAAAATTATTATTATGAATCTTATATCGTCAAATAAATTTTTTGATCTAATAATAAAAAATTATTATTAGGAGTAGATATCATAAATTAAAATTATCTTAAAAATAAAAATGCCACTTTACCCTATAAAAGACATGTATTTGATCCATGCATTGAAGTTGAAGACTTATTACCAGAGTTGGATTTGCATGGTTGTTGAGTTCTTTGAGAAATTAGCTAGGTTTGAATGGGTAGATATGTGCTCTCCATGCTTGATCCAAATGTTTACTAAACAGAAGGTATCAGCCGGCATTGTGGGCTTTTGGTTCCGGTAATCTATTTTGTTTTTGTGTGAGTAAAGGGTCTTTTTGTAAAGCTCGGATAATTTTGTCAGAGGAGAGCATGGGTCATAACTCATAAGGCCCAAAATAATTGTGAGCACAAGGTTCAATCCATGTAGTGAAAATGATATTGGGCTCAAAAGCTCGATCTTTGTAGATAAGCAGTTGATTATTTGGATTGGGCCTTGCACAGTTTCAGCCGGTTCTTATGTTCTACAAATAAACACAAATTATTTTATAACATTTTTATCATGTGACAAATTCTTACTGATTTTCATATGAATGCACCATTAATTAATATCACTTTTTTATTGATCAATAGCCATATACTCACCACAATAGTAATTTGTAAAAATAATCGAAGAGCAACTCCAATCACTTCTCTAGGATCTCTAATAGAGGAACCACTCCCAACACATGGCGTATTAGCACAAGTTAGGACTCGATCTTTCATTCCAATTACTTGGTCTACAAACCAAAACTGTATTATTTCCTTTTGCTTTATCTTGAAATATAATTAAACTTAAAAATCAATAACTCAAATCCGAGTAGTATAAGTATTAGCCTCTATCCGTTTTCCTTGGCATGCACATGCGTGCTCGTATAAAACCCTACCCAAAAAATAAAAAAAACTCTTTCATAGTTTGCAAGGAAACCAAAAGCTGAGAGTTTTGTTTCATTCATGGATTCGGGTGTTTCATATGGAGAAAGTGCTTGTGAGGCTGATAGTACGAGTACAAAGCCATGTATATCTTCTAAGAAGAATTATCAAATCATGGGGGATAGCCTTTTTGGGTCAGATGACATGATTGACACCGGGGATGATGTAGATTATATGTACAGAGAAGACTTAGAAGGCATGAGAAGGGAAAAGAAACCTAGTGAAAGACGCAAGAGCTTGTTCACGTTCACAGAGTGCTTCGAGTTTTTGAAGCTTTTCAAGTTGTGGTTGTATTCTTCTTCACGATAAAGCAAGAAAGCTGTGTAAATTGTTTTATTTTTTTTTATCTTTATTTATTTACTTTTTAAGTGCGTCATAGGGCAAAATAGTAACTGTGAAATTCAGGAAAAAAAAAAAAAAGAATCGATGTGAATGTAACTATATGTAAGCATTGAAATTCTTTTAGATGATAGAAGTTAATTATATATATGTTGAACAGTTGAATTATGAATGAATTATAGCAAGTAAAATTATTTTATATCACCTATGAGCATTGAGGATTTAGTATTAGAATTCTTTCTGTTGATGCTTCTTGATCTCTGAATGAGTTTTGTTCTCTAAAAAGAATTCATCCACTCGGTGGAATATTTTAAAAAAGTTAATATTGATCTATATATAGGTCTTTTTTAAATGTATAATTCGATTATTTATTTATTTATTGTTAACCTATGTTATTATGAAGGTCGACAATGAAAACTTAGAGAGAGAGAGAGAGAGAGAGAGAGAGAGAGAGAGAGAGAGAGAGAGAGAGAGAGAGAGAGAGATTACCTTTTCTTTTCTTTTTTTTGTGGGAGATCTGAACGGTCTATCACACAGATTTTCAGTGGCTTGATTCTAAGTAGTCTACACCTTAGAGCATCCACATCAGTGTATCTAAAATCATGTATAATACAAAATTTTTTCAATTTTACACATTTTGAGCTACATCAGTGTATCTAAAACTGGGTAAAAATGTGGAAACTCATCCACGAGCTACAGTACCGTGTAAATATACATGGTTACTGTAGCTCGGCTAAACAATATTTTATTATTTTCCCTTCGCTCCTTTTTTTTCTCTCTCTGATCCGTTCTCAACAGACTCCATCACTTTCTCAACACAGAATACAGAGATATACTTTGCTCAAAAAAAAAAAAAACACAGACATACACAAACAACCACAGATCGGTGCTTGACTTGTAGATCGGTGCTTCACCGGCCTCGGAGCTCGTGGGTCTTGCCGTGGATCGGAGGCCGCGGACGCCGGATCGGAGCTCGGATCGGCGATCGGAGCGCCGGACGGAGCTCGCGATCGCGCTCGGAGCGCTGGATCGGAGCACGGATCGCGCTCGGAGCGCTGGAGCGGAGCTCGCGATCGCGCTCGGAGCGCTGGATCGGAGCTCGCGATCGCGCTCGGAGCGCTGGATCGGAGCTCGCGATCGCGCTCGGACCGCTGGATCGGAGCTCGCGATCGCGCTCGGACCGCTGGATCGGAGCTCCGATCGCGCTCGGACCGCTGGATCGGAGCTCGCGATCGCGCTCCGAGCGCTGGATCGGAGCTCCGATCGCGCTCGGACCGCTGGATCGGAGCTCCGATCGAGCTTTGATCTGGGTAGAGAGAGAGTGAGAGAGATGATCTGGGTAGAGAGAGTGAGAAATGAAGAGAAGAAATGAAGAGAAGGAGAGAGAGAGAGAGAGAGAGAAATTAATCAGAACGGAAGAAAAGGAGAAATGAAATAAAGACGCGGGTAGGGTAGTTGAGGAAATTAATAAAAAAAGTGAAAAAATTATTATTTAATTAATAGAGGGTGTAGAATAGATGAACTGATGTGGGTAATTTGTAAAAGTGAATGTGTAAAATTTTAAAAGGAGTTTTTTGTGTAAAATAGAGGAAATTTTTACATAGACTGATGTGTTTGCTCTTAGAGCTGGTGTAAAGTGCAAAAAAAATTCTCATAGTTTTGGGTGGATTCCCATTTTAACTATAATCTTTTTGTTATTAATGTAATTGGGTTAAGACTCACAATTTAACCACCATGTACTCTTGACGTGATGGTCACTCCACGAATATAAGTGATTGTGGGGTGTGGGGGGCAAGAGTCGGGATTCAAGTTTCTAGGAGAGAGCTTCACATATCTATACACTTAGATTAGATTAAAGTAAAATTTCTATCTTTTATATATATATAAAGACTTAAAACTTAAAAGAGGTTTCCAAGCTAAAAGATAAAGGTTAAAGAATTCTAAAATAATTATAAAAAAAAAATTATAAGGTAACTTTGTATCTTATGATTAATGCTTTCAAATTTCACCAAAAAAAATATAGGAACTTCTTAAGAGTGGATCCCGTTTTGACTCTACACCTTTTTTAGTGATCAATCCATTAGTTTAGGAGTGTAAAAATTAAATCACATATTTCAAGAGTAACAGGTTCAAGGGGAAGTTTCATTTTAAATATAATGTTTATACAATGGACCGATATTTAAATTTGCTATTTTTTGAAATTTCTTGATTTAATTTATTATTTTTTAAAATTTAAAGTTTAATTTGTTACTTTTGAAACCACGTGTTTTGATTCATTACATTCCTAAATTATAGGTATAGGTGTTTAAAATGAAATATTTTTAATATATTATATATTTTTAATCGTAATTGTTAACATATGATATTAAGTTATTTAATATATTAGTAGTGGTACTCTAGTTAAATAATATATTATAAATTTGATTTAAAATACTAGTATTACTTTTTTATGTTCTAATAAGTATTACTGTTTACTAAAAAAATTTATTTAATATATTAAAAAATCATAAAAAACAAAAATTATATTTCAATAAATAAACAAATAAGTCAATATAAGCCTAATAGTAATGCAAATGGCCCAAGCAAAAATAAGTGGCCTAATACTACAAACAACTGGCACAGCTGAACCCAAGACTATTATCCTTAATTTTTTTCTATGTCCATGTGCTTGAAGCTGCTATCGCAAGCCATCGCAAGCCGTTTGAAGGGTGAAAGAGCTAGAGATATCCTCCATACGTCTCTGGGCTTAGAATAAAAAAAAAAAAAAATTGTAAATGGGTTTGGAGTGCTTCCAAGACACTTGAGCCCGCAGGTAACGTGCAAACCAAGCACACGTTGAGAACGAGCAAAAGCTGCTGAAACGGCCATGAATTTTGGCAAAAAATAACAACCCAGTATAAATGCTTGCCCATCACGTCATTGATGACAATTGACATAATACCTCAAATTTAGTAGTTTTACTACAAAAAAATTTTGAGGGGTTAATATTTTACTACTTATATTTTTATATTTTTGGTACGATAGTCACTTTACAAATATAAGTGTATATAGGGCAGGAACGGATTCAGGATTTCAAGCTAGGGAGGGCCGAAAATAAGCGAATTTTTTTTCTTCAAATATGCATCTATATAGTATTAATAAACTATCAACCAAGACAAATACCCAAAAATTAATGTTTCTTAATATATTAAAATACAATTATCTACCAACAAAAACAAAAGATACAAAACACTATTGTTTCTTAATACAATCACCTATGAAAAGGGAACTCGACACTCTTTCAAATCTTCAAAATCATCTACGATTGAATCCAAACTAAACGTCAAAGCTATATTAACATCAAAGAGTCCATCGAAAAATCATTTGTCCTATTATGCTCATCTACGATTAACTTCTTCTTCTTCTTTTTTTCTTCTTTTTTTCTGTCACTTGTCCCTATTATGCCCAACTACCAGTCAACAAAGCACAAAGTTTGTGCTTTGTTGACTGGTAATTGTGCCATAAGCAAACAGTCAAACAAATATTCTCTAATCCTTATCCGAGTAATCTCTTCTCTACAAACTCTATTCTCTCTCTCTCTATCTCTCTTATCTATATAATACAAGAGAGAGAGTTACAAACACAGAGTCACAGAGAGTCACAAAGCCAAAAAAAAAAAAAAAAACCACAGGCCGCAGCACAGATTCAATTCATAATCACTAACATCAGTAATCAGTTCATCACTCTCACTCATCATTAGTACAAACACAAACACTCCACAAGTACAAATTGTTAAAACAGTTGATTCACAAACATTTTATAAGGTTTTGATTTTTGAAGGAAAGGATCATAGATTAAGTACTTGTGAAGGCTCAAACCTCAAGTAACTGGCGGCGACGACAGCTGAGGGCTGGCGTGATGATGGCGCGCTGGCATTGGCGTGGGTGGGTACTGCGATACTGGGCGAGAGTCTCGCGAGTCGCGTAGCGTCGCGTTGCGTCGTGTCGCGTCGTGCCGGTGTGATGGCTGATGATGGTGTTGCGCCATCGCGTCGGTGTCTAGGCCTCTCTATCTCTCTGTCTCACCTCAACCTCACTATCTCTTTGTTTTGTTTCCTTTCTTTTTTTCTTTTTCCTTCAGCTGAGTTTACTGCTAAGTTTTGTTTTTTGTTTTTTGTTTTTATTTTGTGGATTTACATGGGTCATGGGCTAAGGCTAGCTGGGCTTGGAAGTTGGAACTTATGAATTTTGGGAGGGGGCATGAGTAAAAAACTAAGGGGGCCCAAGTCTTTTTTTTTTTTTTGGGAAAAATTTAAGCTGCTAATTTTTTTTTTTTTTGGTCCATGGGGGGCCCGAGCCCCTTTAGGCCCTCACTTGGGTTTGTTCCTACTATGGGGTGTGAGGGGTAAGGGTCAGGGTTCAAGTCTCTAGGAGGAAGTTTCACACACATATACACTTAGAATTAGGTTCGAGTAGAAATTTCATCTTATATAAAAAAAAAGTGTTAATCTTTTTAGAAAAACAAAACAAGACCTCATATCACTGTACACTCTTGATAAGATGATTACTTTATAAGTACAAAGATTTTTTTCTCCCCCTCATCTCATTGCCCCAAACATGCCCCCTATTTATGACCTATTAAAGTGAATCATAGTTAATAATCAACCTTTTTATCCCTTTGTTAGTGAGTTCATTTTATTTGTACAACTTTTAAGACATGTCACTAACTTTCATCACTACATTATAATATTATGGGTAAATTACAAAGTTAGTTCCTACCCTTTACATCAATTGTCAATTTAGTGTCTAACATTTTAATTGTGTCAATTTGGTCCCTAACTTTTTCAATGTCGTGTCAATTTATTCTATGTTTGGAAGTTTTGAGAGAGAGGAGAGTAGAAGGGAATGGTTATTTTTCACCTTGTTTGGATATTTTTAAAATTAAGTAAGGGGAAGTGAATAATTAGTTTTTTCATATGTAATTTTGTTAGTATAGTAAGGACAGATTTGGTAATTCATTTGGTTAAGCATTTTTATGCTCCACTCTCCCTCCAAATCTCTCTAATTTGGGGAATTAAAAATGAAGGGTTATAAGTAGTTTAAACCCCTCTAAATCCCTCCCCTTCCTTAAAAAACATTCAAACAAGGTAATTTAATTATTCTCACTTCCTCTACTCTACTCCCCCCTTCTTCTCCCAACATCCAAACATAGCATTAGTCCATGTAGTTATCATTGGATGGAAAATGCTGCTGTGTCAAATGGAATTGTAAAAAATTATTTTTCATGCCACATTAGCTGCCAACTATACATTCATGTCAAATTTACAAAAAAAGAAACCAAATTAAACTATGCTCATGTGAGATTGGATTCATCTCACTGAATGGTTCTAAAACTAAAATCCCTAAAAGTTTCTCTCTCTCATCAATATCATCTCCATATCTGTTGTTATAAAAATTTCTCAAAAGTTAAGTGTTGGTTAGCACTTTGTTTAATTTTCTCCTGGGCTTGCTTCAGAAGCTTGGGCTATAAACAAATGCAAAGCATCTTGTGAAACCACTGTTGGCAGCTCATAGAAAATGGATTCCTTTTTCTTTTTATTTGAGAAAGGTTGTCCACCATTCTGTAAAACTCTACGGGTTTTCAGGTTTGGTTTGAATTTGAAATGATGGTAATTTGTTGGCAACTCTGCATGATGATTCTATAAATTCTGGAAGGTAAAAAAGAGTAGTAGCAAATCACTCGTTTGCAAAAGGATTTGTGGCACTAGGTAGTGTAGGTTTGATCCTATTGGACTAACTCAAATTTTTTGAGCTGGTTTCTAGACCAGCTTTCTTAAACGGGATTGTTTCTTTTGAGAGAGAGAGAGAGAGAGAGAGAGAGAGATTAGATCTATGTGCAGATTTTTAATTTTGGTTTTTTTTTAAAAAAAAAAAATCTGATTTGTCTGGTTGGTAGTTGACGTGGCATTAAAAATGATTTTTTTTAAAAGATGTACTACGTCCACAACATTTTTACAACATTTTCACAACAAATCATAGGTGGTTAGTTATTATTGGTTCAAATTTAAACTTAACATTAAGATTACTTTTTTGCCCCAACAATAACAACCAGTAACAACCTGCCACTTAAGATTTGTTGTAAAAATGTTGTAAAAATGTTGTGGACATATCATTTCTCGTTTTTTAATTCCATTTGACACGTTAGCTTTTTTCATTCAAAGGATAACAGCAGAAATTAAATTAACACAACACTAAAAATGTTAGAGATCAAATTAACACAATTGAAAAGTTACTGACCAAATTAACATTTGGTATAAAAGGTAGGTACTAACTTTATAATTTACCCTAATATTAATTACATTCTTGGCTCTCCATCCTGAACCCAAGTTTAAGAGTTAAGCTTGTATAGACACTACACATGACAAGGCACGAAAATGATCCCAACGAAGGCAAAGCTTCATTAGACCATAATTACAAAATAAAAGCATAATCCTTCAAGACCTTAAAGAGTCATGAGTTTAGGGGACATTACAAGTGTAACGATAATGACATTCAAATTTCTTATTAATAAGCCTATTAACCCAACTCAAAGATATCTCATTATTTTTGAGTTATTTGGTCTTCTCCTAGAAAGTATTATTATTATTATTATTTAAAAAAAGTTTCCTGAATCTGTGATCAAAGCCTATTCTAAGTTTCCTAAATTTCTTTAGTTTTTCTTGATTCTTTTAATTTCATCTTTGGCAAGTCACTCTTTAGTTTTTCTTGATTCTTTTAATTTCATCTTTGGCAAGTCACTCTACAGATTATCGGTGTATCAAGACGATTCAAGAGTATATCATAAATTTTATAAAATAAAAGACTATTCAAGAGCACAAGAATTAAGCAAAACTCGAATAAAAAAAGAGAGAACCATAGATATTAAAGCAAGAGAATTACAACTTATCAAGAAAGATTGAAAAGAGACCAGACTTAAACATAGGAAGATTATCTCAAGCAGTTACATACTTTCATTCACCTAAAGAAACTCCACAGAAAATTAAAAAAAATCTACTACTAATGAAAAACAAATTACAGAGATCCAAAACAATGTTTTTCATTACACCCTTTACTTTGAAGAAACCCACTTGCTATTGACCCATTCAAGATGAGGCCTCAAACAAGAGGTTGGATAAGAAATCTCAACCCCGTAAGCATCAAAGAAAACATAGTAACTATCGGACCCTTTCCTCCCAGAAATCTTGCCCACCCACCAACCATCGTTATCAAACGCATCCACCACATCAAGTGCATGAAACCCAGTTGCCAAAACTTTAGGTGGCCTTGGCCTCAGTTCGTTTGCACCGACTGTTTCAATGAGTGGGCGAGATTGATCATCTTCAGCCACCAAGTTCTTGTACTGCACTGCGTATTTGTTCCCATAATTCTTGATTACTGTTGCTGCATAGTAGGAACCCACAAAGCCTTCTTGCTTGCTACAAACTTCCACTTTGTCACCCCTAGAGAACGCCATTGTTGAATGCAAAACACACCGAGAGAGATAGGATCTTGGAATAGAGTAATTAAATTGAATAATGCTAGTGATGGGTGTGTACTAGACTGAACTGGGGTTTATATATTAGAAGAAAAAATAGAGTCGGTTTGTAATCCTACTGAGTTTAGGACTTCGACTTTGAGTCGGTATAGGAATTAGGAGAGAGATTAATTTTTACGTAGGCTGCAAGAAATTGGGGTTTTTGCATGCTTACACCAACGTGTCAATCGGTTATATAGACATAGCAAATTTCTATCTTTTACTAATTAAGAAAAAAAAAAAGACATAGCAAGCATGCGTTTGGGTAACGCATTTTGCAGTGTTAGGCACTGTTTACGCGTTTTAAGCGTGAGAACCATGGAATTGTTGTAAACAAATTAAAAAAAATGCAAACTCACGGCATAGTGTGAATAATATTTTGCTATAATTTTTTTACCAATAAGTTTTTAGTTTTTAACAATATAAGCGGTATCCAAATAAATCACAACTACGAATTATTTAATTTGAGGATATAGTATATGACCACTCGAGTTTTCTATTGTTGTATATGTACTCCAAGTTGCCAATAGCAACTTCATAAATATACTTTTCTCGTGTTAGAAAAATTATTGTTAGCCTTTTGTAATTCAACTAAATTCTAAACATTTGTATTTTTGTTATAAAATATTTATGCTAAAATGCAAAACTCACTTTTTATGTTTTATCAAAATTTAATTCAGTCTTTTTAACTTTCCCTTTGTTCATTTCAATATTTTAACTTTCAAATTTATTCAATTAAGATTTTTTCATTAAATTTTGTTATATGCTATAGTTAATTTTCCAATCTTTTAATTTTTTCTTCAAGTTTTTTAAATTAAAAAAATTAATTAATGATTGAAGAAGTTTTCCAGATTCTTTTTTCAAAAATTTTTAACAAAAATTTATGGAAAGTTCTTAATTGAAAAAATTTGAAACTTAGAGGACTGAAATGAACAAAAACAAAGTTAGAAAACTGAAATGAATTCTGAAAAAACTTAGAACGTGAATTTTACATTTTACATAGGCTGCAAGAAATTGCGGTTTTTGCATGCTTACACACCAACGCGTCAATTGTTCATATAGACATAGCAACTTTCTATCTTTTACTAAATTAAAAAATGAAAAGAAAATAGACATAGCAACTCCGAGTTATTTAATTTGAGGATATAGCATATGACCACTTGAGTTTCAACTGTTGTATACTTCGAGTTGTCAATAGCAACTACCCATACTATACTTTTCTTGTGTTAATTTTTTTTTTTTAATATTAGCCTTTTGTAATTCAACTAAACTCTAGACATTTGTATTTTTGTTATAAAATATTTAAATGCCGCTCACTTTGATTTGTCTAAGCAATATTCCACCCTTTAGTTTTGCGTGAATGACAAACAGTTCAAAATTAATCAAAACAGGATTCTTTTTGGTTTCTATTTTTCCCAAACCAAAAATGTAAAAAATTCAGTTCCAAACATGTAAGGATGATCCAAATATGACTTTTACAACTCAAACCACTGAACCAGAACACTATTCTATTTCTAAAAAGGGACAAAAGAAGATTTGAGAATTAAGAAACTCAAAACTTAGGATAGATTCAATTGGTAATATTATAGGATAAATCTGCTAACCAAGTTATGCACCTTATTTTCTCTCATTTCTCCCTTATTATGGACAGGGGTGTAGTCATGAATTATTTCTTGGAGGGGCTCATTTGTAATAGCGATATACTAATTAAGAGTTTGTTTAGGCTCAGATATAACTTTTAGCTTTTAACTTTTAATTTTTATGTATATCTTTTTAAAATCTCATTTTCTCAACATTTTTTCACTTTTTAAAGAAACAAAAAGCACAAAAAAGAGTCAAGAATCAGTGGGTTAAGTATAAAGAAATACAATAACAATAAACGCAAAAAGACAAAGTCAAATACGCATACATTGCTGGCAAAGGGATATCACCTACACATATTCCTATTTAGCTATTCAGTATTAAGTTTAGTTCTAGAGAAAAAGAGAAAGAGAACTTAGACGAGAATGAGATACCTTGAGGTGAGGGCTTAAGATAGAGGCAATGAAGGCTGGGCAATGGGCCAGTGGTGGCTGCAGCGTCACAACGTGAGAAGGAAAAAAAAAAAGAAAAAAGAAAAAAAGGTCAATCTTTTTTTTTTTTTTTTCGGACAGTGAGGAGCAGAGGAGGCATGAGAGATGAGACTGATGAAGGTTTTGTTTTGTTTCATCTGGGATTTGGGGCTGGTTGGGCTGGCAGTGCTTTAGAGGAGAAACAAAAATTAATAACCTAGGTTTCTTGATATTGGGAATGTAGTATGAAGTTTAGTTTTGGGCCAATTTTTGCTTTAATTGAGTACAATAATTGATGTCTATTGGAATTTTTTTTGCTGGAAAGATGTCGATTGGACTAAAAGAAATTAAAGAAGTTTGGGAATAATTTTGGGGGGTTGGATATTTATTTTAGGAGGGGCCCATGTCATTTTTTTAGCTACTCTAGAGGAAAAATGAAAAATTTTGGGGGCTATCCACCAAGGAACCATGTGGCTACTGGTTGGACCTTCTGATTATGAATTTCACCTTACGTCTCCCGCTTAAAAAAAATTTAAAAAGTTATTATGCCCTTCACGAATTGTCCATAATTCTACAATATAACACAAGAAGCATGCGTTACATGTTATAAACTTATAATTGGAATTTTTTTTTTCATTAAAAAAAAGTTATAATTGAGATTTTCATAATTTGGGTTATATGATTTTGGATTTGGGAGTTAAAATTCAAATACTCTGTTTGGATACCTTTGGATTTGACCCAAATTCATCTAGGATTTCAAGGCCTCAAATCTATGGGCCAGTGGAGAGAACGAATATGAGAAGGTTATTAGACATTAGTAGAAGATAGAAGTTAGGAATGTAATGGGCTTTGGCTTTCAATTTTACTGGAACCAAACCCAATCTATTAGGCCACTTTGAATCTAGCCCAATAACTAGTGTAAGTTTGTGGGTCAGGTTAAGCTCAGGCCCACACTAGAAATGGGGTATTTCTGCAATTCGAAAGCATACGATAACAACTGTAAAAACCACACGTACTCAAAAGGTCCAACCAGTCACCGCCACGTGGCTTAGCGGTTAATTCTTGAAAATTCACTTTCCCTGAAACGTTGCATGTTTGAGAGTGATTTGAAAACTGTCTCAAAACTGTGCAATATATATCAACAAGTTCCATTCTCTCTGAAACATTTGATATCAAAACGAGTCTCTCTCACAGTGACAAAAGTCACAAACTTTCTTTGATTTACGCATAGAATCTCTCACACCCTTGAAATCAATTTCCCATTCTTGTTCAATGCGTCTTAACAATATGGCCCCAACTATGCTAAGAGAGCGTTTTCAGCAATCTGTCACTGCCAATTCGTTTCGGTCTTATCTTGCTGAGTTCCTCTCCACATTCTTCTATGTGTTTGCAGTTGTGGGATCTTCCATGTCAGCGAGTGAGTACTTTAAAACTTGACACTTTTTGATAGTGTTTATGGTATAGATTTAGTGTTACGTAAATGGGGTTTCAAAGTTCATTCTTACTCTTTTCTTGTACTTGAATAACACATGTGATTAATCACTTTCTTTTGTGTTATATGAGTCATTTACTTAGAACTTTGGTCAATGACTTTATGGAGTAGTAAGTGTGTAAGCCATCATACTTAAGTTATGTTGATTCTTGAAGATATGGAGAATTCTATGTTACAATTTTTCATATGAAGATATGAAGAATTCTTGAAGATATGGAGATATGGAGAATTCTTGAAGATATGAAGATATGGCTTTTTCATATATATATATATATATATTTTATAATGACGGTTTAGGTCAAGTAGATATGATACTTATTAGAAGTGTGTACTATAGAATAAATAAATGTGCCTGCATTACTAAAAGAGTGCATATGATTTTGAATGAGTGGCCATTTTTCATTCTATATAATGTTGACAACAATTACAGAAATTGAAAGGAGGAATTTGAAATATTAGGCTTTTTTCTATGAAGGATTACATGTTTACATGGCTGTTTGACTGAATTTGCTTTTTAAATTCATGTGCCCCTTGTTTGATTTTTGTAATGTGGCAGGGAAATTGAATCCTAATGTTGCCTCAGACCCATCGAGTCTGGTGGTGGTCGCTATCGCCAATGCCCTTGCATTGTCAGCTACTGTCTATTCTGCTTGGAACATCTCAGGTGGACATGTGAATCCGGCCGTCACGTTTGGAATGGCTGTTGGAGGCCACATTAGTGTCCCAACCGCTCTGTTTTACTGGGTTTCTCAGTTGCTGGCTGCTGTTTTTGCTAGCCTTGTCTTGAAGGGAGCTGTTGTTGGACAGGTAATAGAAACATTCATGCTAGTGATATCTTTTGTTAGTGTTATTTGTGATTTAATATAAGTGTCTTAACCTGGTTTGTGCATGTTTGGTTTTTTAAGGATGTTTTCACGTTTTCATTCTCTTTATTTAACACTATAACTTCACTTTTAGACTATTTTTCTACCTCTAATTGTAGGAATCATTGTGAATTCTAATCTTCCAACAAGAGTGTTTTTAGTAACAAAACATGCATGTACAGTTTTTTGAGACTTGAAATGATTTGGGTATTTTAACAAACAAAACTTCTTTAGTTCATGATATGACATCCCCAAATATTTCAAGAATGACATTTCCATAAGTTCATATCCTCTAATTGTATGACTTTTACTAAAGAAATATTATATTGAAAAAAAATATCCTAGTAATTTATACAAGCCTCAAAAGGAGTGTCATTCCGTGAAACCTTAAGGAGACTGGTGTAATTTGTCCGAATGTTTTTCTTTTAGTGGGTTGATCTGATTGAAACTTGAAACGATGTTGTTAATCATTTGAGTTTTGCAGCATGTTCAACCCTACATCATTGCAGAAGAAATGACTGGGTTTGGAGCATCTATCATGGAAGGTATCATGACATTTGGTCTAGTGTACACTGTTTATGCCGCTGGGGATACCAGGCGTGGTACAATGGGAGTGATTGGACCTATAGCAATTGGGTTCATAGCAGGAGCTAATGTGTTAGCATCAGGACCCTTCTCTGGTGGATCAATGAACCCAGCTTGTGCCTTTGGTTCTGCTGTCACTGGTGGCAGTTTCAAGAATCAAGCAGTTTATTGGGTTGGACCCTTGATTGGTGCAGCAGTTGCAGGCCTTCTCTATGACAATGTGGTGTTCCCTGCTCAAGCTCCAGATTCTATTAGGGGCGTCACTGAGGGAACTGGGGTGTAATTATATGCTTCATACATTTGCTTCTTTTCGTTTGTTTTATCTGCTAATTTGTACTTGATTAAGATGTTTATTAACTGAATTGCTGAATGACTTTAATTAATTGCATTAGCCTCTAGTTTCTCAAAAAAAAAATTGTATTAGCCTCTACATTTTCTTTTTTGTTCTATAGTGTTGAGAAGCTATATGGATATTATATACCAATATGTATTGATACTTTCACAAATCACGTGAATTCAACATTTTAACGGTTCCATGTGCCACCAATCCTTTTGAGTAACAAATTTCTCTCAATTTCCTCGTTTATATAATGTGGCATGAGATACACCTCTATATTTATTATATTTAATTTGAACCATAGAATTTATCATTTGTCATTTTCAAATGAAAATGAAAATGATTCTTTTTCTTATCAATAGTTGCATTGTTATATATATATATATATATATATATATATGTGTGTGTGTGTGTGTGTGTTTCTTATTTATCTTATGCTTCTATGAATAAATTTGAGCAACACAAATAAGTCAAGAATATTGCGTAGCTAGATTCTCTCTATCTTTCATATTGCTTTTTTTTTTTTTTGGTGTGCTTTATAACATGTATCTTCGTGTACGTCCCATCAATTATGACAAACTTTTATCATTTTGTCTCACATTTAATAAATAAGCTACCAGAAACTATTGAATACCAAAAGGATAAGATAGTCCCAAAAAGAAAGTATGTTCATTCTTATAGGAATATGATATTAGCAAGTTATCGATAGCATTGGTGATCAATTTTGTTACTTCATATTCATATTCATTCATGACTGATGGAAATAATCAATTTGACTCTTTGAACTACAACTAATCCTTCATTTTTTTTTTTTTAAATTCTTGGTTTTATGACTTTTGTTGCCTTCAATTGGTTTTCTAATTTTTGTAACTTTAGATGAAATTAAAATATACTTTTGGTCCTTAAAATATAAAATTAATCTATTATATTTCAAAAACCTCATTTTGACCTTTGATATTTGATTTTGTTCTTAATTAGTAATATATGGGGATAGTTAAATCCAATAGGTAGTGAATACTTGACTCGACCTGAAACATTTGGATATTTATTCATATCTCATGGGTAAAGACAATTGGTCGGGTTTGGATAAATACTTGAATATTTTGGGCTAGGTATGGGTATTACCCAAACCCGATCCATTAAAAAAGAAAGAAAAAAAGGAAAGAAAGAAAGAAAGAACATGATCAACCAACCGATCTCACAAACCAAGTTTTGAACTCGTATTGATGCCCATAAAAGATAAAGATTTTGTAATAGATTAAGGTACACAAAATATAGGAATTTTTGGAATTGCTCTTCATTATTTTGAAAGGAATATTACTTCTAAACTTACAAACTATAATTTTTGAGGAAAGTAATTAACAAAACCAGCACTGTAAAATATATATCATCAATATCCTTCCCAACGCTGCACTCCAAGAGAAGAAGGCACCCCTAGGAGGGATCTTAGTTCTCCAAATATTTTTCCATGGGAAAAGAACTAAATTAGAGGGACATAAAAGCCAGTAATATCCTCCTTCCTCAAAACCCCTACTCTTATCAAGCTTTCAACCCATCTTGTCATCCCCCTTTCCAGACATAGAAGATGAGTAAATTAATTCCATAAACCTATCCAAGGAATCCAGCTCCCAGGCTTGTACCGACCTGGAAAAATGAAGATCCCAATGTTTCATCCCATTGTTGAATTGCAATAAGCCTGCTATGGAAGAATCTTGATCATGACTGATAAAAAATATATCTAGGAACTCCTCCTTTAGAAGGGAATCCCCACACCACAAGTCATACCAAAATTTTACTTTAGAGCTGTAACCCACTTCAAAATGGTGAATCGAAAAAAGTCTCCCACTCCTGTCTAATAGATTTCCAAAGGCAAAGACCATGAGGGTAGGAGACAAATTTTGAACACCAGTCCCCCGCTCCCCCCAATTGCTCTCATACGTGGTCTCAATGATCCTCTTCCATAACAGCTCTTTCTCTCATTCTTGTTTAAACTATTGCTTTTATCTTATCAAATTGTATCTACTTATTACTTTTGTCAGTTTGTGGCTTAGTTTTAGCTTTTATCTTATGAAATCGTATTTAATTCTGATTGGCCCACTCCTTTTTGTCTTGGATTTGGTACACTTTACTTTTTGCTGGTGATTTTTCATCACCTATGTATATAGGTTAAGTCTACTTTCCCTTTCCCTTCGTCTCGAACAGTGATTAGTCTCTGGTTGAAAGGAGACTGGCAAAAAAAAAAAAAGTCTACTTTTTGAATCATTTTTGAGATAATGTCATATACTCATATGCAGCAGCAATTTATACTCATTAAAATTAGCATTTAAACTAATCGGTAAGAGAATTGGGTATTCATGGGTAAAATTATTAGGTTAGATTTGATATATTGGATTTGAACTGGCAAATTTATTTGCCAGTTAAACCTAAGATAGTCATTTTGAGACCGAGTGCTTGACAACTCAACCAATCCACTGAGTCAAAAAAAAAAAAAAAAAAAAGTAAAAATCTGAAATTATGTTTTAGCTTAAGTATGTACAATATTGTAAAACTTTATGTAAAACAATAATTAGACCATTCATTTTATCTAGTACACACTAAACTCATGACTTTATCTGGCTCGCTTTGAACTGAAGTGTCTATCATCTTGCACAACGAACACCACAAGCCTTATAAAGCCTTAAACCCTTCCAACCGTTAAACCTCTCCCCATTAACGGTCATCATCCATGGCATCCCTCTCACCACTCTCTCTTCCTCACCATCTCAAAATCTCTGCCCCCAAATTTCCCAAAATTTACACAAAAGCCACTCTCGTACTCTGCAAAGCCTCAGTCTCAGAGACACATTCCTCGGAGTCCGTATCCGGACCCGACGGAACCGGGGCTGCCGCCCCGACCCGAGGCCAGAAATTCCTTGAACACCAGTTGTCCCTTGAGGCCATGACCGAAAAGAAAGCTGAGACCAAGAAGAAGAAGAAGATGATGAAGAAAGAGAAGGTCTTGAAGGTTTCAATGGCGGTGGCTACTTGTTACGGGTGTGGGGCTCCGTTGCATACTTCGGATTCGGATGCTCCGGGTTACGTGGACATCGAGACCTATGAATTGGTATGAATTGTTTTTGTCAGTGCTTTTTAAGAGCTTGAGTAAGTGTTTTTGTAATTATACTGTAATGGGTAGTTGAAAAAAATTGAATTTGAAAGCTTTTTCTGTGGTGGGTATGTCAAAGTTTGAAACAATGTTGAATTGTAATAAGTCCTTTTATTGATTTCAAACAAAAGTTTATGAATTGCCCGGTAAGTGGGTTATGTGGTCCGAATTGTTTTTTCTGAATTTGTTTTTGCATTGTACTTTTGATTTAGCTATTTGAAAGTGTTGCTTTTTAAGAGGGGATATTTATATAATAGCTTGAATGAGAATGAAAAGTAAGTGATTTTGGGATAATATGGTAATGGGCAATTTGCAAATTTAATTTAGCCAAAGAGCTCAACTTGTTGGCACCTCTTGGTGTTTCAAGACATCAAAGGTTCAAATCTCCCTCCCCATTGTAACTATCGAATTTAAAAATTAAAAAAAATTGCAAATTGAATTTTAAATGCCTTTTGCTTTGGTGGGGTATATCAAATTTGAACCTTGAAGCAATATTATAAGCACCTTCATTGATTTTTCAAGCAAAATTTCCTTTTGTTGATGTTATTGTTAAGCTCAAATTTTGCTCCTTTTTGCTTAAGAAAGACTAGAAATTAACTTTGATGATTGATTATGAATTGCTGTCTCAAAGAATGATTTGTTTACTGGGCATTTCTGCACCCCTCATTTTTGGTAAATTGAGTTTTATCAAATTGCATTAATTGGTATTTGAATATTTTGAGTTGAGAGTTATAAGAGATTTCTTACAGAATGTATATGATTGTGCAGAAGAAGAAGCACCACCAGCTTAGAACTATTCTATGTGGGCGGTGCCGGTTATTGTCTCATGGGCATATGATAACTGCAGTTGGTGGAAATGGAGGTTATTCTGGTGGGAAGCAGTTTGTGACAGCTGAGCAGCTTAGGGAGAAGCTGTCTCACTTACGCTATGAGAAGGCCTTGATTGTTAAACTGGTTAGTGCAGGCTATCTGACTTTCTTTTTTATATGAAGTTAATGCATTATCTTGAAACCCCTAGAATATGATTAATATATGTAGCGGTGCTCTTGTTTTGGTATTGCTTTAGCTGTGGAAGAATTTGAATTTTTGCAATTAAACTGCAAACTGCTAGGGTGGGGAGGGTTCTATGTGTTGATGGCACATGTAACTGGAAGGCTCCATTCCCATATTTGTTAATAGCTATTGTTCTCATCACCTGAGAACTTCAATCAATCACTTTGAGATGAACTTTGGTGCGCACACAGAATGCTAACTTGCTAGTGAATGTCAAGCTTAATACTACCTAGGCACTCCTTTAGCAATTGAGGAATCACAGCATGTATGTGGCCCATGAGAATTATTCTTTCTTTTGCCTTTCTGATATATTGTTCCTAAAAGTGAATATATTTCTAATATTTTCTGTTTCCCAAACTGTACGTGGTTCAATGAATACCTGAGAATGACAAAGAAACCTTTCATGTCTCACTTGCAGTGTAAAATTTTTAAGTTCAGATAATAAGTAGATCTTACATCCTAGTAAATCATAAATTGGTCATAGGGAGTAACCCTCTGACAAAAAGATAGTCTAGAGACATTGGCTCAGGTGATGAAGTGGTTGGGCCAGGGTAGGAAGGGGTCATAGTTTCATATTTTGCTGATGCATAAAAAGGAAAATTTATCAGAAAGATTGTCTTGTACAATACAAAGGACTCAAAGATGTGAATACTGTCTACCATCAAATAACAATAGATCACAATTTTCTGCAATGATTATATATACAGTTTGTTTTGGTGATCTCATATGACATAAATTCGTTAAGCATATAATAGAAAGATTTCTCTAATTCTTTTTGTTAATCACTTTTAGGTTGATATTGTTGACTTCAATGGCAGCTTTTTGGCTCGTGTGCGTGATCTGGCTGGTGCGAATCCAATAATATTAGTTGTGACAAAGGTAAATAATCTGCACATTGGTATTGAATATTGTCATATTGATGCCTGGTTTTTACTATATACTGATTTAGACAACAATCATCATATTCACTTATAGGTTGATCTCCTACCAAAAGGGACTGATTTTAATTGTGTTGGTGATTGGGTAGTAGAGGCCACTACAAAGAAGAAGCTTAAGTAAGTCTAGACTCTTATATTTTCTTTTCTTTTCCCCCCACCCCCCAAACAACATTGATTCTCTCTGGAAACCCTTTTTATTTTTACATCTTTATGCTAAATTGTTACTTCAGTAGTTAAGTTCACAGGAAGTCCTTATAAAGATTCATGTAGCCCAGTCTCACTGCTAGGATTAGGACTGGTTGAATAAAGTTCAAGGTTCTTGCACAGTTATTTATTTATTTTTATGACCACAAAAATATATGCAGCATGCTTGGAGTTGCATACTTATAAGTTGGCTTATTTTTGCAGCGTTCTAAGTGTTCATCTGACAAGTTCAAAGTCTTTGGTTGGAATAGTGGGAGTCGCATCAGAAATTCAAAAGGAAAAAAAGGTTTTTCACTCGATCAACTCCCTTCCTAAAGCTACCGATATAACTGAATGAAAGAAAGTGGTTGTCGCTGGAAATTAATGTTATACTGATCTTCATTCATGGATTTTTAGTGAATATGAAAGATGTGACTAATTTTCAGGAAATATCTCCCAAGTCCAAATCAGTAACATTGATCTCCATTATGGGTGGAAGCTCTTTTTTTTTGGGACTTGGGTATGAGCATCTGACTTAGATGTGTCTGCAGATGTATGGTTTATCTAGTGCCTTAATTAGAGGATGCAGACTATTGAATCTGTGTCTTTATGTAACAAGATGGAGGAAATGCTCAAAAGATGAGGTAGAAAAAATTCCCTCCTGTGAGTGAAAATCAATTTTCTACACATATTGTCAAAGTGAAAAGACATGGAGGGGATGGACTTTCCTGAATCTCCTCTCACCTACACTATGCAATGCCATTATTTAGGTTCAAACTGCTGCAAATTTCACAGTGAAATACCCTTTATACTCCCCATATGTGGGAGAATATTTAAGCAAGTGATAGCACAAGGAAATACTCAAACCTATGGCTTACAGTTTAACATGGGGTCTTTGGCTTATGGGTATGGCTTATAGTTTAGTGAACCGGACTCACAGAAGTCAATGTTGTATACATATAATAAATTGTACTATTGTAGAAACCCTTTTTAAAATTTTACCATACCAGTAGTGGAAGCAACGGCTTTCATCCTACTGTTGTTCATGCTTTGATATCTCATTTGTTGTCTTTATGAAGTTAATTCCTTGCTCATGATATAATATGTCATTTTCATCAGTATGAATATGGTGTTGTGAACACTGGATTTGGCTTATACTCAACAGCTGCATGAAGCAATTTTTAGATATCTATTTATTCCTTTTGTTTTTCTCAAATTAATTTCTTGAGTTTATTTTTTGTTGCAGGGGCGGGATGTTTACATTCTGGTTAGTAAGTTTCCGAATTTGAAGCTCCCCATTGATGCACAGAGTAGGATCAAAAAGTGGACTGTTCTTACTGAACTATCAGGACATTGGTCCTTTTGTTTGAATTTTGCTCATAAGGCTGAATATTTTTGAAAATGGAAAATTGCCTTTCTAATTTTTATCTCATCTCAGCATTGTTTCACCATTGATTCGGTTGTAAGTTAGGTTCGTTAATTTTTCTATGAATTATTTATAAATTTAGGACAAAATGAGAGGCTGAGAAGCTAGTAACTAGTAGCAAGTCAGCTAATCAAAAATGAATTTTATATATTCTTCTATTGATTTACCATAGATCAATCTGGACCTCCTCCCCAATAAGTATGGGGTGGAGGGTTTAGATTTGGTTTTATAACCTGTTGAATTTATGTGTAACATACTAATTAAAAAATATCCATACTTGAATTTAATAATAATTTACTTATAAAAAAAAATTATATTTGATACCTGGAAATAGTGGCAGGCATGATATGTAGATTTACAGCATTTAAAAAGAAAAAATATTATGGATCTTTTCTTAATAAACTAACATTTATTTGTACATCTCGTGGCATTGTTAAAGGTAACACTTTTCCAGCCCAACCTTCGGTTTTTACTTTTTAACTGGGGGGCCAAAAATTAGTGGCATCTTCTTTTTCCTTTTTATTTGTTGGTCCTTAGTTTTTAGGCTTTTAAGAGCTCTCGTCAGTAGTTCTGCAATTTCATCAAATTTAACATTTTACTGGTTGACATCAGTGATTTTGCGCTTATGGTTGTTTATTTACCATTCCTACAGGGCTCAGCTAATGTTGGGAAATCTGCATTCATCAGTGCTTTACTCAGTACGTGAATTAAAATTTTCTATTTATTGTCATTAATTATGGCGAAGGTACATCATATATCATGGGTTTATAAAGAATTCAAATCAACTCAAGTTTCTTAATTGGAAGCATTAACTAATAGCACTTACCCAATTATGTCACTCTTCCGAGTTCTGATTTGTCAAGGAATGCTACTGAAACTAGTGAGAATTGTAATATATAAAGTTGGTTTGTAAATGCAAAAGTGTGAATTTTGTGGTTGCAAAGCTGATAAATTAGAACAAACAGGTAGAAATAA
Organism: Castanea sativa; assembly: GCF_040712315.1. Classification (NCBI taxonomy): domain Eukaryota; kingdom Viridiplantae; phylum Streptophyta; class Magnoliopsida; order Fagales; family Fagaceae; genus Castanea; species Castanea sativa. Next base: position 4,670,223 of record NC_134024.1, on the reverse strand, counting down.
GTAAAGATATCATTACTAGGTAGGTAGCCTTACCCCCAATTTTTCTGGAGAGATCGATTCTTGGACTCAAAAGTACAACTTGTTGCTTTTGGTGGAAGGAACTTGCCATTGCACCAAGGCCAACCCCTTGAAAAAAAATGTTATTTTCACACTTCTACCTATTAACAAAAAGGGTAGCTACTCCACTGATGGACTGTATATATGCACACCTGATTTCCGTGTTTTGTTATGGGCTAGGTAGTGACAAGTAATCATTTTGGAATACCATTTCTTTTTGCATTCTTCTCTTGGCTAACGTTATGGGATAAGCTTTTACTCTCTAAATACAATAGTTCTTCCTCTTTGTTGAACTCTTTTATATTCGGATTCAGAAATGATAGGACAAAAGGATCCAGTTGCTGCAGCAGCGCAGAAGTACAAACCCATACAATCTGCTGTTCCTGGAACCACCTTAGGTCCAATTCAAATTAATGCTTTCCTAGGAGGAGGGGTAAGCCATATATATTAAATATCTATCTGTCTGCTGTTAGCATTTGTATTGTGATTCAATACGTGGTTGTGTTTACTTATCTAAGCAGTTTTGATTTCTTTGGTATTAACAGAGAATCTAGTCTGTGAAAATATTGAATTTTTTTAAAATTTCATATCTCATGAATGGTCTTTTTTTGGCTTGTGCAGAAATTATATGACACGCCTGGAGTACATCTCCACCATAGGCAAGCTGCAGTGGTTCATTCAGAAGATCTACCTGTCCTTGCTCCCCAAAGCCGGCTCAGGGGTCACTCTTTTCCTGTATGTTTTCTCTGTATTTCCTTGAATACTGCACAATTATTTATCCCCCATTAATTTAGTTTTTTGTTCTACTATGACAGAATTCTAAGGTAGCCTCTGATAATGGGACCGCAAGCGAAGTTCAATCCAATGACTTAAATGGGTTTTCAATATTTTGGGGAGGCCTTGTGAGAATTGATATTTTGAAGGTTTGGCTTGCACTTTCATGTATTTTAAATTGTCAAACTTGATGTTCTACAATTTTCCTGGTTCAATTATTATTTATTTATTTTTTTTCAGGTTCTCCCAGAAACATGCTTGACATTCTATGGGCCAAAGGCTTTGCAGATTCATATGGTACCCACAGATGAAGCAGATGAATTTTACCAGGTAATGAAGAAGCTAGTTTTTATTGGGCTTGCATCTGGTCCAAGTTTTTTTAGAATCAATAATCTGGGTGTCAATTGTTTTATTGTTTGTTTTTTGATCGGAAAAAATAAGAAATTGTATTGAATCAAAAGAGCAAAAACAGAATCTCCTGTACACAGGCTGTGTACCAGGAAATCTGTAATGCTAGCGAAGAGTACATAATTCTAGAAATTCCTCCAAGCAGGTAAAGGAATGGCTACTCAAGGCAGCCATTCAATTGTTTGTTTTCACATAACTAACAAAACAAAAAGTACCAAATACTTGCTGGTGCTTGTGTTTGGCCAGATCACTGGAATTAGTTAGAGACTTACAGTTTCAATGTTGTAGTTGTGAATTGTCTGCTTTCTTTTTTGAATTTTTTCTTTTTCTTGCAAAATGACTCACTAAAAAATGTTTTATTTTTTTTAAGTTAGTTTTAGCCCTAAGGGGAGGGGGGAGAAGAGAGTAAAAAATTGTAGTTTGTTTATCAAATGTATAGCATATTTCATGTCACGTTTTCCAATATTTCCTAATTCTGATTGTTGGTAAAAGTAAACAGCTGCATAATAATTTTGAACACTCGCTCTTATAGCAAAGCAACAGATGTGTGTATCAGCTGACTGCTTTGTTACATGGATTCTACTAGCATTTTTGGTCATTAAAAATAAAGCTGCATTAGCAAATCTCATATCGAAGCCTAAACAGTCATGCATGATTTATACACCAGCAATAAATTTATATCTCGTCTGAAGTGGAGTTCGTGAATCTGTATTTCTAGCATGATTCTAAAATTGAGAAGAAATCTCTTTTTCTTTCTTTGTTTCTCTCGCCTTCCTATATGTTCATTGGTTTTCTTCTTATTTGTGCTTTGTGGGATGTGTTTTTTCTCGTATCTCTGTTCAGTATGAATAGAATGGCCTTTACCTTTTTTTGTAGAAAGAAATTGGGGTTCTGTTAACGCCTCCAACTGGAAAACAAAGAGCAGATGACTGGAGAGGATTGGAAACTGAGCGTCAGTTGCGTATACCATATGAAGATGTAAAAAGGTGTAGTTGAATTTTCATTGTGCATTATTGTTGCTAGAGCCATTTCTTTGCATTTATATTTAGTTCTGGTTGTTATCTTAAAAAGCTTTTACATGTATATATATATATTCCCTGATGAGCTTTTTTGTTTTCACACTAGCCACAAATGCTGATATTTTCTTCTGATTCCTCAGTCAATAAACATAAACTTATTATTTTTTTGGCTTGGACAGGCCTGCATGTGATGTGGCTGTATCCGGTCTAGGATGGATTTCTATTGAACCGGTGAGCAGATCAATTAGACAATCTGATTCAGATTCAGATTTAAATTTGAAGGACAAAGCTGGAGAACTGCATTTAACTGTCCATGTTCCCAAGCCGGTTGAGGTTTTTGTTAGGCCTCCACTACCTGTAGGCAAGGTGGGAGCAGAATGGTACCAATACCGGGAGTTGACAGATAAGGAAGAAGAAGTGAGACCAAAGTGGTTCTTTTGATGCTTGTGATTTAATGAGGCATTTGTATGTAATCAATTTGCATACTGTTAAAGGATGTTGTAGTGTTTTTCTCAATATATAATGTGGGTTTGAAAGGTTGTTCCAACAGCTGCACTTTTCAAGATTTTGATACAGCAGTTGAAAAGGCTATAGAGATTGAATAAAAGCATTTTAAGTAAAAGATTAGCAGTAGTTCAGATTCTACATCAAGTTAACGAATACAAAAAGCAGAAAGTCCAACCCAATCCAGAAAAGTGGTGTCATCTTGGGCAGTCTAATCAATATGGTCAGTGCAGTATCTTTGATCCAAACATGATACATCTTAAAGATCATTCCCCATTTTGTTTTTGAAGAGTTAATTTTCAATTAAAAGGCCAAGGCAGTGCTGCTCGAGAATATGGTCTGTTTGCCATTGGGTTTTTTCTTTTAGTGTTTTTTTTTTTTTTGTAGCTTTTTTCTAGGTACAACTATAATTTAACTGACTTTTAGCAAATAGACAATAAATATTCAGCAAAAAGTCAGCATCCAAAAAAGCACAAGTTAAGAAATGCACAAGATAAAAAAAATAATATATATTGAGTCAAGGAAATTTATATAATATCTAAAAGTTGAAACTTAATATTTATTATTGCTAAACTCCTGTGGAGTCACATCAGCAGCCATATTATCATTTTCTTTTCATCTTTTTTGATATATATATATATATATATATATATATATATATATATATATATATGCAATTATGCATTATGTCTCTACACATTCTCAAAACCAATTGTAACTCACCAATCATGATAGAATCATCACTTTTTACTACTATGACTTTACACATTCTTGAACCTAAATGTAATTTATAATAGAAAATACATGTAATACAAACAACTTGAGTAGAGACACCATTTATTTATTTTTAGTTTATACTCACCTGGAAAAAAAAAAGTCATATTCTACCACTATATTTATATTCATATGCTAATGTAGTATTCAAAGCTAGGTTGAAGGGTCTAATTCCGCTCCTACCTAGATAACCATATGTCATTTTTATTAACTTCAAGGGATAGAGATAATAAACACCCACTTCGGTTCAATTAGGTTATCTTTGGTCTATTCAATCCAATTCGGTCTAATTTGGTCCATTTCAGTCCATTCGGTCAATTTGGTCCATTTCGTGAGTTTAAATTAAAAATAAATAAAGGAATCTAGAACAGGAAAAGATGATAGTAATAAATTAACCAAGTTAGTTCATGAGCAATATTGTTGGAATTTGGAAATAATACGCTGATTTACTATAAGAAAAGAAAAACCCTGTTGTTTCTTTGTGGAGAAGGCTTTACTATCACCATGCGAGGGAAGTTCAACGCAATCAATGCCATTATTTCCAGGAAAAAAGAAAAAGAAGAAGGAAATGTCACCATTGAAAATAGTCAAGCAAAAGGTTTACGTAACAGATAGAAGAGGATAGGACATCTTTAACTATTTTTAATTATGACTCAAGCTAATTGGTTTTTATGCGTTCTTCACCAAGACTTGGAAACCCCCCTCACACGCACACAGAGAGAAGACTTTGAATAAGTTAAGAAAATGAAAGGCAAACTCTTTATGAGTTTTATTTATTTATTATTAAATGGTCTTTTATTAGGAAAAATATCCTATTACATACACGGCAGAAATGTCAACATTTAAAACATGGGAAGTGGGTGTAAAAAAAACGAGGGTGACTGTGTGAGAGTATTATTGCCATTTTTTAATTGTAATTAAATGACATGTAAATATCGTTTTAGTCATATCATCAATTTGTGGGTTCCAGTTGCTCAACTGGTAAAGTCTCTGGTAGTTGAATAAGTGATTTGGAGTTCAATTCTCACCTACACAAAAAACTGATTGGTGTCTTGGTCTGATGATAAGAGCTATCATCAGGAGCGGATGTCATACATTGAAACCTTCTCAAAAAACAAAGTCATATCATCAATTTTTGTTATTTAGGGTGATGGCAAGGATAACAATGAAATACGCTTCAAAATAGTAATGACTACAATGAAACGCGAATGACTTTTAGGTCATTTAGCATTTCTTGATGTTTTAAACTAGATATTTATTGTTCAAATATCCCTCTCCATTTAAAATAAATTAAAAAAAAATAATTAAGTACTAATGAAACAAAAAATTGTGTGAAGACCATAAATGAAAACACGCATAAAGATTGATGACCCATGCATATTTTAGCCATAGCACAAAAGAATATCCACATCAATTCGAATGTCACTGGAAAAGAAAAGAAAAGAAAAAACCTTCATTTAAGTTCCATTTATTACCAAGAGCCTTGTACTTTATTTGTTATCTTCTCATCCATAAAGCGCTTAGAGGTTTAGGGGAGAAATGGTTCGAGCAGTGGGGTTAGCAACATATTATAACTATCTAAAAAAAGTTCCATTTATTTATTTAGAATGATTAACACTACTATACCTACATTTTCATTCACTTGATGCATTGTCATCACGTCAGAAATTCACTATAAAAAAATGGATTATAAACACGTTCAACCAGATCTAATAGATATACTCGTAACTTCTTACAAAAATAGCCTAACACAAATTTATTACACCCCAAAATAAACTTTAAACCTCAACTCACAAACTTGACACTTTCACTAGTCCAAAACCCCAGTACATCCATTACTCCTCTCAAATTAACACAATAAACAAATCCTCAAATCACATGTGGTATCTTTTAATCCAAAAAGTTGTAAACACCTTTTAGCAATAGATCAACTGCCAAATTGGTCTTAAACGAAATTCATTCCATATTCTTAGTCTTCTCATTTTTCCATGTGGGAAGATCACTTGAACTAGACCTATCAAAACCCTAATAATAGTATAGTGTCTTTTTATATATATATATATATAAAAGATTCTAACTCTTACCGTGTAGGAAGTTGTGATTTGTGCAACTTCACATTCACATGTTCATACCACGTCCTAACTACTTTTATTATATATTAATCACAACATATCGTTTCAACAATTATGAAATACTAATAAATTTTTTTTATTAACTAGTCTTGTTGTTAAGTGAAATGATGAGAAATCACTTAGGAGCGTTTGGTTCACTGTGATGTGTTATTAATGTGATGCACATTACGATGATGTAATATTAAGGTTTTTGGTTTATTTTATTTTTTCTAACATTACTATAATCTAAAATTACAAAATATATTACATCACCTTGATCTCATCACATTCTTAAACAATGTAATATTGTATTCTTGTATTAAGATTACAATAATGTAATATTATGATGTAACGTAACATCACGGTGAACCAAACGCCTAGTATTGAAACTGCAGAAGACAGTTTGGGTCAGCTAGGAAATACTTACTTGATTTATGTCACTCTCAATAATCCTTTTTTTTTTCTTTTTTTTAATTAAAAAAGATAAAGATAAAGGATTTTGAATTTGCCAATACTTAACATAATTGAGTAATTGACACTAATAATTTTGAATAAATAGAAAATGAAAGCCAAGTGCACTTCATTTGAACGTATACTAATACTATCCAAGGACTATTGAGAGTGACAATTGGCCAAACACAATTTTGGATTGCAGTATTAGGTCTGCATTGGCATTGCAATCCAAATTCCAAAGGTATTCAGAATAGGAAAAACTGATTTATTATATAACCAAGTCAGGTCAAGGACAATATCGTTGGAATTTGGAAATTTTTGTTGATATCCAATAGAAAAATCCCTTTTGTTTCTTAGTTGAGGAAGACTTATTAGTACCTTACAGTGTACGTTCAACGAAATCAATTTTGAAATTCCAGCAAAAGAATTGATACCATTGCAAATAGTTAAATTCAGCAGTAAAATGATTACCGGTGACAGATAGAAATGAAGAGGATTGGACATCCTTTACTATTTTTAATGATGACTTAAAGCTCATTGGTTTTCACGCATTCTAGAGCAAGGACCAAAATTTTCTTTCTTAAGACTTGGAAAATATTCACCCTACCCCCTCCGGCGGAGCCAAAAATTATTAATTAAAAAAAAAAACTGACTTTTTAATATGTAGATATAATAAGACTGAAAATTATTAATGGCACTAAAAGTGGTATTTTTACCACATTCCCCTACCAAAACGATAGAAAGAAGGATTCCTGATGGCTAGCCAAGGAAAACAGTCAAAACATGTTTCACTTGCACTCTTAGTTGCATGCTGGTTTGTTTTGCTTTCCTCCTGCAAGGCTAATCCAATTTCAAAGACAGAAATTAAGGCTCTACTCAAATGGAAAGAAAGCCTCCCAGACCAACCAATTCTGAAGTCATGGGTAGCACACACCAATTCCTCTGCTTCAAGTCCATGCAAATGGCGCGGAATAGCATGCAACAATGAAGGAAGCGTAACTGCAATAAACCTTTCATACACGGGATTGAGAGGTACTCTCGAAAACTTAGATTTTTCTTCCTTTCCAAACCTTCTTCGCCTTGATCTCACAGTGAACAAACTGGAAGGCCCCATACCAACAAACATTGGCACACTTTCCAAACTCCAATATCTTGACCTTTCCACAAATTCCCTCAATGGCTCATTACCTCTTTCTCTTGCTAATCTCACTAAGGTTTATCACCTTGATGTTTCCCAAAACAATATAACAGGAGAACTAGACCGGCGTTTATTCCCTGATGGAACCAGTCCGTCCAAAACAGGCTTCCTTAGTCTTAAAATTTTTGGCCTCCAATTTACTAAGCTTGGTGGTAGAATTCCTGAAGAAATAGGAAATTTGAAATACCTGGTTAAACTGTTCCTTGATGGGAATTACTTTTGTGGTCCAATCCCTCCATCTATAGGTAATTTAAGTGACTTAACCACACTTTCCCTTGGCCTAAATGAGCTTTCAGGAAAAATCCCCGTTAGTATTGGGACTTTAAAACTAACACGTTTGTCCCTGTTGATTAACCGGTTATCTGGTTCTGTACCAGAAGAAATAGGAAACCTTTCTTCGTTAGATAATCTACAACTGGCTTTTAACAACTTCAGTGGCCAGTTACCCCAACAAGTGTGTCAAGGTGGAAAGCTTGTCAACTTTAGTGCAGCCTTTAACAATTTCACTGGTCCTATCCCAGTTAGTCTTAAAAACTGCCGAACTTTGTACAGGGTTCGGCTTGAACATAACCTACTGACAGGATATATAGACCAGGATTTTGGAGTGTACCCAAATCTCACTTATATTGATTTGAGTTACAACAGGTTGCGAGGTAAACTCTCACCAAACTGGGGAGAATGCAAAAACTTGACAGCGTTGAAACTTGCTGGGAATGTGATAAGCGGTAAAATTCCCAAAGAGATTGTTCAATTGAGCAAAATGGGATACCTTGACCTTTCTTCCAATCAATTGTCCGGTGACATACCGGCAGAAATTGGAAAGTTATCCAAATTATCAAAGCTAATCTTGAAAGACAACAAGTTTTCTGGCGAGGTACCCGTAGGAATTGGAGGACTATCCAATTTGGAGTCTCTTGACCTTTCCATAAACATGCTTGGTGGGCCGATTCCAGATCAAATAGGGGACTGTTGGAAGCTGCAAAGTTTATCTTTGAGCAAGAATTACTTGAATGGGACGATTCCCTACCAAATTGGTAATCTTCGAGCCTTACAGGATCTCGATTTGAGTTTCAATTCACTGATGGGTGGGATACCACCCTGGCTTGGCAGCCTTTCAGATTTGGAATACTTGAACCTCTCCAACAATAATCTCAATGATTCAATCCCCGGTTCACTAGGCAGCATGGTGAGCTTGATAAGCATCAACCTATCAAGCAACAATTTGGAGGGTCCTCTTCCTGAGGGCAAAATCTTTTGGTCAGCTACGTTGGAGGCTTTCAGTAACAACAAAGATCTATGTGGCGAAATCCAAGGTTTGCGACCATGCAATGCCTCAGTTAAAAGGAAGGGTGGCGGAAATATGAAAGGCAAACTTGTAATAATCATTGTTGCTTCTTTTGTTGGTGCATTGTCACTTTCAATTATGTCTATTGGGATTTTTCTATTTCTAGAAAAGAAGCTCTCAAGAAATATGCTAAAAGATGAAGGCACATCAAAGACTGAAAATCCATTCTTGATATGGTACTTTGATGGGAAGACCATGTTTGAAGACATCGTGGAAGCTTCAGAAAACTTTGATGATAAGTATTGTATTGGGGTGGGGGGAACTGCAAAAGTATTTAAAGTGGAAATCCCAGGCGCTCAAGTGTTTGCAGTGAAGAAGCTGAGGTCTATGGCTGAAGGCACAGAGACTGCAAATATAAAATGTTTTACCAATGAGGTAGCTGCTTTAACAAAAATAAGACATCGAAACATTGTGAAGCTTTTGGGGTTTTGTTTCCAAGAAGTGCACTCATTTTTGGTCTATGAGTTTATGGAAAGAGGAAGCTTAGCTGATATGCTGTGCAGCGAAGAAGGAGCAAAGGAGCTAGACTGGGCAACTAGGGTAGAAGTAGTTAAAGGTGTGGCCTACGCTTTATTTTATATGCATCATGCTTGTGTTCCTCCTATAATTCATCGTGACATCTCGAGCAAGAATATTTTGTTGAGCTCAGACCTTGAAGCATGTATCTCGGATTTTGGCATTGCAAAGTTCTTGAAGCCTGATTCGTCTAATTGGACAACAATTGCAGGCACTTACGGCTATCTCGCCCCAGGTAAGCTTTACAGCTTCTTTCCAATGGTTTTTTCGCTTGAATTGAACATGCTTATTTTAGGAACTTTAATTTATGCCCATTCTGATTGCTATATGAGCATTTTATTGTTTGTTATATTTCAATGAAATGATTAAGTCAAAACTTATTGGTGGCTTTTTTTGGCTAAATTTAAGTGGGGCTGCATCAAACTTTAATTAGATATTAAAAACCATTTAGCTATATATTCATTCATCTATTTTCTCTACATCTTCCATTTGTTGTACACCATGTTTGATTTTTTGCAGAGCTTACTTACACAATGGCAGTGACTGAAAAATGTGACGTTTATAGCTTTGGTGTTTTGGTGCTTGAAGTTCTTATGGGAAAGCATCCAGGCGAACTCATAACTAATCTACATTCCTCAACTGGTACAAGTGTCCCCCTCAAAGATGTGTTAGATGATCGTCTCCCACCTCCCAAAAATCGAAAGATTGCTGATGAATTAGCTCTAATGCAAAACTTATCACTTTCATGTTTATGTACCAATCCTCAATCCCGCCCAACTATGCGTAATGTGTGTAGGCAGCTGGAGATACAGGTTGCTAATAACTAAAAATCATCTTGGTCTCTCTCAATTATGGCCCTATGTGTGCATGTATTCTTTGTTATGCGCGTATGTAAAACCAATAAATATATGTGATGCATATAATGAACACAGACAATGCATCATGTGAGAATGAATTGTTAATTTTCCTTCTATGCATCACATGTTGAGGATTTTTTGAATAAATTCATTGTGAATTGTAGTCCTCTAGAGTATGACTGTAATGCAATTTCTAAAGGTACAGAAACTTTCTCCGATAAGTGTCAAAGCAAACTTAGAATTTCTCTTTCTCTTTGTACAAATAAACTTTAACCAACTTTAACCATATCATTAAATCAACAAAGTGTTCATCCAACACATCATATTCAGGCAACTGAATTAGACTCTATTTGAGTGCTTACTTTAAAATGAAAACATAAATTATTTTACTTTTCAAAATAATCAGTGGTTTGGCAAATGAGGGAAATTGAGCAATACCACTAAGATAGCTATAAAGATTGTTGGTTATCTTGTGAGAAAAAAATGAGAACAAAAGAAAACATCGCTCTTTAGCTAAGTAAAAATGTGAGAATGTTTATGAATCATTCAGCAGAAAAAACAGAGAATGTTTATGAACCATGAATCTATATCTAGAAGACAGTGTGAAAAAGTGTCTATCTGCTATTAGACAAAAAGCCCAGCCTACTAGAAACTAGCCTCAACCTAGCCCAAATTTGAAACCAACTCTGAAATTGAATCAACATTTTTTTAATTGATTTCATTGATTGAAAATATTAAAACTAAAACTAGAATAACATGATATTGCATCATACATATATATAATTTAATTTTATGTATTCTTTCAGTTCAGAGTTGGCAAGGAATTAGAATCAATATATTATATAACTTCTAAGTCATAATAATTTTCACAAAATATTTTACAATAATTGAAGCGACAAGTGTTTAATGGTGGATAAACCAATAAAAACATATCAACTCAATTGTAGTATAAAAAAAAAATCCCTCACACAAGCACTACTTTTGTTTCTAAAAAAAAAAATTGTAGTAAAAAAAAAGTTGTGAAAATTAATGTATTAGTATTACTTTGAAATTAGAATTCAGCCCAAAATGGTCCATAAAAAGCCCAACCCAACACAGTTTGGTACCCCGTCTTGGCCCAAATATGAATCGACGTTAAATTTTTTCAGAGAGCCGAAGCGAAAAGCATTTTCCCGCCTTTGACACACACACACAGTACACAAAGCTCATAGATCCAAACATTTTTCGCTTTCAAAATTCAAACCCCTCTTTCTCACCTCACTTCCCCAAAACACAAAAAAAAAACCAAATCCACTTCTAGGGTTTCGAACTTCGATCTCCAAAACCCTAAAATTCCCTTCCCATTCACTCTCTAGGGTTTTTTTTGTTGAGACAATGCACATCAAGGAGATATGCTTGGAAGGGTTCAAATCCTACGCGACGAGAACCGTGGTCCCAGGGTTCGACCCGTTCTTCAACGCGATTACGGGTCTCAACGGGTCCGGCAAGTCCAACATCCTCGACTCGATTCGCTTCGTGCTCGGGATCACGAATTTGCAGCAGGTTAGGGCTTCGAATCTTCAGGAGCTCGTGTACAAGCAAGGCCAAGCTGGAATTACTAAGGCCACTGTGTCCATCGTCTTCAATAACTCTGACCGGACTCGGAGCCCGCTCGGGTACGAGGACCACCGCGAAATCACTGTTACTCGACAGGTTCGGTTTCCTATTTCGTAATTACTTTGTAATTATATTTCAATTATTATGTTTTAGGTGATTTATTTTTAGAATAATGTGTGGAAATTATGTTTTTGATTAATATAGTTGATAAATTATCGGTAATAACTTAAGTCGTTAGGAAATGATGAATTTAATTATTTAATATTGGAATATGTTATGACCCGTGTTTGATTGTAATTGTTAAGGAAGAATTGAGTGGGTCTCGTAAAAGAAAATGTACAAATAACCACTTTAAGTGAATTATAATAAAAAAAACTCGACAGGTTTCGTTTGCTATTTTCTAGGTTGCACTGACACGGCATTTTTGCCAACGTACCGGTGTCCAACACGTGTCGGACACGGTGCCGGTAAGACTTGCTGGACACCGGTGTCCAAGCAGTGTCTTTTTTTTTTTTTGACACGGCACCGACGCGGCGCCAACGCGGAGGACACGCCAGCAGTGGAAAAAAAACAAAACAAAAACCCACACAGCCCATAAGTGAGAAGTGAAAATAGGAAAGTCGGTGAGCTCCCTCTGTCCCTCTGTCCCTCTAATTTCTCTTCTTCCTGTCTCTCAACCTTCCCCCTTTCACTCCCTTAGTTTTCTCTCTCTTCTTTCCCAAGATTTTCCAACCCCTTATCTGTCTGCCCTCACTCCCCTTATAAAGTCTCTCCTTAGTGGGGTTTAAATCATTACTTTTTCACTAGTTCCCATGCAATCCCACTTTTACTCAAAATCCCTAGAAACAATCACGTCTTCTGAAGATTCTCTTGAAACATGCTCCAAATGTAAAATGGCGTTCGGCAGTGAACTCCCCAAAGGCATTAACAATACTCGAGAACCGACCTAAATTTAACCATTTCCTTGTGGATCTCCCACTGTCTTATCAGTCAATAGTGGGCCTACCTCAGCTCGAACACTGTTGTATTCCTTGAACGATACTCTCTAGGTCCTAACATACTTATTGTTGGACTGGGCCTATTCCTATAGGTTTTGGGCCCAACTCAATCTTCTGAGCTAGCGTTGGCTACTCAGGCCGATCTTGGGCCTAAGTTAAGTGGGCTAGTACTGATTACCTAGGCTCGAGCCCCCTATAGTAAGTTATCAAATTGTCTACCAAAGTGAGTAAAAAATATTCAATTGAACTAATGAAAAATTCAAAAAAATGAATGATCCAAAATTTTAATAGACACAAAACACAATTTATAATAAAATGAATGTGAGAAGAAAAAACATCAATATATATGTTCTCAAGAATTATATTCTGCCAGGTGCCACAGTCTTTGCAAAGAGAATTAAAATATTCTTAAGTGACACATCAGAGATAAGAATAAATTAAATATTGACCTTTTGTTTTATTTTATTCAATGTTTCAAGATTTTTCTAATTAAAAATAAATATTCTTTGTACCTTGGTTCAATGTTTCAAGACTTTTCATCCCTCACACATACACACAAAAATCTTTGCATTTTAATTCACCATTTTCACCTCTTGCACTTCTACCCATATATATATATATACACACACACACAAATAGCCCTTCGGTTTGCATATTATATTGAGTGACAACGGCAATTACGACTTTGATGTTAAGGTTGATCGTTGTAGATTTGTAGGTTTTGCAAATGATGTGATTGATTGTGTGTGTTTGGGATGTGAATTTGTTTTAGAATTAAGGAGAAAGAGAAAGACTCATTCTATATCAGCTTTTATTCTATAATATTTCTCAAAAGTTGTTGTTTTCTATTTATATTTCTTATTACTTCAATTGAATAATTATAGTGGATATATGTGGGCAATTTATAATTCTTGTTTTTTATGATGAACTCATTACTAACAAAGTTCTATAACAATTATGTTGTAATACATATACAACATTCTCTAAAATCATCTTACATAAAATATTACAACATGATTCGTACATCGTACAGGTAACTTACTAGTTCTCTATAACAACTAGACCAAATGAACAATTTTTTATAGAGCATTATTGGACTCAAATATTTAGGAGGGCCAAGTTCTTTTTTATAGGCTAATTATAAAATGTTAAATATTTATATATAGTATAAAAATGTTTTTAAAATTTTTGAGGGGAGGGGGTATGGTCCCCACTCAAGCATATAGCTCCACACACACCCCCCCCCCCCCGCGCGCACGCGCGCATACACACATATGAATGAAATGATTAAAGCCACTTTTTTGGGACTAATTTTAAGTGGGGAATGTCCCAATTTTTTTTAAATTCTATACTAAGCCATCATATGGCTAATTCATTCATCTTTTTTTTTTTTTTTTACTTAACTAAATTTAATATTACTAGGAACTACAATTTCCGTTTGTTGTAAACCACATTTGATTTTTTGCAGAACTTGCCTACACAATGGTAGTGACTGAAAAATGTGACGTTTATAGCTTTGGTGTTTTGGTACTTGAAGTTCTTATGGGAAATCATCCAGGCGAACTCATTGCTAATCTAAATTACTCAACTAGTACAAGTGCCCCCCTCAAAGATGTGTTAGATGATCGTCTCTCACCTCCTAGAAGTCTAAAGATTGCCAATGAATTAACTCTTATGCAAAACTTAGCACTTTTATGTTTATGTGCCAATCCTCAATCTCGCCCAACCATGCATAGCGTGTGTAGGCAGCTGGAGATGTAGGCTGCTACTAGCTAAAAATCATCTTAATCTCTCTCGACCATTGCCTTACTTGTGCATGGCCTTTGTGCATGTATGTACATGGAACAAATAAAAATATGTGATGCAGACATAATATGTCATGTGAGAATGTACTGTTACTTGTTAATTTTCCTTTAGTGCATAAAATGTTGACTGGACCTTTTCAATAAATTCATTGTGAATTGGAGTTTCGTGGAGTTTGACTAGAATGCATTTTTTTTTTTTTATATAAAATAGAAATTCTATTCTAACTTAGTTTAAGTGCATATGTGAATGAAACTTATTTCTAGAGATTTGAACCTCGGTCTTTATCCCCTATCTACAAGAACTATGTACTTATGAAGTGATCATTATATCAACGGTGGGCAGTGGTGGATTGCAATTTCTAAAGGCACGGCAATTTTCTAAGTAAATGTCAAAGCGCAAAATTGACCCATAACACTTTCCAAATCTACACATGGTGGAACAGAACACACAAAGCTAAGCAGGCACGGCCAACACACAAACCTCCAGAACCCATTCCATCCAAACCCCCAGGGGCAAACTCAGGTCACCCAAATCCACCAACCCAAATTCCCAAACAACAACCAAGCACCCAAACCAAGTGCACTTCGATGTAGAACTTTGACCACCATGTTTCACTTGCACTCTTAGTTGCATGCTGGTTTGTTTTGCTCTCCTCCTGCACGGCTAATCCAATATCAAAGACAGAAATTGAGGCTCCACTCAAATGCAAAGAAAGCCTTCCAGACCAACCAATTCTGAAGTCATTGGTAGCACACACCAATTCCTCTGTTTCAAGTCCATGCAAATGGCGTGGAATAGCATGCAACAGTGAAGGAAGAATTACTGAAATAAACCTTTGCATACGCAGGACTGAGAGATAACCTCCAAAACCTGGATTTCTCTTCCTTTCCAAACCTTCTTCGCCTTGATCTCCAAGTGAAAAACCTCACAGGTACCATACCAACAAACATTGGTACACTATCCAAACTCCAAAATCTTGACCTTTCCAGAAATTCCCTCAGTGGCTCATTACCTCTTTCTCTTGCAAGTCTCACTCAGGTTTATGAGCTTGATGTTTCCCTAAACAATATTATAGGAGAACTAGACTGGCGTTTATAAATTATTCCCCTATGGAACCAGTCTGTCCAAAACAGGTCTCCTTAGTCTCAAAAATTTTGATCTTGAAGATACAAAGCTCTAGTTTGGTCCATTTCAGTCCATGTTCAATTCGGTCCATTTCGGGTGAGTATAAATAAATAAAGGAATCTAGAAGAAGAAAAGGTAACAGTAATAAATTAACCAAGATAGTTCAAGTCTTCAAGAGCAATATTGTTGGAATTTGGAAATACTACATTGGTTTACTATAAGAAAAGAAAAAAAACCTTTTGTTTCTTTGTGGAGGAAGACTTAGAATTACCTTGCGACGAAAGTTCAAGAAGGAAATGACTCCATTGCAAATAGTCAAGCAAAAAGTTTACCTAACAGTTTACAGAAGAGGATTGGACCTCTTTAACTATTTTTAATTATGACTTAAGCTAATTGGTTCTTCACCGAGGACTTAAAAACCTACCCCCCCCCCCCCCCCCTCTTTCTTTCACACGCACGCAAAGAGAAGACTTTGATTAATTTAAGAAAATGAAAGGCAAACTGTTTCTGAGTTTTTTTAAAAAAATAGTCTTTTATTAGCGAAAATATCTTTTTACATTAGTTTACATCCATTAGGGGAGAATGATTTGAGTTGCAAAATTAGCTGCATATTGTAATTATTTTTGTAAGAAAAAAAAATTTATTGCAAAATTAGCTAAAATTTAAATCATAGAGATAAAAAAATTATCTCTATAATTTTTTTATTCTATACTAAACAATCATATGGCTATATATTAATTCATTCATCCAAGTGCACTTCATTTGAACGTATACGGTATACTAATACTATCCAAGGACTATTGAGAGTGATAATTGGCCAAACACAATTTTGGACTGCAGTATTAGTTCTGCATTGGCATTGCAATCCAAATTCCAAAGGTATTCAGAGTAGGAAAACCTGATTATATATAGTAATTAAATAACCAAGTTAGGTCAAGAACAATATCTTTGGAATTTGGAAATTTTTGTTGATATCCAATAGAAAAATCCCTTTTGTCTCTTAGTTGAGGAAGACTTATTATTACCTGTGGACGTTCAACGCAATCAATTTTGAAATTCCAGCAAAAGAATTGATACCATTGAAAATAGTTAAATTCAGCAGTAAAATGATTACCAGTGACAGATAGAAATGAAGAGGATTGGACAACCTTTACTTTTTTTAATGATGACTTAAAGCTCATTGATTTTCATGTGTTCTTGAGCAAGGACCAAAATTTTCTTTCCGAAGACTTGAAAATATTCACCCTAACCCCTCCAGCGGAGCCAAAAATTATTAATTAAAAAAAAAACTGATTTTTTTGTATGTAGATATGATAAGACTGTAGATTAATCGCACTAAAAATGGTATTTTTACCACATTCCCTACCAAAACGATAGAAAGAAGGATTCCTGATGGCTTGCCAAGGAAAACAGTCAAAACATGTTTCACTTGTACTCTTAGTTGCATGCTGGTTTGTTTTGCTTTCCTCCTGCAAGGCTAATCCAATATCAAAGACAGAAATTGAGGCTCTACTCAAATGGAAAGAAAGCCTCCCGGACCAACCAATTCTGAAGTCATGGGTAGCGCACACCAATTCCTCTGCTTCAAGTCCATGCAAATGGCGTGGAATAACATGCAACAATGAAGGAAGCATAACTGAAATAAACCTTGCATACGCAGGACTGAGAGGTAACCTCCAAAACTTAGATTTCTCTTCCTTTCCAAACCTTCTTCACCTTGATCTCAGTGTGAACAAACTCACAGGCACCATACCAACAAACATTGGCACACTTTCCAAACTCCAGTTTCTTGATCTTTCCAAAAATTCCCTCAATGGCTCATTACCTCTCTCTCTTGCTAATCTCACTCAGGTTTATGAGCTTTATGTTTCCCGAAACAATATAACAGGAGAACTAGACCGGCGTTTATTCCCTGATGGATCCAGTCTGTCCAAAACAGGCCTCCTTAGTCTCAAAACTTTTGTCCTACAAGATACTAAGCTTGGTGGTAGAATTCCTGAAGAAATAGGAAATTTGAAATACCTGGTTCAACTTGCCCTTGATAGGAATTACTTTTGTGGTCCAATCCCTCCATCCATAGGTAATTTGAGTCACTTAACCACACTTGTCCTTAACCTAAATGAACTTTCAGGACAAATCCCCGTTAGTTTTGGGAATTTAAAACTAACAGAGTTGTTCCTGTCGAGTAACCAGTTATCTGGTTCTGTACCAGAAGAAATAGGAAACCTTTCTTCGTTAGTTAATCTACAACTGGCTTTTAACAACTTCACTGGCCAGTTACCCCCACAAGTGTGTCAAGGTGGAAAGCTTGCCAACTTTAGTGCAGCCTTTAACAATTTCACTGGTCCTATCCCAGTTAGTCTCAAAAACTGCAGAACCTTGTATAGGGTTCGGCTTGAACATAACCTACTAACAGGATATATAGACCATGATTTTGGAGTGTACCCAGAACTCACTTACATTGATTTGAGTTACAACAGGTTGCGAGGTAAACTCTCACTAAACTGGGGAGATTGCCTAAACTTGACAGCACTGAAACTTGCTGGGAATATGATAAATGGTAAAATCCCCAAAGAGATTGTTCAATTGAGCAAAATGGGATACCTTGACCTTTCTTCCAATCAATTGTCTGGTGACATACCAGCAGAAATTGGAAAGTTATCCAAATTATTAAAGCTAATCTTGAAAGACAACAAGCTTTCTGGTGAGGTCCCTGCAGGAATTGGAGGACTGTCCAATTTGGAGTCTCTTGACCTTTCCATAAACATGCTTGGTGGTCCGATTCCGGATCAAATAGGGGACTGTTGGAAGCTGCAAAGTTTATCTTTGAGCAAGAATTACTTAAATGGGACGATTCCCTACCAAATTGCTAATCTTCGAGCCTTACAGGATCTCGATTTGAGTTTCAATTCACTGATGGGAGGGATACCAACTTGGCTTGGCAGCCTTTCAGATGTGGAATACTTGAACCTATCCAACAATAAGCTCAATGATTCAGTCCCCACTTCACTAGGCAGCATGGTGAGCTTGATAAGCATCAACCTGTCAAACAACAATTTGGAGGGTCCTCTTCCTGAGGGCAAAATCTTTTGGTCTGCCACGCTAGAGGCTTTCAGTAACAACAAAGATTTATGTGGCCAAATCCAAGGTTTGCGACCATGCAATGCCTCAGTTAAAAAGAAGAGTGGCGGAAATATGAAAAGCAAACTTGCAATAATCATTGTTGCTTCCTTTGTTGGTGCATTGTCACTTTCAATTATGTCTATTGGGATTTTTTTATTTCTAGAAAAGAAGCTCTCAAGAAATATGCTGAAAGATGAAAGCACATCGAAGAGTGAAAATCCATTCTTGACATGGTACTTTGATGGGAAGACCATGTTTGAAGACATCGTGGAAGCTTCAGAAAACTTTGATGACAAGTACTGTATTGGGGTGGGGAGAACTGCAAAAGTATATAAAGTGGAAATCCCAGGCACTCAAGTGTTTGCTGTGAAGAAGCTGAGGTCCATGGCCGAAGGCACAGAGACTGAAAATATAAAAAGTTTTACTAATGAGGTAGCTGCTTTAACAAAAATAAGACACCGAAACATTGTGAAGCTTTTGGGGTTTTGTTTCCAAGAAGTGCACTCATTTTTGGTCTATGAGTTCATGGAAAGAGGAAGCTTAGTTGATATGTTGTGCAGCGAAGAAGGAGCAAAGGAGCTAGACTGGGCAACTAGGGTAGGAGTAGTTAAAGGTGTTGCCTATGCTTTATTTTATATGCATCATGATTGTGTTCCACCAATAATTCATCGTGACGTCTCAAGCAAGAATATTTTATTGAGCTCAGACCTTGAAGCCTATGTCTCTGATTTTGGCATTGCAAAGTTCTTGAAGCCTGATTCGTCTAATTGGACAACAATTGCAGGCACTTACGGCTATCTCGCCCCAGGTAAGCTTTACAGCTTCTCTCTAATGGTTTTTTTGCTTGAATCGAACGTGCTCTTTTTAAGACTTTGATTTATGTCCATTCTGATTGCTATACACGTGCATTTTCTTTCTTGTTATATATTAATGAAGTGATTAAATTCACATCTTATTGGTGGCTTTTTTTTTGGCTAATTTTAAGTGGGGGTGCATCAAACTTTTATCAGATATCAAACAGCCACTTAGCTTTATATATATATATATATATATATATATATATATATATATATATATATATATATATATATATATATTCATTCATCTATTTTTTTTCTACAACTTCCATTTGTTGTACACCGCGTTTGATTTTTTGCAGAGTTTACTTACACAATGGCAGTAACTGAAAAATGCGACGTTTATAGTTTTGGTGTTTTGGTGCTTGAAGTTCTTATGGGAAAACACCCAGGCGAACTCATAACCAATATACATTCCTCAACTGGTACAAGCATCTCCCTTAAAGATGTGTTAGATGATCGTCTCTCACCTCCCACAAGTCAAAAGATTGCTGATGAATTAGCTCTAATGCAGAACTTATCACTTTCATGTTTAAGTACCAATCCTCAATCTCGCCCAACCATGCGTAATGTGTGTAGGCAGCTGGAGATACAGGCTGCTAATGACTAAAAATCATCTTAGTCTCTCTTGACTATTGCCCTATGTGGGCATTTATTATTTGTTATGCGTGTAAAACCAATAAAAATATGTGACGCATATAATGAACGCAGACAATGCATCATGTGAGAATGAATTGTTAATTTTCCTTCTATGCATCACATGTTGAGGATCTTTTGAATAAATTCAATGTGAATTGGAGTCTGGCAGAGTTTGACTGGAATGCAATTTCTAAAGGTACAAAAACTTTCTCCGATAAGTATCAAAGCAAACTTAAAATTTCTCTCTCTCTGTACAGCTAAACTTTAACCAACTTTAACCATATCCTTAAATCAACAAAGTGTTCATCCAACACACCATATTCATGCAACTGAATTAGACTCTATTTGAGTGCTTACTTTAAAATGAAAAACATAAATTATTTTACTTACCAAAATAATTGGTGTTTTGGGAAATGAGGGAAATTGAGCAATACCACTAAGCTAGCTATAAAGACTGTTGGTTATCCTTTTCAAAAGAAAAAAAAAAAGATTGTTGGTTATCTTCTGAGAAAAAAATGAGAACAAAAGAAAACATTGCTCTTTAGCTTAAGTAAAAATGTGAGAATGTTTGTGAATCATTCAGTAGAAAAAACAGAGAATGTTTATGAATCATAAATCTATATCTAGAAGAGAGAGTGTGAAAGAGTGCCTATCTGCTATAGGACAAAGCCCAAGCCTACTAGAAACTGGCCTCAACCCAGCCCAAAATTGAAACTAACTCTGAAATTAAATCAACATTTCTTTTGAATTGATTTCATTGATTGAAAATATCAAAACTAAAACTAGAATAACATGATATTGCACCATACATACATATAATTTTATTTTATTTATTTTTTTGGTTTAGAGTTGGCAAGGAATTATGCTCTGTTTGTTTCAGTATCAACGTTTTTTGGAAAATGGTTCATTTTTCAAAGAGCATTTTCTAGAAAACTATATCATTTTCCAGTACTTGGTAATGACCTTGAAAATGAGTTTGAGAATGTTTTCTAGTATTTGGTATGCAAATCTTTATTTTTATTTTTTACATTTCTTGTGTAATTTAAAACATGTGTATTATGTAAATCAACTAATGTAATTAGTATAAATAATAATAAAAAACCAATAATGAATTTGGTTTTCATACTAAAATTTTGACAATAGATACAATCAAAATTAGTTGTCAAATTTTCATGATCTTTACCACTCATTTTGCTCATATATATCGACGGAAACGTCTACACACACACATACATACATACATACATACATACATACATACATATATATATATATATATATAAACTATTTGTCTATATACATAAAATTAACAGGGGAATACATTTTTAATAAGTATAAATTACAATAATTTTTAATTGTCTACTCTTTTTGCTAGTACACTAATTGTCTACTATGATCAACCACAAGTCTTTAATATTATTCAAAATTATGTATTCATATAATTTATCTACATAATATATCATTACTACATAGTATCTGCATAATGTATCTATCAACGAAAAAGATTATCCTATGTAAAAGCAATTTAGAGCCATATAGGTACTGTGTTTAAAATTTTTGTCTTTCACTTCATTCATTCATTCATTCTTCTTTTTTATTTTTTATATTTTTATTTTTTTAGCATTTTTATGTGCAAAAAAAACTTCTACATGGAATTCATCAAACCAAAAATTTCTTAGAGAAAAAAAAAATCAAGTTTGAAATTCAAAGTAAAGAATTGGGATTTTGGTAGAGAGGAATGAAATAATTATTGCTGCAAATATGTTATCTTTTGCAAGTTGGTAGAGATGAATGAATAATTATTGAGCAAGAGGGAAATAAATCTACTCAGAGAACTGCGTTATAAAGGGGAAGAGAAATATGGTGAGAGAGTGAGGGAGAGAGATCTATGGAAGAGGAGAGACCAGAGTTAGTGACAGTGAGGGTATGAGGAAAGAAAAAGAAAATGGAAGAGAAAAAGGGTGAGAGAGTGTACTGTGAGAGAGAGATTGTTTTCCAATTTTTTTTTTTGAAAAACAATCTATAAAAAACAAGCTTTATTTTTATTAGGATTTTTCATTGACTAAAGATAGTTTTCTGTTGACCAGTTTTTTTTTGTGCTACTAAACACTGAAAAATGTGAAAAACTATCTTTACAGAAAGTTTTCTAGCAAAACAAACAAAGAGTTAGAATCAATATATTATATAACTTCTTAGTCATAATAATTTTCACGCAATATTTTACAATGATTGATGTGACAAGTATTTAATGGTGGATAAACCAATAAAAACATATCAACTCAGTTGTAGTAAAAAAAAAAAAAAAAACCCTCACACAAGCATTACTTTTGTTTCTTAAAAAAAAAAAAATTGTAGTAAAAAAAAAGTTGTGAAAATTAATGTATTAGTATTACTTTGAAATTAGAATTCAGCCCAAAATGGTCCATAAAAAGCCCAACCCAACACAGTTGGGTACACCCCTGTCTTGGCCCAAAAATGAATCAACGTTAAATTTTTTCAGAGAACCGAAACGAAAAGCATTTTCCCGCCTTTCACACACACAGTACACAGCTCATAGATCCAAACATTTTTCACTTTCAAAATTCAAACCCCTCTCTCTCACTTCACTTCCCCCAAACACAAAAAAAAAAAAAAAAAAACCAAATCCACTTCTAGGGTTTCGAATTTTGATCTCCAAAACCCTAAAATTCCCTTCCCATTCACTCTCTAGGGTTTTTTTGGTGAGACAATGCACATCAAGGAGATATGCTTGGAAGGGTTCAAATCCTACGCGACGAGAACCGTGGTCCCAGGGTTCGACCCGTTCTTCAACGCCATTACGGGTCTCAACGGGTCCGGCAAGTCCAACATCCTCGACTCGATTTGCTTCGTGCTCGGGATCACGAATTTGCAGCAGGTTAGGGCTTCGAATCTTCAGGAGCTCGTGTACAAGCAAGGCCAAGCTGGAATTACTAAGGCCACTGTGTCCATCGTCTTCAATAACTCTGACCGGACTCGGAGCCCGCTCGGGTACGAGGACCACCGCGAAATCACTGTTACTCGACAGGTTCGGTTTCCTATTTCGTAATTACTTTGTAATTATTTTTCAATTATTATGTTTTAGGTGATTTATTTTTAGAATAATGTGTGGAAATTATGTTTTTGATTAATATGGTTGATAAATTATTGGCGATAGCTTAAGTTGTTAAGAAATGATGAATTTAATTATTTAACTTTGGAATATGTTATAACCCGTGTTTGATTGTACTCGTTAAGGAAGAATTGAGTGGGTCTCGTAAAAGAAAATGTACAAATAACCACTTTAAGTGAATTATAATAAAAAAACTCGACAGGTTTCGTTTGCTATTTTCTAGGTTGCACTGACACGGCATTTTTGCCAACGTACCGGTGTCTGACACGTGTCGGACACGGTGCCGGTAAGACTCGCTGGACACCGGTGTCCAAGCGGTGTCTTTTTTTTTTTTGACACGGCACCGACGCGGCGCCAACGCGGAGGACACGCCAGCAGTGGAACAAAAACAAAACAAAAACCGACACAGCCCATAAGTGAGAAGTGAAAATAGGAAAGTCGGTGAGCTCCCTCTGTCCCTCTGTTCCTTCTGATCTCTCTCTGTCTCGGCGTGGACAGGTCCGAGCTTCTTCTCTTCTCTCTTTCTGTTTCGCGATTTTTTTTTTCTTTCTTTTATCTGCTGTCTGCTTAGGACCTTTGGTTTGGTGTACTGTGGCGTGTTATATTTATAACAGCCAAAGCTTTTTTTTATTTTTTATTTAAATCCCACTCACTGTGTTATACGTTGCTGTGTGTGTGTATATATATATATATATATATTTTTTTTTTTCTTTACTCAACCTTGCCTTCTAAATTATAATGTTTATTATGAATTTAGTGATTTTTGTTTTTGTGTGTCCTGTTATAGTTTTATTTATTTATTAAAGTTAAATATTGTAGGTGATTTTACTAAAGCTTGTTTTTGTGAATTTTGTTTTTGTGTGTCATGCTTATTTCCTTTTATGTTTTTTGTTTGATATTGAATGTAGCTTATTTAAACTTTTAGTTTGTACTCTAAACATTTTATGTGTATTATTGTACTACTTTGGGTGTTAATTTACTTATTTGTAGTTCGAACATAATTTAAATTCTAGATATAAACGTATTTTATGTTTAAAAATATTTAAAAATATGCCTAAATATAAAATTTAATTAATTATTTAATTGCCGTGTCCATGCCGTGTCGTGTCTTTGTTTTTCAAAAATTGCCGTATCACCGTATCCGTGTCCGTCTCCGTCTCCGTGCATCATAGGCTATTTTGCAGTTAGTTTGTGACTAATTATGTTAAATTTTGGGTAATTATATGGATTATTATGTTTTAGGTGATTTATTAAATTTTGGATTAATAAAGTTGAAAATTTGTCAGTTATCACGAGAGCTTAATTGTAGTGTAATAATGATGGTGTAAATTTGGATTTTAAGCTTGTGGGTTTTTTTTTGTTTGGATAATAGCATTTCATAAGTGTAGTTGTGGATAATATGGATTAGGATCAAAAGTGCAAGATGTAAATGTTCGTGGGTTTCAGTGCTAAATTGCTAACTGTTTTGCAAGTGGAGTTATTTGTTTAAAATGGTAATTGTATTTAGTGGGGCTTATGAATAGGATTTCTAGTGCAAATGTATGAGCTTTGGGCCATCAAGTGCTAGTGAGCGTGTTTGGTTCTTTAAGAGTGGTTACTTGAGCTCTGCTTCTAATGGCACTTCCTTCTTGCACAAGTATGGGTGGAGGGTAAGGTCATGGAAAACAGAAAAAGAAACAGCTGTCAGTTTGTGCAATACTGCTTGAGGTTGGTGCCATATTCAAATTGCCCCTTTGAGGATCATGCTTAGGTGAGGGCAATGTTGGGAAATGGCCTTTTTATAGTGCTGTTTTGGCGAATTTGGTGATGGATCCATTTTAATAAGCTAAGTACAATTGTGATGTGCTATTGGATTTTAGTGTGTAATTAATGTAACTTTTTCTAAAATGAAGTCAATGAATGGTATATCATTCTGTGCTTACAAAGTTACCAATGAAAAATTAGTTCTTTTGTTTAATGTCCTACTTTACACACCATCTGAGTATATCATAAGTTAATGGTGAATCTTTTTTTTAATATTTTTAATAAGATATATATTTTATTATATTTTTTGAGCATATATTGTTATATCCTGCAGATTGTGGTTGGTGGAAGGAACAAATATTTGATCAATGGAAAACTTGCCCAGCCTAGTCAGGTTCAGAATCTTTTCCATTCGGTGCAGCTTAATGTTAACAATCCACATTTTCTTATAATGCAAGGGCGTATTACCAAGGTTTTAAATATGAAACCCCCCGAGATCCTGTCCATGCTTGAAGAGGCTGCTGGGACAAGAATGTATGAGACAAAGAAAGAGTCTGCATTGAAAACACTCGAGAAGAAGCAGAGTAAGGTTGATGAGATCAACAAGCTTCTTGACCAGGAAATACTGCCTGCTTTGGAGAAGTTGAGGAAAGAACGGACGCAGTATATGCAATGGGCGAATGGCAATGCTGAGTTGGATAGACTTAAAAGGTTTTGCATTGCTTACGAATTTGTTCAAGCAGAGAGGATTAAAGATAATGCAGTATGTGGGGTGGAACAGGTAAAGGCCAGGATTGCCGAGACTGATGACAATATGGGAATTATGAGGGCAGAAATACAGGAGATGGAGACTGAAGTATCAAAATTGACTGCTGAAAAGGAAGCAAGTATGGGTGGGGAGGTTAAATCTTTGTCGGAGAAAGTAGATGCTATTTCTCAAGATCTTGTGAGGGAAGTGTCTGCACTGAACAATAAAGAAGACACTCTCAAAAGTGAAAAAGAAAATGCTGAAAAGGTAACTGAGTTTCACTTCTCAAACTCACTTTATTCTTTTGTATTTTCAAGCTTTGTGTATTTGTAAAAAAATAAAGGGTTCACATTCTCTGCTCTTTCTGTTCCATCGTATCTCCTCCCATTCCCTTATTCCTTGCCAATTTTGTGAATATTGTAATTAGATTTTATGTTTTGATGTCTCCAGATTGTTAATAATATTGAAGATTTGAAGCATTCTGTGGAAGAGAAGGCCTCTGCTGTTAAAAAGGCTGAAGAAGGGGCAGCTGATCTGAAAAAGAGATTTGAGGAACTTACTAAGAGTTTGGAGGAGTATGAAAATGATTACCAGGTATTTATGCTTACATTGTGTGTGCTATTCCATTGACATTGGTACTGCTTTCAGTTGATTGGAAATCAGATTGCATTTTTGAATTTGATTATGTAAAACTATGGTTAGGGTGTATTAGCTGGCAAGAGCAGTGGAAATGAGGAGAAATGCCTTGAAGATCAACTAGGTGATGCCAAGGTAGCTGTTGGAAGTGCTGAAACAGAATTGAAACAGTTGAAAACAAAAATAAGCCACTGTGAGAAGGAGCTGAAAGAGAAAAGACGTCAGTTAATGTCAAAACGTGAAGAAGCTGTTTCTGTGGAGAAAGAGCTTAAGGCTAGAACAAGTGATGTTGAAAATGTTAAGAAGGCATTAGAGTCTCTTCCATATAAAGAGGGACAGATGGAGGCATTACAAAAGGTTGCTATGGTTATATCCACCACTTATATAGTATATAAACCTCAATTTAGTCAATAATTCTGTAAATTAAAATATTTCTTCAGGATCGTGCATCTGAGTTGGAGCTGGTGCAGAAGTTGAAGGATGAAATACGTAATCTATCAGCACAATTAGCAAATGTTGAGTTCACATACCGTGACCCTATGAGGAATTTTGATAGGTCAAAGGTAAAAGGTGTGGTGGCAAAGCTTATCAAAGTAAGGGATAGCTCCACGATGACTGCCTTAGAGGTTAGAATGCATGATACATCATTGTTCGTTTCATATCTGGAATTTGGTAAGTCGACTCTTACAAATTTAGTGAACTTTCAGGTTACTGCTGGTGGAAAGTTGTTTAATGTTGTTGTAGACACAGAAAATACTGGGAAACAATTGCTTCAGAATGGTGATCTTCGAAGAAGAGTGACAATTATACCTTTGAACAAAATACAATCCCACCTTGTTCCCCCAAGGGTTCAACATACTGCTGTTAGATTGGTTAGTCACTGCATTAATTTTTCTCCACAGTCTAACATCTTTGTCAGATAAATTGTTGTGGGAATAATACTATTCTTTCAATTTTAGGTAGGCAATGATAATGCAGAACTGGCTCTTTCCTTGGTTGGCTATGAGGAGGAGTTGAAGGTGTGTTTCCAATGTGCCCATTTGATTTGATGTTTTAAGCCTCAAAACTGCGAGCTGCTTATTTTGAATTGTTGATGCATTTTTCTGTGGAATTATTGTTAAACATTCAAGTAATTAGTGGTAAGGTTTGTGATGCATTTTTCTGCACCTAAACAAATTTGGGTGCTGAAGTTTGTTGCATGTATTTTTCATTTTGGTTGTTTGCTAGTTACAAACAGCAGATGCATAGACTTGTGATCAACTTCTGTACCTTTTCTTTATCCTTTCATGGATGAGTTGAATATACATTTCATCAAATTCTAAAAGTTTGGGTACTGTAAATTGCAGACTGCTATGGAATATGTATTTGGTTCAACCTTTGTTTGCAAGACCGTTGATGCTGCAAAGGAGGTACGCTCCTTTTTGGCTCTTTTTTCATCTAGGGCATCAATTCAAGAGCTTGATTCAACTCATGGTGGTTGTCCTTGCTTTGGTGATGGCATGTTCACATCTTTTATTTGGTGTTCTAGTAGTCTTGACAAAAATGCTTGACTTTCACATTGTTATACAATTTTAAGAAATTCTTTTATTTGTTTATAAATCAATCTTAAACATGGTTGGACACAAGTGTTGTGACCTAAAGTGTCTGAAATGCCAAATTATCTGATGTTTCCCCTTCTAATTTTTGTCACTTTTTATGTTATTGTTCTTGGTACTTTTTGAGAAGTGTAAATGAGGTAATCATTATAACATTGGTATCTAGCTCTGTTGGACATGCTTTTCCGATGATGCCTTTTCATTTATTTATTTATTTTTAAAATTGAGATTTCTCAATCATTAGTTGCACATTGCATTTTCTTATGGCTTTGCCAAATTTGACTTGCACTTTGTTGATTGTTTCATAGGTTGCTTTTAATAGGGAAATTCGCACCCGAAGTGTCACTCTTGAAGGGGATATATTTCAGCCAAGTGGTCTTTTGACTGGTGGAAGCCGCAAGTAAGTCACTATTTTTACTTGTGCTCTAGTTGATAGTTGTCTCAGGCATGCTTAAATGTATTGCAAACATTTTCTCTCTAATAAGATTCATAGGTTTCCTGACTAATTATATAGAACCAATATTGTTCTTTTGCATGGTTTGTTTGCTTTGCCTACGAACTCAAAGCTATTGTTATTTTATGCTTGTTAGAATATGCTTTTAAGTATTTGTGTCTTCTTCTTTATAGATGTTCTAGATGACCTTTTAAAATAACCATTTGTTGCTTTAGGGGTGGTGGTGATTTGTTAAGGCAACTGCATCATTTGGCAGAGGCTGAATCAAAACTTTATACACATCAGAAAATGTTGTCTGAAATTGAAGCAAAGGTAACAGCCTATCGTCTTTGCCAGAATAAAAGTTACTTGTGATTATCAGGGAAATTTCTTTATGCGTACACTTTTAACGATGTGTGTTACATTTCGGTCTTTGCATTAATAGTTAATTGGAGGAATCCAAGTTCTCCAAGTTCTTTTTAACATGATTAAAGACTTATAATTATGTGGGCCATATGAGTGCATTCATATCCTTGATGTTTGATATGTTTATCCATGACAAATGCATTTTGCTTGTTCTAAGTAGAGTTGGAAATAGTTTGCAATCAAACAGTTTGCAGTAAACATTTTCATTAGAGAATTGCTCCACCTGTCACTTGTCAAAATAATCCTTGTTAGCATAAAAAAGAAGTTTAGCTAGACAAAAAAAAAAAAAGCCCTTGGTGCTGAACCTGCTCTGAAGTTATTAGTGTCTTTGCTGTATTGTCACCTACATTCATAAAGATAAACACAATGGCTAATAATAAAGATGACGGTAGAAATGTTTTTTAATGTGATACATTTATGAACCCATGCTTTATTTGTGCTTGGTGTCTGGATTTGGAAGCATTGTGTGCCCAGCATTGTGCATTTTTTATTGGGATGCAGAATGCAAAATATATGCCTATCTTCACAGTACGCTTTTTAGTGTTGGAGTGCAACACTTATGTCAATCCAACAATTCATTGGGGTTGAACACGTAAATTCTTAGTTGTCATAGTCTCATGTAGAGCCACATCTCATGAAAGGCATGGCAATCTCACTGCCTACAACCATTTCCTTTTGATCATCCCCTTATGCCTTTAGTGTGTTCAATTTGTTTTTTTTTTTTTTTTGGATGGTGTGGAACCTCACCAAGGAAGGGCCCTTTGGACCCACCCTTGGGGAGTAAACTGTAAACTATGGATACATGACCCCACCCACTAGTACCGTGGATAAGGTAATTTAGGGAAACTCCTAGTGGGGATTGAATCCAGGAGGTTTGGGTCTCCAGCTTGTCCCAAGCCTCCAACCACTAGGCTGCACCCTGATGGGTTCAAATCACTTTGTTATACTGTTGCAGTTAATAGATTTAGCGAACCATATTATTTCTCAATGCAAAATTTACTTTTTTCATTGCAACATGTACTTGTGTTATTTTTATTTTGAAGAGTACATGGATTTTATATAATTAGGTTGAATTGATACTTTATAAGCTATATTCATGTTTTTGTATCTTGTTACCTCTAGTCCTCTATTATCTTTGATCAGTCATTTTATTTTTTGGTGTATTGAACCTGTTGTGGTTTCGTAGCTATTACTATTATTGTTTTCATTTCCTACACATGGACTCTTGAAGTGCATGTTTATCTTTTGAAGGCTTATAGCTGTATGCAAATTTTGAAGTTCTTTGTTTGTTTCCGGCTTCTTGTCCTCACATTGCAGATTGCACAACTCATGCCTCTTCAGAAAAAGTTCACCGACCTTAAAACACAGTTGGAGCTTAAATCATATGACCTTTCATTATTTCAGGGCAGGGCTGAGCAAAATGAGCATCATAAGGTTCTGCTTATTTCTGTCTCTCATATGTGGCCTATATACTTATGAATAATATTTTGGTTTGATATTTGTTTTTGGGCGCAATCTAGCTTGGTGAATTAGTGAAGAAAATCGAGCTGGAGCTTGAAGAAGCAAAATCTGCGGCTAAGGAAAAGCAACTTGTATATGAAAACTGTGTAAATACAGTTTCATTGCTTGAGAAATCTATCAAGGAACATGGTGATAATCGGGAGGGCAGGCTCAAGGATTTGGAGAAAAAGATTAAGGCAGTAAAAGCTCAAATGCAGTCATCTTCAAAAGCTGTCAAGGTACGTTGCTGAGTTTTCTTATAATATTGCGTATGATCTTTAGGTATGCCTGCCTTCTATCTTCATCATCCTACTATTTTCCAATGTGTGACAGTCGAAGTATAATTACTTTTCACAACCTACTCTTACTGATTGTGATGGTCAAATATTGTTTTGCATTGGCTAGTTCAAGTTCTATTGCAATGAAATTTTCTTTTGTCCCACTCTTCCTCCTCCAGAAACAAAAGAACCCAGTGGGCACGTAGTATCCGTTTGGATACAAATTATAATTGCTGCGTTTTGCTTTTGCGTTTTCTCCCTTTTTTTTTTTTTTTTTTTCCTGCGGTGACAAAATGTGCAGTGCGTGCAATGTTCACACACTTTTTCAGCAATTTTTTTTATTAAAAATGGGTCCCGTAGTACTATTCACACATTTAAAAATTATTTTGCTACAGTATTTTCAGTTTTCAGCAATAAATTTTATCCAAACGGACCCGTAAAAACCTCAAGGAGGTACCTATAACACTCCTTGAGGTTTCTACCGATAAGAGTAATTTCACAAGTCACATATCGTCATGGAACTTATAAATTATCTTCCATTTACTTCATTAACTAAAAATTGTTATAGGTTATTTAGTCAATAATCATTATGTTATTATTAGAAGAAATGTCATTAAGGATGGGGAAGTCAGATGATAGTCAAAACATAGAATATTTGGTGATGCTGACATACATGTAGACGTCTTGGCCTCATGGTTATTTCATAAATCTTTGGGTAGCTAAATAGTATTGTCATTTACTAAGTGTTAATGCCATTTGCTTCAGGTGTCTAATAAGTGCTTGGTTCTTGCTCTTTAACTTCTTGTCACATGTTTTTGTTGGCTAGTAGGGGCATGAAAATGAAAAGGAGAGACTTGTTATGGAAATGGAAGCTGTTGTACAGGAACGTGCCTCCTTGGAGGCTCAACTAGTTTCTTTGAGAACACAAATTGACAGTCTCACTGCTGAATTAGAGGAACATAAAGCCAAGGTAAACACAGATACTTTGACAAATTATGTGGTGTTGAAATTACCGTCTCATGCTTCTTTGTTGCAGGTTGCTGCCACTAGGAATAATCATGATCAAGCTCAATCCAAACTCAATTTGATTCGACAGAAAATGAAGGAATGTGATTCCCAAATTAGTTGTATACTTAAAGACCAGCAGAAACTTCAACATAAACTTAGTGAGACTAATCTTGAGAGGAAGAAGATGGAAAATGAGGTAATTTGCTTTTTTATCTGCACAGTATGCCCCTATAACTTGATATACTGAATCAATCGGCTTTTGGTTTTCTGAATTAGGTCAAACGAATGGAGATGGAACAGAAAGATTGCTCTACAAAGGTAGACAAACTTATTGAGAAGCATGCTTGGATTGCACCTGAGAAACAGCTATTTGGAAGAAGTGGGACTGATTATGATTTCACATCTCGTGATCCTATTAAGGCAAGGGAAGAACTTGAGAGACTGCAGGTGGAACAATCTGGGTGTGTGTGACTTAGAAAATTCATTGCTTTTTTAATTGATTATTATTATCTTCTTGGTTATTTTTATGTTCTTCTATTAGTAGTTTTTCCCCAATAATTTATTGACTTTCATCACACAAAGTGGCGATCATATATTTGTTCTTGTTTCATCTATGAAGCCTTGAGAAAAGGGTGAACAAGAAAGTTATGGCAATGTTTGAGAAAGCAGAAGATGAGTACAATGACTTGATGTCCAAGAAAAACATCATTGAGGTTTGTACCCCTGATCTGTCTGAAGTTATACTTTGATTTCTCTTCACTTAATATAGGTTTGTTATTCCTAGAACGACAAGTCCAAAATCAAGAAGGTCATTGAAGAGCTAGATGAGAAGAAGAAGGAAACACTAAAAGTTACTTGGGTAAAAGTTAACAGGTAAGTTGTGTTTTATTTGAGATCTATTTTTTAAGTTGTAGTGGAGATTGGAACTAGTAATCTATCTCCTCCATGTATTTTGATGTTTCATCTGGTTGTTATTTCTCAAAGCTTTGATCAGACTTACTTTCAGAAATTTGTCCATTTTCTTCAGTGACTTTGGATCCATATTTTCTACCCTATTGCCTGGAACCATGGCAAAGCTAGAACCTCCTGAAGGATGCAGCTTCCTTGATGGTCTTGAGGTTCGTGTTGCATTTGGATCTGTTTGGAAACAATCCCTGTCAGAACTCAGTGGAGGCCAACGATCTCTACTTGCTCTTTCTCTAATCTTGGCACTGCTACTCTTTAAACCAGCTCCGCTTTACATATTGGATGAGGTACTTAATTCTTCCAAATGATTTGATATACCCTTGATAATCCTACTACTATTGGATTAGTCAATTGGGACACCTCTATCATAATTCTTTCAACTTAACTAATCTTTAATCCAACTTACAGAAAAAAAAAATCTGTGTGATTTGCAAATTAATAGCTATGGCTTTTCATTATCTTGTACCCATACATACACATGAGACCTTCCATACTTAGTTTTCTTGTATAAAAAGTAGTTCTCGGATCTACAAACAATTTGATTCTTAAGTTGTTATACAGGTTGATGCAGCTCTTGATCTAAGCCACACGCAGAACATAGGGAGAATGATAAAAACTCACTTTCCACACTCCCAGGTTTGATGACTTGTTTGTGGTGCATGGGATGTTTTATGTTTTTTTTTCTTCTCTTCCACTTCATCTTTGTAAAATATAAAGCATAAAAGTAATATAATATAAAGCATATCAAATTTATAAAGCTTAGTGTTTTATTTTTAATCTGTTTAAAGCAGAAGTTTTGAAACACAGTGAAACATATATTCTTTTTGGCCCTCTTGAACACTGTTGTTCAACACTTTTTGGTCCCATATATATGTTGTTTACTTGGCTGTTGGTAATTTAGAGGTGAGTTGCCATAACTTCATATAGTGTGTATACTTTTTTTAAATGCATGTATTCTGCTTGGACACTTGCCAATTCTATCTTAAAAGATGGTCAATATTCTTGCTTGGATCAATATTTACTCAATTTTCATAGTATAAATGCTTGACTCAAGAAAGCAGAAAAAAGGAATCACAATGTTTTTAAGATCTTAAAAAAACCAATGAGCTATAGCTCAACTACCACTCCTTCCTCTTATGTGTAACTTACAAAAAAGAAGTAGACGATCTTGAAAGTAAAACATTTTGCTATGTATGCTTCTGCAAAACATGATATGGTATATGTGATACGAGTGAAATGAAGGATAAATGTAGTATGAATTGCATTTTAATTGTATTATAATGAAGGATAAATGTAGTATTATGAAACTTTGATTTAAATTTTAATTACATTATATGATACAAGGCACATTGGGCTAGAATATGCAAAATGCATTCCATTTGTAAGTCATATGCAAATTTTAATAACAATAATTTCTGAAAATTTTTCTTCTGAAAATTTTGCTTGAAAAAACTATTGAATTCTTGATTCAATGGTACTAAACAATATAGTAAAGCATCCCTAGCAGGGGGTGGGGGATGCTAGTTTACAAGTCTTCTTTACAAGTTCTATGCGTACATTAACATGGCAACTGCCATGTCATGTCATGTGTTGCATCCTACTCTTACTGAAAAAATGAGAAGATTCTTTTCATCAAATAGCAATGCATTAATGCTTAAATATCTTTGAGGAAACATATGCTGAAGAATGAGGTGTCAAATACATTAAATTTGATAATAAAACTTGTTAGATAAAATCAGCTTTCTGTTACCTTTAGCCTGGTTTGAGTAATCTTCTTCTCTTTTGTTTTTTGCTTCTGCAGTTTATTGTGGTCTCATTGAAAGAAGGCATGTTCAATAATGCTAATGTTCTTTTCCGAACAAAATTTGTGGACGGTGTTTCTACTGTTCAAAGGACAGTTGCAGCTAAATAGAGAAAGTGATTGCTGTTGTCTTAGCATTTAATTCTAGTAAGTTTTTTCTTTTTCTCCCTTTTTTTGGAGAAAAATATTATTATTGGTTATTATTTTTTCCCTGATAGCTCATGCATTCCATAGGATTTGAATCCATAACCTTATTCAACACCCTATTTTTATAGGTTGGAAGTGTCCTTAGACCCAAAGGTCATTGGCTTATCATGCTTTTATTTTTGTTTACTCTTCAGTATTTTTCTAGCAGCTATCTCCTAGAAGTATTTAGTTTATGAAAATTCGACCTGAAGTCTCTGGTTAAATATTTTCCCAAATTAAGTATTCATATACCATGTGAGTCATGTAACCATGTCAATGGGGTTAGTTAATAACACTGAAGAAATCAGCCGATGGCAGAGTTATACATTGTTCCTACTTCCTAACCATTCAATTCATGATCTCTCTGGAGATTTTGAAGTAATTCTAATATTTAAGATCCAGCCATACCTCATATTCTTATAATTTATAAATTATAGTTTGAATATGTAAAATTCAAAGATGTGTTTTTTAAGTCAGTGGAGTAAAATTACTTTTACTTATCTCAAAAAAAGTAGAAGAATGAGAAAAAGATTCAATCATGTTGCTGGTAGTGCTTATAATGCTTGCCTTGTGGATGTCTCACCTGTTTTTATACTTTTTTAAAAAGAAAGAAAGAAATAAATAAAGACTACCCACTTAAACTATAAAGGAAAAGGTATCCCACTTAAAACAGCCTTGTCAAAAGATAAGGTATCCCACTTAAAACACCCTTGTCAAAAGATAAGGTATCTTACTTTTGCATTAGAGGTTTAGATTCCAATCTTGACTAATATTAGATGTTTAATATTAACTCTTTAAAATACTATTCTAATTGTCAATCTTTCTTATAGTTGTTCGTATGGCTATATGACATTCAAGCTGATGAGAGCTATGCATTTTGCAGCTACCTCTTTAATCCAGGCCGGTAAAGTTTGTTACTGCGAAATGGAACTCTTGATATATAATTTGTATATTTGCTGTTGTATTCCCAACACTGTATATTTCCTGAATCCAATGTTGACCAACCTCTTGTTGGATGTACATCATGTTGTGCCTCTTTCTCTAAGACCTGCAGTCTCTAAAGCCTATTAAGCAATTTTTTAAAATCCTTTCAGGTTTTGAAGTTGTCCTTTTGAGATACATCACTAAAGAATAGTGCTATGTTGTAGTCCTTGATTTTGGCTAATTAGATTTTTTTTTTTAAAAAGATTGGTTGAGCAAGAAAGACATCGAATAAGCAGAAAATGAAAGCCTAGTAGCCCTATTGAGACTTGAGTGACAATTAGCCAGACGCAATTTTGGATTACGGCATTGGAGCTTAGTAATCGAATTCCAAAGGAATTCCAGAACAGGAAAACGTGATGTC
The DNA here is from genome assembly GCF_040712315.1 of Castanea sativa. Lineage (NCBI taxonomy): Eukaryota > Viridiplantae > Streptophyta > Magnoliopsida > Fagales > Fagaceae > Castanea > Castanea sativa. The sequence goes on along the minus strand of NC_134024.1, from coordinate 4,634,268 downwards.
TAGTAATCAAATAACCGAGTTAGGTCAAGAACAATATTGTTAAAATTTGTATATACTTCGTTGGATTCCTTTACAAAAAAAAAAAAAAAAATCTTTTGCTTCTTTATGGCAGAAGATTTGGTTGTACATTTCGGTGGAGGTCAGTGCAATCGATGACATTCCAGAAAAAGAAAAGGAAATGATGCCATTGAAAATAAAAGTAACTTTCGATGAGATAAGAAAGTAGGAGGCAAATTCCTTTTTTTTTTAAAAAAAACTTATTTATTTTACTAAGTGATCTTTAGACTATATACTTATATAGCCTATATATAATACCATGCCCTAGAGAATAGAGATGCGTTCATATACCAAAACGATGGCCTCTAAGAAGTTCATCACTTGGGGGCTTCTCTTCGTTTTGATGTTTCTGTTGGCCTCAGAAGCGGCATCCAGGAAAGTACTTGTGACTTCCGAGCTTGGCAATTCAAGTAACTCTGTTCTTATTCTTGGTTTTTATTTTCAGTTTGCTTCTTTGTATTATTCTCATTTGATTAAGATGAATCGAGTGAAAAAGAAAAAGAAATAATTTTAGCATATTTGCTTTAAAGCTATTTTTGGTGGGTTAAGAGTGGAATTGTGGAAACACACACTCTCTCATAACACTGGGTTAAAAAAATAAAACGACTTTGAAAATTTCAATAGAAATATGATCACAAGTCAATGATATTTCATACTCTTATCAAAAGCGATTACTATATTTTCTGCTTGGATATATTTTTAATATTGAATGTAACTTTTATATAATTTTTTTAAAGCACCTTTCATATACTTCTTTACATTGAAAGACAGTGACGTTAGAGATACTACGAATTTCTTAATAAACTAGTATGTTAACTTTTAAATATACAAAAAAAAAAAAAGTCATTGCATGTGGTTCATGTTTAAACAAAGAACAATTTGAAATTAATCAAGGACATTCATAACAGATTTCATTGCAGTGAGCTAGAATGAGTGGTAAGCAATCCAACAAATTATCCAACAACCCAAATCAACACCAACCATGATAAAAACTTCAAAAATATACCTACATCCAACAAACCCACTAATAAGTGTGTCGATGTAGTTTTGAGAGAGATTATTGTTAAATTGACATATCAGAATGTAAGCTTTTTTATTCTTTAAAAAAAAAAAAGAAGAAGTCTGTAAGCCTTTTCATTTAAAGGTTGTAATTTGAAATTTTTATTTTTGCAATATTATTGTCTTGTTCTTTTAGGGCTGAAATTTCCGGTGCATCCATCAGCACCAACAGCCGCGATCATTTATGGGGTAGGTTATGGTAATAAGCAACCCAGAGAGTCATCAACTCTAGGTATTGGAACACAAGCACTTTTTTTTTTTTTTTTTATAATTATTATTTATTATTGACATATTAATTTGTAAGCTTTTTATGGTAAAACTGATAGGATTTCTAATATGTCACAATTTTAAAAGAGTCTTAATTTTTGCGGTATTATTGTTTTAAATTTTCAGAGGGGAACAAAGGTAGAGGCCCGGTACCTCCGGCAGGACCAAATCCTGGTGCCCATATACCCAAAAAGCCTCCGGTTAGTCGAACTTAAGTTGAGATATGTAGCACATAAATAAAAGGAGTGAATGAATTCTGCCTCCATTACTTGGTGATTTAATAAGCTACAAATCTTTGATATTACAAGTTATCCAATATAAAAGAAAGCGTCTCTACCTTCTCGATAAAACAGTCACTAGCAGCTATCCAATCTGAAAATTCATGCCATGTGACTTGTGATTATGGTCGCTGTGACGCACGTTTAGTGCACATTATTGTACCTTTGGAATTCTATTAAACTTTTTCAATATAAATATGGCCTCTCGAATTTTGTTGTTGATAATTTGATAGTTACAATTGTGCGGAAGGATTTGAACTCTGAATGTCATCATGGAAAATGTTTGCAGATTCAGCTATCATCGCTAAACCCGGACTTCCATATCACCAAAATATCGTGGAAAATGCCAAAAGTTATTATCAATTTTACTGCAAAAAATTTATAAAATGATGTGGTTACAAATATACCAAGAGTATTATAGTTTAATTGACTTCTCCTTATTAAAAACTTTTGAAATCATGTGTAAACTTCTAAAATCGAATAAAAAGTAAAAAAAAACGATCAAGATCCTCAAAGCAATCAAGAACCCTGAAACCGTACAAACCCCAACAATGGCCCAAGTATCATGATGCTTATTATCTTTTTGTATTGGATCCTGTTATCTCTACCGTAATTCCTCAATTCGTATAATTTTGTAGGTCTCATGAGGCAATGTGGCCATTTTGAAGAAATTTGATTTAATTATGCCTTTGATTGTGGTCTAGTTGGCCATTTTTTAACTAGTACAATCTATTGCGGTGATTCTCATTCTCACTAAGAGCAAATAATTAAAAGGCTCCACAATAAAATTAGTGTGCTTCTAATATGATATGTACGTGTGCCTTATATTTTTACAGAGTTCAAGATATCAGGTTGGTTTGGTTCCCTTCTTCAAACTCTTCTCAGTTATTTAGTTAGAGAGGGGCCAATTTTCTTTCTAGTTGCATCCTCATTTTTTAGATGTCGTTGGAAAGCTTTCAAAAAACTTATATAGCAAAAAACAGTACTAAGTTAAATCTTCTCAGTTACTTAGTTAAGATATATAGCAAAAAACAATACTTTTCTTTTTTGGTAATAAGACTACAACATTGTAATTTTAGACTCATCGGTCTCAGATTTATGCAAATGAGATGTCGTTCGAAGATTTATGGTACCAATTTTTTGTTTATGCTTTTTTTTTTTGGCACCCAGTGTTCTAGGATTCCGACAAGTCACGGGTTTAAGAACATTTTAATGCAAATGTGCTTCAAAATTTTCTCATTTTCTTGGGTTGGGATCATGTCTCAGAGTTTTCATAATCATGCCCCCTCAGATCGAAGCTCATTGTGTGGTCTTTCAAATGAAACATAATTCGAGTGAATCAGACATTGTTGGACACATTTTGACTGATGTCAAACGTGACTCAAAGTTTTCCATTCTTCGACCAAAAGAGGACTTGTATATTGTGTAACTTTCGTATATTCACGATACCCTACTTGATTCAAATTCCTCAACCCAAATCCCTGAAGACTCTCACTTGAGAATTTCTTCAGCTAACACAAGAGTAGCATAATTACAAGCATAGATTATTAGATTGAAAATAACATTCCTAGAATGTGAAGCTGCCCATTTAATATCTTCTACCAGAACACCATATTCTGATAAACTTGGCTCAGGTTGCTGCTGTGCAGAACAAAGCCTTATGAAAGTTAACTGCACTTCAGTTGTAACTTGTAATTTTTACTAATACTATCCAAGGACTAGCTTTCAAGTTTCATCTCTACGAACGGTTTAGACCATTAAGAGTGACAATTAGCCAAATACAATTCCAAACTACGGCATGTTTCAGCTTTATAATCGAAATTCCAATGAATTCCAGAACAAGAAAACTTGAAATCTAGTAATTTAATAACCAAGGGTCAAGTCAAGAGAAATATCATTGAAATTTGGAAATATTTTATTGATTTTCTCTTTAAAGAAAAAAAAAAAAACCTTTTCGGTTCTTTGTGGAGGAAGAGACTTATTAGTTCCTTACGGTGGAAGTTTAACACAATGAATAATACTCCAGCAAAAGAAAAGGAAACGACACCATTGAAAATATTTAAAAGGTCATCTTAATTGGTATTCTTAGGGCCATTGTTAATTTTAAAGTTGTGATTTATAACCATGCTTTATGTTGGCTTTATTCCATAACAAAAAGTGTTGTATTTGTATTATATTGTTCCTTGTATTTTGTAGGATTTTATTGTGTTGGGTTTAGTATTAAGTTGGTGAAGAATCGAGTATGTATTGGATGAACAAGTGGATTTCGTGAGAGAACTATGTGAGAAGCATATGTTGGAAGCTGAAGAGCTATGCCAAGCTATCGATTTCGTGAGGGTCTCGTGGGTAAGGCCTTCTCTTGAAATACTCGCGAAACGTTCTACCTGGAGGATTTTAAGAGTGATTTTTTTACCCTTCACCCATACTATATATACCCTCATTACCCACAAAAGTATGAGAGACCATTCAGAAAGAAAAACCTAGATAGGTTTTCTACAACACAATACACCCATCTTTTATAGAGAGAGCTACTCAACCTTAGTGAAAAATCATTCTTGCCTTTTTTCCTTCCCTCTCCCATTATCATACCGTTGAGAGGAGATTTGTATCCAAACATAACCCACATCTATTCAGAGTGTAGAGAGTATTTTGGAGCTTGGGAAGTTTTGGGGATTTGTCAAAAGAAGCCGATGAGGCTTGGCAGATGCCATCGGGTGTATTGTGAGATCCAAAAAGTTAGAGAAGACATGACTCCGAGAAGTCTGTTGGTAGCAGGAACTTGGAGAGTTCAAGTACATTGGGTAGACTAGGCTTGGAAAGTATTTTGTTATTCATGTACTCCTACTTTATTCTCTAGTGGATTGATTTCGACTTGGAGGGTCGATGAGAGATTTTTTGCCGAATTCTTCGATTTCCTCTTCGATAACACGTTTTGGTATTATCTTATGTTTGCATCTCTCTTCCCTTACTCTTGTGCTTTACTTTCATTGTTTGTTGTTCATGTTTATGCACTAGAGTAGTTTTCGGTTTATTGCGCTACATTTACTCGTGTTCCACACTTAAATAAGTTAGAGTAACTAGTCATAATTTTAAAATTGAGGTCTAAAAATGCTCTTGTGTTTTCACACAAATCCGAACTTTCAATTGGTATTAGAGTGGGTACACTTATTTTGGTTTCACTACCTAAGTGTGATCCTTCACCCCTTGTGTGCTTTTGCTAGGGATAGTGGTTTGTATGCTTCTATGAATGATTTGGATGTTGTTGAGTGTAACATGTCATGTGTTTGTGAAAATGCCTCTATGAGTGTTAATCCTTATAAATATGATGACATGTTACATGAATCTATGGGTGTTGTTAATATTCCAAATGTCAAACTCTTCAAGAAAAATGTTAAGAAGTTTCATGAGAATTTTAGCAAGTTCATTTGTGAAAAGGATAATTTGATTGCTAAGCTAAATGAATCCAATAAATTGGTTGAAAAGTATAAAAAATTTGCTGAAAATTCTCTTGAAAAACTAAAGGAGTTTGAATGTTTGAATATGGACTTGGATGCTAAACTTGTTTTGTCTAACAAACTAGTTGATGGTCTTAAATGTGAAAATAAATCTTTTAAGATGCATGCCAAGTGTTTGATTGCTAAACCTATTGCTAAAAAGGAAGAAAATTGTTGTTGTAATCATGTTTTGTTATCCGATTTTGTGCCTATTGTGAGTTATACTTCTAAAGACAAATCGATGTACATTCTTCCACACAAAAGAAACCAAAAAGTGGAGAGAAAGGCTCTTAAGCCTAAATCTTCGTTTAGGTCTCATCCTAGGGATTTGAATGGATCTAAGTTTGTTCCCACTTGTCATCATTGTGGTGTGATCGGTCACATAAGACCTCAATGTTCCATGTTGAAGAGAGAACAAAACCATGTAGCTAGATTCCTCCCTAAAAAGCCTAGTGGATCTAAACCTATTATTTGTTACCATTATGGTGTCTTTGGTCATCTTAGACCTTATTACTCTAAGTTTCAAGCTTTTCAAAGAATCAAAAGAAAAGAGAAACTTGAGCTTCTTGGAAGTTGTGATTTGCAAGCTAGACCGGATTTGATTGAAATTGGTAAGTTGTTGAAATATGTGGTTAATGCTTTTACCTTCTTGTCTATGTACATCTCCGGTTCTCATTCTTCCCACCCTTGTTTCACTTCTCATGGACACTCATTCCAAACAATCGTTCTGTTTGGATGAGGAAGAGTTCTTATGGTTGAGCTTATACTCTTTTGGTCCTTGATCTAATTCTTTCAATCTTTGTAGGACCCTTTGCGCATTAGATGCTTAATTGTCATGCATTTGTGTATCATGCATCTCTTTATATGCATTATTTTTGTAGTTTTTTGCATTTGACCTTACTTTTATGCTTATGTTTTTGTGTGTGTAAAAATCCAAAAACACATAAAAAGTGAAAAATTCAAAAAAGTTTGATCGCGTGTGTTGTGTATATCACATGTGAGTTTGGCTTAGTTCCTCCGTACTAATGGCTTAGTACCTCCGTACTAATGGCGTAGTACATTTATGAGCTTAGCTTGTTATGTATGCACATTTTCTAAGTGTGAGCGAATCTAGAAATCTATGTTTTGATTGTTATAAATAGATTTTCAAGTTTGTTATGAATGATTGGTCAATAGTTTTGCTTGATCTTGATACATGAGTAGACTTCTGCCTATATATCTCCTTACACATTTTTTTCCTTTTTCAAGAGCTTTGCAAATGTCTATTTTGAAAAGAGACATTGAGCTAAAAAAGCCATTGCACAAACTAGTATTTGACTAGAAAAAAGGGAAAACGATTTGTATTAAAATGTATGGTGCTAAAGCCAAAGGCTCAATTGTCAAAGTTCTTTCAAAATGTTTATGGCATTACTTCTCAAAAATTTGAGTTGTTTTTAATCAAAAAGTATGAAAAATGGAAGCCAAATGAAAAACTTTCAATCAAGTATAATCACATTAGTGAGGGGTCATATATGTTCATTTCTATGAATGAGATAGGCCACTTGATTTCGTACTAGTCGTGTATGACTTGATTGAATTGATCATTGAAGTTTCATACTAGACTATAGACTAGTTTATATTTGATCCACACACACAACACACTAGTCTAATGTTCAATAAATGCTTATTCTATTTGTGTGATTGTACATGTTCAAATGTGATGTGTATGTGCTTAACCATATGTGGATCAAATCAAAAAGATTTTTGTAATTTTTATTTGCTTTTGGAAGTGATTTGTATCACTAATTTAAAAAAAAAAATGTTTTTCAAGTTGATTTTGTATGAAAGACATGTTTTCTGGGTGTTTTCGTGACTTATTTCATGAGTAAGCTCAATCGCAAGTTTAAATGGTCTAATTCTCAAGTTTTTCAACTTTGGACAGAGAGGTTTGCGAGTGTTTCGCCAGAAGGGCTTACCGGAGAGTTACCTGTGAAAATTTCCAGCTTCCCGCGAAAATTCTAGATCAGCTTTTTAGAGGGCATTTCGTGGGACATTTGTTTTAAACTCCTTCCATCTTCTCCCAAACCCCTATTTTTATGTTTCTACATCAAAACCCAACTAAATTCAACTGTTTTTCATTCTATTAACATCTCTAAGGTAATCTTTAACTCTTTTAATTGATTTTGATCCTTAGATTATGTTTTTGGAGGGTTTTATGTTCATAGTTGGAAATTTCTCAAATAGGGGTTGAAAAACTTAATTTTTGTCAATCTTTTTGATTGGGTTTTGTTTTAAATAATGATTTGCTTTGGATGTTAGCTCCTTGTGGCAAAAATAACATGTATTTAGGCAAGATTTTCATATGTTCATGCATTGTTTAACACATGTGTAGTGTGTGCATTCTAAGTGTTTGATAAAATACCTAAATGACATTTTCTCTTTGTTTCGGATTCCAATGAGTACCAATTTTTGAGGATTACCATGATTATGCATGTTTATCATGTATTGATCATTGATTGCATGTTTTACATACTTTGCCCCGTAAGTGCTTGCTCATGCATTGGTCATGCATCTCACATGCATACTAGATGCACATTTGATGCACATTTGATGTATACATTCTAACACTTGACATGTTTTGCATTCACTCATGTTAGTTAAGTCTTTTTAGACCTTTTAGCACATATAACATGTTCTTATGTCTATGTCATGCCTTGGTCTATATTTTGTTTCATCATCCTTAGTATGTCATGTTTACTTTATCTTTTGTAGCATTTTTTAGATGTTTTTGTCTTTCGTGATAGGCCAAGAATGTAATGACCCCTTGTGATAAATTAACTAATTAATTAGCCAAGTTAATTAATTAATTCAATTAATATGCAATATGCATGGTAGCATAAACAAATCACCAGCTAAGTTAATATGTAGTGGAAAATAAAGTTAACACTGATTTGTTTATGAATGGGGAAAACCTCCAAGGCAAAAACTCCACTGGGTGAATTTAAAGTCACCACTCTTGAGATTCCACTATTATTACAACAAGCGATTACAAGTAAAAGAATCCCGGTACCATATACCAACCTACAATTGAACTCTTACCCCAATATACAATTGTACTTGTTCTGTAGTGACAATCTCTCTTTTTCAATGCACGGTTCCTAGTACGTGACTAACCAATTGATGCACAGATCCAAGTACGTGACTAACCACCAACTTGAGAAGGATATTGGCTGCAAAGTTCTTCAGTTCAACAACATGATGAAGATCCCGAAGCTCTTGGGTTACAAAACCCTACGGCGTACAAACGCAACAGCTTCTTCAAGAGAAAAATGAACTAGGATAAATTGTCTTCGGTCACAATATACTTGTGAAAAACCTTTGCATCAAGTTGCACTGACTTGTATATGCTATGACTGCCTTTAAAATAATCCTTATATATGTTTAAGAAAGCCTAAACATGCATACACGGATATGTGTGAAATCAGATCTGAAAAATTGATTTTCATAAATCTCGATAGATAGGTTATCTATTGAGCAGCTGTTGAGCATCGGGCTGAAGATTCCTTTTAAATCTCGATAGATGCTATCTGTTGAGCTAGCTGTTGAGATTTAAAATCCAGCACTTCTTCATTCGATTTCTGGACAGATTTGCATGGCTTTAACACTTGAACTTGAACTCTTGTTCCTTGAAGTATTAAACACATCTTAGATCTACCAAATTACAAGTAAAGTGCGTTTTGTTAAAGGATTAGTCAATTCTAAATGACATATGTTCCTAACATGATTCGCATATGTCCTAACATTTTGTTTGAGCTTTATTTTCTCATTTATCTTGCACCCCTCATGCATTATCTTTTACCGTTGTTCTTATCTTCTTTTCGTTCCCTCTTTCCTCTTGATCAATTTGTCCATTCGTGACAAAAAAGGAGAGAGTATACTAGAGTGTATTGTCATTTTTCTATACGACTCATGTGCACATTCTTAGGGGGAGAAATTATACCTCGTGCACATTTGTAAGGGGAGAAAGCCATAGGGGAAATGCATATATTAAGGGGGAGAAGACATCTTTTATGAGAAAACCTTGTTTTGTCTTATTTTACCTTATGCTTGTTTTCTCGTTGTTTTATGGTGCTTTGAGTTATGTTTAGTATCTATACTTTGTTGCTTTCATTGCATCGTGTTTATGTGTTGGACATGCATTCATCCTTATGTTATTGTGTTTTATTGGTTGCATGTTCAGATGATTATTTACTTTGTTATATGATCATTGTAGTCATTTTTATATGATTGTTTTGTGTTTGATCAAGTTGCTCATATGTTTCACAACAGGTTTACTTGATCGCTTTTTACTTGTTACATTATACTTGTTATTTTATCACTTGATTTACCTTAAGGGTCTAATGTGTTTTGTGCAAGTGTTTCAGGTTACAAGTATTTTGTTCCAAGTTCATCACAAGTTTTAGATTTAGGTGTGAATGAGTTTTACCATTATTTCCCAACTCACATTTAAGTCTAGAGTCTGTTATAAGGTGTTTTGTCACGAAATAGCTAAATGAGCATATTATAAAGTTGTGATTTACAATTATATTTTATGTTGACTTTATTTCATGACAAAAAGTGTTATATTTGCATTATTTTGTTTCTTGTATTTTGTGGGATTTTATTGTGTTGGGTTTAGTATTAAGTTGGTGAAGAATTGAGCATGTATTGGATGAACAAGTGGATTTCGTGAATGTCTTGTAGGAAGCCTACCCGTGAAAGAGCCACTTGAGAAGCACATGCTGGAAGCTGAAGAGTCATACCAAGCTGTCGATTTTGTGAGTGTCTTGCGAGTAAGGCCTTCTCGTGAAATACTCACAAAACGTTCTGTTTGGAGGATTTTAAGAGTGACTTTCTTACCCTTCACCCATACTATATATACCCTTATTACCTATAAAAGTATGAGAGACTATTAAGAGAGAAAAACTCTAGATAGGTTTTCTACAACACAACACACCCATCTTTTAGAGAGAGAGCTACTTATCCTTATTGAGAAATCATTCTAGTCTCTTCTCATTCCCTCTCCCATTATCATACTATTGAGAGGAGATTTGTACCTAAATACAACCCATACCTATTTAGAGTGTAGAGAGTGTTTTGGAGCTTGGGAAGTTTTGGAGTTTTGTCAAAAGAAGTCGGTGAGGCTTGGCGGATGCAATCAGGCGTATTGCGGGATCCGAAAAGTTAGAGAAGACGTGACTTCGAGAAGTCCATTGGTAGCAGGAGCTTGGAGGGCTCAAGTACATTGGGTAGATTAGGCTTGGAGGGTCTTTTGTTATTCGTGTATTCCAGCTTTATTCTGTAGTGGATTGATTTTGACTTAGAGGGTCGCAGAGAGGTTTTTTGCCGAATTCTTCAGTTTCTTCTTTAATAACACGTATTGGTGTTATCTTGTGTTTGAATCTCTTTTCTCTTACTCTTATGCTTTACTTTTATTGTTTGTTGTTCATGTTTTTGCACTAGAGTAGTTTTCAGTTTATTGCGCTACATTTACTCTTGTTCCGCACTTAGATAAGTTAGAGTAAATGAAATCTAGCTGTAATTTTAAAATTGGGGTTTAAACAAGCTCTTGTGTTTTCACACAAATCCAAGCTTTCATTAATAAATTATTTTGAGAAAATTTTGATACAACTTTTATAGAAAAAATAAAAAACTAAATTATTTGTTTTTTTCTTTTTCAGTAAAAAGTTTCTAAAATATATTTTAAATCAATGTTTTTAAGAAATTCGTTAACATTTCTCATATTTAAATTCAAGAGTAAACATTTTACCTGTGACAGACACTGATGCAAGGGATTGGACACCATCAACTATTTTTAGTCATGACTTAAACTAATTGGTTTATGTGTTCTTGAGCATAAATTTTTCCAAGTCTTAAAGCCTTTGAAAAAATTGCCTCCTTCCCCTCTGGCGGGGCAAAATAAACAACCTTGTGAAACGAGAAGGTAACCCACTTTTGCATTAGAGGTTTAGATTCCAAGCTTGACTAATATTAGCTGTTAATGCTTAGTCTTTAAGATACTATTCTAATGTTCAATCTTTCTTGTAGTTTTTTATATGGCTATATGACATTCAAGCTGATGAGAGCTTTGCATTTCGCAGCTACCTCTTTAATCCAGGCCGGTGAAGTTTGTTACTGCGAAAAGGAACTCTTGATATATAGTTTGTATATTTGCTGTAGTATTCCCAACACTGTATATTTCCTGAGTCCATTGTTGACCAGCCTCTTGTTGGATGTACATCAAGTTGTACCTCTTTCTCAAAGACCTGCAGTCTCTAAAGCCTCTGAGCAATTTTTTAAAAATCCTTTTAGGTTTTGAAGTTGTCATTTTGAGAAACATCACTAAAGAATAGTGCTATGTTGTTGTACTTGTTACCAAAAAAAGCAGGGAATATTGTTTTTTGGCTGTATAAGTCCTTGACTTTGGCTAATTAGATTTTAGTTTTTAAAAAGATTGGTTGAGCAAGAATGACATCGAATACGCAGAAAATGAAAGCCTAGTAGCCCGATTGAGAGTGACAATTAGCCTGACGCAATTCCGGACTACAGCATTGGAGCTTAGTAATCGAATTCCAAAGAGTCCAGAACAGGAAAACATGATATCTAGTAATTAAATAACCAAGTTAGGTCAAGAACAATATTGCTGGAATTTGGATATACTTTGTTGGATTCCTTTAAAAAAAAACAAAAAAAATCTTTTGCTTCTTTATGGAAGAAGATTTGGTAGTACATTTCGGTGGAAGTTCAGTGCAATCAACGACATTCCAGAAAAAAAGAAAAGGAAATGATGCCATTGAAAATGGTTTGATTCAGCAGTAAAATGTTTACCCGTGATAGATACTGATGCAGAGGATTGGACATCCATATCTATTTTTAATCATGACTCAAGCTATTTTTATTTTTTATTTTTTTTTGGTTGTTGAGAAAGATGACTCAAGCTAATTGGTTTGTGATTTTGAGCATAAAGTTTTGAGTAATAATGCTATAGACAAGTCAAAAAGCCACGACAATTTCATAATATTTTTAGATTAGCATGTCAAAAAATGTAAATTGGAGATTGTGATGGGTCCATGTATGAATCAAGGAAGTCAATACCGTACCGGAGGCTGTACCGGTTTGGCCACCGGTACGATATATTTCGGATACCGGTCAATACCGGTGTACCGTTTCGGGTTTACCGCTATTTTATATATACATATATATATATATATGTATATATTATATACACAAACTAAAATCTCTAGAACTATGGTTATAAGCATATAATATTTCACTTATATTATAGTAAATATAAAAGTTTATCATAAAATATTACCTCAATTCAGAATAAATTATTCATAGTTTTAAACTTTAGTATCAATTAAAAGGAAAAAAAAACACAATATAAAAAATAGAAAACTTAGTTGTTCATTGTATATTAAGAAAACAAATAATACTAATAAGTTAGTGTAAATAAGTTATTATTATGTCCTTAAAAAAATTCAAAAATTACAAAACTAAAAAAAAAAAAAAAAGATTTTTTTCTATACCGGCCGGTACGCCCGGTATCGGCCGGTATTGGCCGAAATTGGCCGGTATGGCCGGTACGCGACCGGTACGGCCGGTATTTTTTCCGGTACAAAATAGAAGTGTACCGGTACCGGTGCACTGACCGGTACGGTACGTACCGGCCGGTACGGCCGGTACCGGTACGGTATCGACCACCCTGGTATGAATTGACATACTAATTTAGGAATGTTATGAAATTGTTGTGACTTTTTGTTGTGCACTTAGCATTATTTTTCCAAGTCTTACAAAATAAAAGTAACTTTGGGATAAGATAAGTAAGAAAGTAGGAGGCAAATTCCTTTATTTTATTTTATTATTTTTAATACTAGTAGAAAGGCAAGTGATCTTTGGACTATATACTTATATAGCCTGTATATAATACCATGCCCTAGAGATGCGTCCATGTACCAAAACGATGGTCTCTAAGAAGTTCATCACTTGGGGATTTCTCTTCATTTTGATGTTTCTGTTGGTCTCAGAAGCGGGGCATCCAGGAAAGTACTTGAGACTTCCGAGCTTGGCAATTCAAGTAACTCTGCTTTTATTCATGGTTTTTATTTTCAGTTTGCTTCATTATATTTTTCTCATTTGATTAATTAAGGTGAATCGAGTGAAAAAGAAAATGAAATAAGTTAAGCTTATTTGCTTTAAAGCTACTTTTTGGTGGGTTAGAGGGAAACACACACAATCTCTCTCTCATAACACAGGGTTAAAAAAATAAAACAACTTTGAATTTTCGTACTCTTATCAAAAGCGATTACCATATTTTATTCCTCGATATATTTTAATAGTTAATGTATCTTTTATATAATTTTTTTAAAGATCCTTTCATATACTTCTTTACATTTTAAGGAAGTGGTGTTAGAGATACTACAAATTTTTTTAATAAACTAGTATGTTAACTTTTAAATATACAACAAAAATAAAAAAACAGTCATTGCATGTGGTTCATGTCCAAACAAAGAACAAATTGGTCATTGAAGTTAATCAAGAACATTCATAATAAATTTCGTTACAGTTGAGCTAGAATGAGTGGTTGGCAATCCAAAAAATTATCCAAAAACCCTAATCAACACCAACCCACGATAAAAACCTGCATCCAACAAACCCACTCATAAGTGTGTCGAAGTCGTTTAGAGAGAGATTATTGTTAAATGACATATTAATATGTCAGCATTTTTATTCTTAAAAAAAAAAAGTCTATTATCTTTTCATTTAAAGGTGGTAATTTGAAAATGTTTTAATTTTGTGACATTATTGTCTTTTTCTTTTTGAGCCAAAAGGTGTCATGGTGCCTCCAAGAACACCAGATCCCTGGACCCATTTTGGAGTAGGTTATGGTAATAAGCAATCCAAAAAGTCATCGACTCTAGCTATTGGAACTTGAGCACCTTTTTTTTTCTTTGTAATTGTTGACATATTAATTTGTAAGTTTTTAATGGTAAAATTGATAGGATTTTTAGTATGAAAGGCAAACTGTTTCTGAGTAAAAATATGGTCTTTTATTAGGGAAAATATCATATTCTTAGTCTTCTCATTTTTCCATGTGGAAAGATCACTTGAACTATATCTATCAAAACCTTAATAATAGTGTCTATATATATATTTATTTATTTGTTTATTCATTTATTTATAAAAGGTTCTAACTCTTACAATGTAGTAAGTTGTGATTTGTGCAACTTCACTTTTACTTGTTCCCACCACTAACAATACTTTTATTATATATCAATCACAATATATCATTTCAACGATAATGAAAAACTTATAAATTCTTTTGATTCACTAATCTTATTGTTAAGTCAAATGTCAAGAAATCACTTAGTATTGGAACTGCATAAGAAAGTTAAGGGTCAGCTAGGAAATACTTACGTGATCCATGTGCATGAGAATGTGACAGTGAGTAGCGTTATTTAATTGAAGTTGATTTGAAGGAAGGAAACCAGCCTATATCCTTAGCAATCGAAACAGCAGAAAAACAGGTCTGAGCAAATGGCTTGCCAAGGAAAGCTATCATTACATGTTTTACTTGCACTCTTTGTCTTGCTATCCTCCTGCAAGGCCAATACAAGATCAAAGACAGAAGCTGAGGCTCTACTCAAATGGAAAAAAAGCCTCCCAGACCAACAAATTTTGAAGTCATGGGTAGTACACATCAATTCCTCTGCTTCAAGTCCATGCAAATGGCGTGGAATAGTATGCAACGATGAAGGAAGCATAACTGAAATAAACCTTGCATACGCAGGACTGAGAGGTAACCTCCCAAACTTAGATTTTTCTTCCTTTCCAAACCTTCTTCACCTTGATCTCTGTGTGAACAAACTCACAGGCACCATACCAACAAACATTGGCACACTTTCCAAACTCCAATATCTTGACCTTTCCACAAATTCCCTCAACGGCTCATTACCTCTTTCTCTTGCTAATCTCACTCAGGTTTATCTGCTTGATTTTTCCCATAACAATATAACAGGAAAACTAGAGAGCCGTCTGTTCCCTGATGTAACTGGTAAGTCTAAAACCGGACTCATTAGTCTCAAATATTTTATCCTCCACATTAACAAGCTTGGTGGCAGAATTCCTGAAGAAATAGGAAATTTGAAATACCCGGTTCTACTGGCCCTTGGTGGGAATTACTTTTGTGGTCCAATCCCTCCATCCATAGGTAATTTGAGTCACTTAACCACACTTGGCCTCAGCCAAAATGAGCTTTCAGGACAAATTCCTGTTAGCTTAGGGAAATTAAAACTAACACGTTTGTTCCTGTTGTTTAACCGGTTATCAGGTTCTGTACCGGATGAAATAGGAAATCTATCTTCGTTAGTTACTCTACAACTAGCCTTTAACAACTTCACTGGCCAGTTACCCCAACAAGTGTGTCAAGGAGGAAAGCTTGTCAACTTTACTGCAGCGTTTAACTTTTTCACTGGTCCTATCCTAGTTAGTCTTAAAAATTGCCGAACCTTGTATAGGGTTCGGCTTGAACATAACCAACTAACAGGATATATAGACCAGGATTTTGGAGTGTACCCAAATCTCACTTATATTGATTTGAGTTACAACAGTTTGCGAGGTAAACTCTCACCAAATTGGGGAGAATGCCAAAACTTGACAGCGCTGAAACTTGCTGGGAATAGGATAAGTGGTAAAATCCCCAAAGAGATTGTTCAATTGAGAAAAATGGGATACCTTGACCTTTCTTCCAATCAATTTTCTGGTGAAATACCAGCAGAAATTGGAAAGTTATCCAAATTATTAAAGCTAATCTTGAAAGACAACAAGCTTTCTGGTGAGGTACCCGTAGGAATTGGAGGATTGTCCAATTTGGATTCTCTTGACCTTTCCATAAACATGCTTGGTGGACCAATTCCTAATCAAATAGGGGACTGTTGGAAGCTACAAAGCTTATCTTTAAGCAAAAATTACTTGAATGGGATAATTCCCTACCAAATTGGTAATCTTCAAGCCTTACAAGATCTCGATTTGAGTTTCAATTCACTGATGGGAGGAATACCACCCCAGCTTGGCAGCCTTTCAGATTTGGAATACTTGAACCTCTCCAACAATAACCTCAATGGTTCAGTCCCCACTTCACTGGGTAGCATGGTGAGCTTGATAAGCATCAACTTGTCAAACAACAATTTGGAGGGTCCTCTTCCTGATGGCAAAATATTTCGGTCAGCTGAGCCAGAGGCTTTCAGTAACAACAAAGATCTATGTGGCGAAATTCAAGGTTTGCGACCTTGCTATGCCTTAGTTATAAAGAAGGGTGGCGGAAATACAAAAAGTAAACTTGTAATAATCTTTGTTGCTTCTTTTGTTGGTGCATTGTCACTCTCAATTACGTCTGTCGGGATTTTTTTATTTCTCGGAAAGAAGCACTCCAGAAATATGGTGAAAGATGAAAGCACGTCAAACAGAAAAAATCCATTCTCGATATGGTACTTTGATGGGAAGATCATGTATGAAGACATTGTAGAAGCTTCAGAAAGCTTTGATGACAAGTACTGTATTGGGGTGGGGGGAACTGCAAAAGTTTATAAAGTGGAGATCCCGGGCGCTCAAGTGTTTGCAGTGAAGAAGCTGAGGTCCATGGCCGAATGCACAGAGAGTGAAATTATAAAAAGTTTTACCAGTGAGGTGGCAGCTTTAATACAAATAAGACATCGGAACATTGTGAAGCTTTTGGGGTTTTGTTTCCAAGAAGTGCACTCATTTTTGGTCTATGAGTTCATGGAAGGAGGAAGTTTAGCAGATAGGCTGTGCAGCGAAGGAGCAATGGAGCTAGACTGGCCAACTAGGATACGAGTAGTTAAAAGTGTAGCCTATGCTTTATCTTATATGCATCATGATTGTGTTCCACCTATAATTCATCGTGACATCTCGAGCAAGAATATTTTGTTGAGCTCAGACCTTGAAGCCTATGTCTCGGATTTTGGGACTGCAAGGTTCTTGAAGCCTGATTCATATAATTGGACAACAATTGCAGGCACTTACGGTTATCTTGCCCCAGGTAGGCTTCAAAGCTTATTCTTGATGGGTCTTTTGCTTAAACTGGACATGCTTATTTTAGAAATTTAATTTATGTCCATTCTGGTTTATATACGTGCATCTTATTGTTTGTAATATATTTATGGAGCAAAAAATCTCATTGCACATCTATATATCTATATCTGTATATTACTAAAAGTTGGAGTGTAACATTTAATGTTGCTACACTCACGTTAAGTCATGTCAGCAGCCATATCATTATTAATTTTTTTTCCAATTTTTTAACATTTAAAGTAATTAAAAACTCTATTATATTACAATCAAAATATCATATTTAATTTATCTTATTATTAACTATTCTTATTTATTATTAAAATTTCAATTTCATTTTAACTTTTCATATCCTAACTACTATCTACCTTAATTTTCTTCAACCTTTCTCATTCCATTTTAACTTTTCATATCCCCACTACTCTATACCTTAACTTTCTTCAACATTTCTCATTCCATTTTAACTTTTTATATCCCCACTACTCTTAATATTACTATTATTCTATCTTTTTATCTTCCTTTAATTTTTACTCTTCTTATTCTTATCCTCATACTATGAAATTGTCATTCCCTCTCTTATTCCATGCATAATTTGTATTTTTCCACACACAAAAGCCTCTCTCTCTCTCTCTCTCTCTCTCTCTCTATATATATATATATATATACATACATTTTCTTCAGTTTTTTGGTATATATATTTTTTATTTTAGTGTAACAGGTTGACCATCAAAACATACTGATGCAATATTGAAAGCTCCACCAAATGCATTGCATAAATCAGTTTTAGACTACTAGAAGTCAGTCAGTTTGCTAAAATTGGAATTGACTGGTAATCCAGCTTGATACGATTTAGTTTTGTGTTTTATGTGTTTTTTTATTTATTATTTATTCTTATTGGTTTTTAAATGTTATATTATTGCATTATAAAGATAGTATATAAAATAATAATATTATTTTATTACATAGCATAACTAAAATAATATGGTGTTTATTGCTATACATTTCATTTTTACTATTTTTCTTCTCATCTTATTTTATTCAACATTTAAATTTAGCAACATCCTCCATATCATAATTATTTATATATTGTCTCATTTTTGTTAAATTAAACATATAATATATTTTTAAAATTCAATAAATAAAAATTGTTCTTATGAAGTCTTCCCATGAAATGTTACAATGCATCAATGGAAAAATGAAATAAAAAACAAATATTTATTTAGAAACACTCAATTAAAAAAAATAGAATAAAAAATTTTCTTATAAAGTATTCCCATAAAACGTTACAGTGCATCAATAGAAAAAGAGAATACAAAACACATGATATTTTAGAAAACACTAAAGTTATAATAATAATAATAATAATAATAATAATAACATCAAACCAAACATATCATAAAATAAACTAATAGTTATGGATATACTAACTTCATGGCAGCAAAATGAATAAAATAAAAATAAAAATAAATGTTACAATATGTATATTTAGTACCTTAGAATTATCATCAAATTTGAAAAACAATATGATGTTAAGGAAGAGTGAGAGAAAGAGATTAGCAAAAGAAATCAAACATCAATTAAATAAATTCATTAGTAACCGTTAATTAGAAAACAAAGAGGCTGATGGCAAAAGGAGTAAAAAGTTACTTAAAGATGAACTTACAAATGTTATTAAAAACTTTACAATGCAAATAAATAAATCGTTAAGTTCACGTAATTAAATCATATAATCAACAATTAATTACAATCATACAAAATTTAAACTTGAAACTAATCAAAATCTAATCTAGAAAATCATATTTATTATCAAAACTAAAAGGAAGACGTTCTTCAGTAATAATAGAAATATATAAGAAATAAAGATATTTTCAAAATCATTTTTTTTTGACATTTCATTTAACATTATTTATAAATAATAAAATATAAAACAATCCTTAAATGCTTATATTCTTCACACACCACGACTTTTAAAATCTAATGAAAGGTTCTAAGAATTTTACTCATTTAATGCCTCTATTATGAAAATCACTAGCTAGTAAAATATAATAATAATAGTAAGAAGCATTATAAATGAGATCATGAAAAAACTAATTAGCCACTATTATTATGGAATAAATGTCTTTTTTTATGCATTCAAGAAAATAAAATGTACAGAGTTTACTTATTAAGGTATATATAAAGATTCACGTTAAAAAAATATATAAAGGTTTTTTTGAAAAAAAAATATATGTAAAGTTTTTATTAACTTAAAAAACAATGAAAAATCAATTTTTAATTACTATAACTGTCACTACTCTATAAATCACACACAACACTATATTCAATATCCTAATCTACAAAGTTAGGCCTTTTTGAATATACAGCATCATATTCAACTTATAAATTACAACCCAAATCAATCATATAATTACACCATCAAAGCATGAACATGTAACATGAATTACCTTCTGAATTATTGCTTGGAATTTTCACAATTATTGACAGAGAATCTCCAAATTTAATTTTTAGAAAACATCAAGACAAGGTGAATTTTAATTTTTTTTTTAACTTCCATAGAAAAAAATATTACCCACATTATTTCAACCCTTATGGAAAAGAAGGTTTACATGTATCATGGAAAACGTGTTTAATTGACTTAGAGATGTAAAAATTAGGCAATCGACTATGGTAGAATTAAGGTTTCAAATTTTAAATAAAACAATTTTACAATAATAAAAAATTATCTTGTGATAAATATGATTATGAAGTGCATTACTTTTCATTAAATTAGTTCAAATTAAAAAATAGTACCACTTTAAAAAATGATCCGCGACTAATTATTACTAGCATTTATTGTTGTTACGCTCCTGTTAAGCCACATCAGTAGCCACATACGTCATTCATTTATTTTTTATATTTTCTTTTCTCTATTTAAAGTTTTCTACCCCCTATTTTCAAAAAAAAAAAAAAAACTCTTTTTCTCCCTATTAGTTCACACAGCTACTGTTACACTTCTTCCAATATTTCCCTTTTCTTTTTTCTTCTTTTTTATATTTTGACTATTTTTCTACCCATTTTATTTTGTATAAATTTGATATCGTTTTCCCATTTAATCCATATTTTTTCCACACAAAATTGTGAGTACTCTCTCTCTCTCTCTCTCTCTCAGTGAATTTTTATTCTTTCTTATAATTCTAATTAAGGTTGATGGTTTTTTTTAATATGTGTTTTGGTATTGTGTTTATATATATATATATATATATATATATTTTTTTTTTTTTTAATATCCTATCAGAAAGTCTTCTTTTTCTCTTTTATAGCTTTGGTTGAATTTTAGTTTGGGTTAATACTTAGTTTTCTTGGAAACATGAATTTGAATATGCATACCAATTGTTTGAGTAATAAATTATTATAAAGCCTATTATTTATTCCTTTAGTTTCATTTTAATTTTGGTTAAGATAACATTGTAATTTTGTATTGAGTTTTAATTATCATGATAATTTCCTTATTCCTTAAGAGATGCGAAATTTGAATAATAAATTTAAAACTTATAAAGTTTAGTTATATATTAAGCAAATCTGAAACACTACAATAGAAGTTAGAAGAATATGGTTCACCTTAAAATATTAATCAAACATTAAAAAAAAAATGATATATTTGTAGAGATAAAAAGATAAAAAAAAAATACTTGTAGAAATCTTTATTAATTTTTTAATAGACAATACTTGAAGTAATGGTTTCTTTTTAAATATTACACCTCATTAAATAGTATTTATATTCCCACGCATTGTGTGGCTCTACGGCTAGTTCCCTATAAATTTGAAATCAATACACAACTTTTAAAGATATGAAATCATGTTTTAAAAACACAATTTTCAGTCATGTGGTAGTGTGTATATTATGATTGTGTAATAAGGAGCATGTGACCTTCATTGCTCTTTGTGGAGTGATTAAAGTTACATCCTCATTTATGGCGCTTTTTTGGGGCAAATTATAAACAAGGGATGCCTCATATTTTTAATAGGTATTAAACAACCATTTAGCTATAGATTCATTTATTTACCAAGAGCTAAATTTATAATTTCGGAGAACTACAATCTCCATTTTTTTACACCACATTTGATTTTTTGCAGAGCTAGCTTACACAATGGTAGTGACTGAAAAATGTGATGTTTATAGTTTTGGTGTTTTGGTACTTGAAGTTCTAATGGGAAAACATCCAGGCGAACTCATTACTAATCTAAATTCCTCAACCAGTACAAGCACCCCCCTCAAAGATGTGTTAGATGATCGTCTCTCACCTCCTAGAAGTCTAAAAATTGCCGATGAATTAGCTCTTATGCAAAATTTAGCACTTTTATGTTTACAGGCTAATCCTCAATCTCGCCCAACCATGCGTAGCGTGTGTAGGCAGCTGGAGATGCAGGTTGCAGGTTGCTACTAGCTAAAAATCATCTTAGTCCTCTCCACCATTGCCTTATTTGTGCATGGCGTTTGTGCATGTCTTCTTTGGTATATATACATGTATGTATAGTACATAGAACCAATAAAAATATGTGATGCAGACACAATGTGTCATGCGAGAATGTATTGTTATTTGTTAATTTTCCTTTAGTGCATAAAATGTTGAGGACCTTTTTAATAAATTCATTGTGAATTGGAGTCCCGTGAGTTTTACTGGAATGCAATTTTTAAAGGCAAGGAAACTTTCTCTAGTAAATGTCAAAGCGCAAAATTGACACAAACAGACACTTCCAAATCTAAACATGGTGAAATAGAACAACTCACAAAGCTAAGTAGGCACGGCCAACACACAAACCTCCAGAACCCATTCCATCTAAAGTCTTCACTATAGAACTTTGACCACCATTTAGACACTAGTTAAAATAATACAATTCAATTAAATTGAAAAAGGATTTTGAATTTGCCAACACTTAACATAATTGAACCTAATAATTTTGAATAAACATAAAATGAAAGCCAAGTGCACTTCATTTGTATGTAGGGGTGTTCACCAAACCACTCAAACGGCACGTTTACAACCAAACTAACTAAAATCGCCCGTAAAATGAAGTAATCACACCACACTACATTGTGGGTACTGGTGTGAAGTGCGGTTTTATGATAAGAAAATTGCACCGCATCGCACCGCACCCATATATATATATATTTATATTATAATAATTTATTATTATATGAAGTGGCCAACCTAGTATTAGTACATTTCGTTTCACGTTAAAATGAATTTATTTTGGTTAAATACAAAATCAAAAGTTCAAAAGTTAAAATTTTTTTGTTTTTTTTTGTTTTTATTTTGTATATATTATATATTTGGGGTACTTTTAGTTTATTGTCAATCTCTCATGATTTTTGTTTTTGTATTGTATATAATTTTTTGTTTTGTATATACTTTTTTGTTTTGTATATATTATATATTCTTTTTGTTTTTGTTTTGTATATATATATATATATATATTTTTTTTTTTTGTTTTTGTTTTGTACAGACTATAAAATGGGATACCTTGACCTTTCTTCGAATCATTTGTTTGGTGAAATACCAGCAGTAATTGGAAAGTTATCCAAATTAACAAAGCTAATCTTGAAAGACAACAAGCTTTCTGGTGAGGTACCGGCAGGAATTGGAGGACTTTCCAATTTGGAGTCTCTTGAACTTTCCATAAACATGCTTGGTGGGCCGATTCCTGATCCAATAGGGGACTGTTGGAAGTTGCAAAGTTTATCTTTAAGCAAGAATTACTTGAATGGGACGATTCCCTACCAAATTGGTAATCTTCGAGCCTTGCAGGATCTTGATTTGAGTTTTAATTCACTGATGGGAGGAATACCGCCCCAGCTTGGCAGCCTTTCAGATTTGGAATACTTGAACCTCTCCAATAATAATCTCAATGATTCAGTCCCCACTTCACTAGGTAGCATGGTGAGCTTGATAAGCATCGACCTGTCAAACAACAATTTGGAAGGTCCTCTCCCTGAGGGCAAAATCTTTCAATCAGCTACGGAGGGAAATTTTAGTAACAACAAAGATCTATGTGGCGAAATCCAAGGTTTTTGACCATGCAATGCCTCAGTTAAAAAGAAGGGTGGGGGATATATGAAAAGCAAACTTGTAATCATTGTTGTTGTTTCTATTGTTGGTGCATTGTCACTTTCAATTATGTCTATTGGGATTTTTCTATTTCTAGAAAAACACTCAAGAAATATGCCGAAAGATGAAAGCACAACAAAGAGTGAAAATCCATTCTTGAAGACATCGTGGAAGCCTCAGAAAACTTTGATGACAAAAACTGTATTGGGGTGGGGGGAACTACAAAAGTATATAAAGTGGAAATCCCAGGAGCTCAAGTGTTTGCAATGAAGAAGCTGAGGTCCATGGCTGAAGGCACAGAGACTGAAAATATAAAAAGTTATACCAATGAGGCAGCAACTTTAACAAAAATAAGACATCCGAACATTGTGAAGCTATTTGGGTTTTGTTTCCAAGAAGTGCACTGATTTTTGGTCTATGAGTTCATGGAAAGACGAAGCTTAGCTGATATGCTGTGCAGCGAAGAAGGAGCAAAGGAGCTAAACTAGGCAACTAGGGCACGAGTAGTTAAAGGTGTGGCGTATACTTTATCTTATATGCATTGTGATTGTGTTCCATCTATAATTCATCTTGACACATTTCAAGCAAGAATATTCAGTTGAGCTCAGATCTTGAAGCCTATGTCTCTGATTTTGGCATTGCAAAGATCTTGAAGCTTGATTCGTCTAGTTGGACAACAATTGCAGGCACTTAT